>NW_025963890.1:57269418-57825503 GCF_023055435.1 Haliotis rufescens | reverse complement strand
GACTTCACCTACACGGAGCCTGTAGGTATACATGGGGTAGAGAAAGTTGGACACTGGGACTTCACCTACACGGAGCCAGTAGGTATACATAGAGTAGAGTAGGTCGGGCACTTGGACTTCACCTACACGGAGCCAGTAGGTATACATAGGGTAGAGTAGGTCAGACACTGGGACTTCACCTAAACGGATCCAGTAGGTATACATAGGGTAGAGTAGGTCGAGCACTGGGACTTCACCTACACGGATCCCGACCAGTAGGTATACATAGGGTAGAGTGGGTCGGGCACTGGGACTTCACCTACACGGAGCCCGGCCAGTAGGTATACATAGGGTAGAGTAGGTCGGGCACTGGGACTTCACCTGCACGGAGCCCGGCCAGTAGGTATACATAGGGTAGGGTAGGTCGGGCAGTGGGACTTAACCTACACGGAACCAGTAGGTATACATAGGGTATATTAGGTCGGGCACTGGGACTACACCTACACGGAACCAGTAGGTATACATAGGGTAGAGTAGGTCGGGCACTTGGACTTCACCTACACGGAGCCAGTAGGTATACATAGAGTAGAGTAGGTCGGACACTGGGACTTCACCTAAATGGATCCAGTAGGTATACATAGGGTAGAGTAGGTCGGGCACTGGGACTTCACCTACACGGATCCCGACCAGTAGGTATACATAGGGTAGAGTGGGTCGGGCACTGGGACTTCACCTACACGGAGCCCGGCCAGTAGGTATACATAGGGTAGAGTGGGTCGGGCACTGGGACTTCACCTACACGGAGCCCGGCCAGTAGGTATACATAGGGTAGAGTAGGTCGGGCACTGGGACTTCACCTGCACGGAGCCCGGCCAGTAGGTATACATAGGGTAGGGTAGGTCGGGCAGTGGGACTTAACCTACACGGAACCAGTAGGTATACATAGAGTATATTAGGTCGGGCACTGGGACTACACCTACACGGAACCAGTAGGTATACATAGGGTAGAGTAGGTCGGGCACTGGGACTACACCTACACGGGGTCCGGTCAGTAAGTGTACATAGGGTAGAGTAGGTCAGGCACTGGGACTTCACCTACACGGAACCAGTAGGTATACATAGGGTAGAGTAGGTCGGGCACTGGGACTACACCTACACGGGGTCCGGCCAGTAGGTATACATAGGGTAGAGTAGGTCGGACTCTGGGACTTCACCTACACGGAGCCCGGCCAGTAGGTATACATAGGGTAGAGTAGGTCGGGCACTGGGACTTCACCTACACGGAGCCCGGCCAGTAGATATACATAGGGTTGAGTAGGTCGGGCACTTGGACTTCACCTACACGGAAGTAGCTTCTTCTGATATCACCACACTACTTCACCACTTCCGGGACAATGCCAAAACACACACACTCACTCACTTACTCCCTCATCCCCTCCCTGTAGACTGGTGTAGGTTTTCTTGTGCACAAGGTTGATCAAGTAATCGAGGGTTCCACAACATGTTAAGATATCAGGACCGTCTCCTGGTCTAGTTAACAGTGGGTCTGCCGGGAGAGCGCACCTTCACCTCTGTTATATCAGGATCCGCTGGGCATGGTGAACTCAGTGTCTGATCTATAAGGATGTATCTCCAGACTGTTCAAGTTATGAGTTTCCTATTTTTTGCTGGAGCGTTCTGCCCGTGAATACTCGAGGTATGGTTTAAGAAGTGCAGTTGATCAAGATCTTCCCCCTATTTTGAGCCCAAGGATTAGTTGAGAAAGCAAAATACTGATACTTCTTCTTCTTCTTCTTCTACTACTACTACTACTACTACTACTACTACTACTACTACTACTACTACTACTACTACTACTAATACTACTACTAATACTACTGGTGTTGCTGCTGCTGCTACTACTACTACTACTGCTACTACTTCTTCTACTCCTTCTTCCACTACTTCTACCACTACTACCACTACTACTACTGCTACTGCTTCTACTACTACTACTAATCCTACGACCACTAATACCACTACCGCTACTACTACTACTACTGCTACTACTTCTTCTTCTTCTTCTCCTTCTTCTACTACTACTACTACCACTACTACTACTACCACTGCTACTACTACTGCTACTGCAACAACTACGTCTTCTTCTACTCCTTCTACTACTACGTTCGCTCGTCACGCAGAAGACCCGGGTTCGATTCCCGACATGGTTACAATGTGTAAAGCCCGTTTCTTGTGTCCCCCGCCGTGATAGTGCTGGAATATTGCTAAAAGCGGCGTAAAACCATACTCACTCACTCACTCACTCTTCTACTACTACTACCCCTGCTGCTGCTACTACTACTACTACTAATCCTACTTCTTCTACTCCTTCTTCCACTACTACTACTACTACTACTACTACTACTGCTACTACTACTACTGCTACTACTACTACTACTTCTTCTACTCCTTCTTCTACTACTACTACCAAAACTACTACTGCTGCTGCTACTACTACTACTACTACTACTAATCCTACTTCTTCTACTCCTTCTTCCACTACTACTACTACTACTACTACTACTACTGCTACTACTACTACTGCTACTACTACTACTACTTCTTCTACTCCTTCTTCTACTACTACTACCAAAACTACTACTGCTGCTGCTACTACTACTACTACTACTACTAATCCTACTCCCCCTCATACCAATACCGCTACTACTACTACTGCTACTACTACTACTTCTTCTACTCCTTCTTCCACTACTACTGCCACTACTACTACTACTACTACTACTACCACTACTACTACTGCTGCTACTACTACTTCCAATACTAATCCTACTACCACTACTACCACTACTACTACTGCTGCTGTTGCTGTTGCTATTACTGCTGCGACAACAACTACTACTACTAGAATCAGCTAGTAAGTTCGACTCCAATGTTCACCTCTATTCTGACGAGGCTCACCAAATTTATACACGCGAAAAGCTACGAGTTCGGATGTCACGTGTGGCCTTCCGTAGGCATTCAAAACAGACATATATATTCTATAGATGCAAATTTATATTAACATATTTAAATGCACAAATTGATCAACATATATAAAACACAACAAGTAAATCACGTTTTCAGATGTCATAACTAATACATTATTTCGCGTATTAAACTGTACGCGATATACAAACGCTGTATTGGTATCAAAAACAAGCCAGATCTTATATTCTACTATATCCAGCGTCCATGTAGATTCGACCGGGTACCCATTCGTTGCTGGGCGAACAAAGGCCAAAGAAGATGGGAATAATTATCAGCCTTCAGACATTTGTCAACCAGAATTGATGGTCATATTTAGTGCACAAAGATTGATATGAAACGATGGCTCCTCTCTGAACCGACCACTGCCCATCCTCATGCTAACTCCCAACCTCACACCGACTCCCGTCCACTCAAGCTTCCCGATCACGTGATGTGATGGTCCACTTCGCTCTCCTGGGAACACTGGATGGGATGCCGTTCTGCTGAATATCTGTAAATCAGAAAACAGACCTTTAGCATCGTTCAGTTTCTGTCTCTTCTGTCGGTCACTCGCGATCGTCAGAATTGTAATACGCATTACTTTATCTAGTTCCGCACATTTACTGTAATCTACCACTAAACGGTCCGATCTTGTAAATTCTCGATAAGGGAAATACTATTAAACCATTAATGTTGCAGATACACACTTAGGTTTCAACCCTGCGCTTCCACACCTGATACCCGTAGGTCTAATCTCTCTTTCAGGCCGTACAGCATACATCTAATAACACATTCCACTCTCATCCCCTTCTTAGTCCTACCGGTCTGTATTAATCATCCCCTTTTCAACTCCAGACATTAAGAACAGTTAGGGCTCCCTCATACTCGAGGGTTCCCTTGTATAATTAAGTTTATTCAACGTCATTCATAACTTTATTTCAGGGATAATATGTTAGCCAAGACACATACCCAGCTCCACCATTTCCATCAGTGTTTGCTCTCTGTTCACAGTGACGGCCACACTGATCACCCCCCACCCTGGCAGCTCGAGCACTGCTGGTGTTGTTGGGCGGGGCCTCGGTGGCAGCTCTGGGTGGAACACACATGATATTTTGATCATCCAGCAGACTCTCGTGTGTACACTGAACTGCTCGGTTGTGAGGGGCCGCTGATGCCATGGCAGAACTGAAAATAAGATCAGAGGTTTTGCAGTAATTTACAAGTTTATTCTTTTAAACAAAAATCTAACCCTGGACAAGTCTACGACGCCAAAATAACTTTAACGCCATGTTTGTACTGTTTCTATAAACATCATATTTGAGTCAAAGGCTTGTTCATGTTCAAATGCTAGTAAAACACGTCCCGAAAACCTGAATATATTTTCAACACATCATTACCTCACCAATAAGATTTGCTGTAAGTCCATCAAAAAAGAAAAGAACCTTTCCATAATCATATGTGTTTATGAATTATCACATTCTGATGATACCAGGTGTTCGTGAAAAGGTGAACGTGTCCTTCCCCAACGATGGTACCCGTCACAAACACATGCAAAGGCAAGACAAGAGTTCACCTAAACGAATACGGGAATAAAATAGGAAATTGCGCGTACATCTAAAGCAGGTCAAGTGGCCGGGATGTTTCTGTGGTTGCGGTGTATTTCTTCAGTTACTGCTTCAAAACAAATCATTTTTTAAATGAAAAGGAGACGAATAATTGTATTTTTTCTGCATCTATATACATCTATATTTCCCGGTCATCCAGATGTCTGTTTGTTGCCCGATATTTATTTTTTGTCGATGGTGTTTTTTACAACAAATCATTCAAAGGCGGGCTCTAGAGGTTAAAAATTGACAACATTCAATAATTGAGATGTCTATTTCTCAGATAATAATTATTGGTTGTCATAGTTGAAAATATTCTTGAACATTATGCAAATATTTTCATACTATTCATCTAAGTTTAAATGATAAATAACTTAAAAAGACACAACTAAATGTGCTTTTCATAAATAGTTTGATATTGAAATCATAAGCGAATCTATGCCATCTATATTATACACAGAGTTGTGTCCCCTGAACTATATTCAAATCAACAAAGTGCGAACTGTGACGGACAGGTTTTATGGGTAACAGAGCCCATCCCGTGCAGTGTGTCTGTGTTCGTGTTGAGAATGTTATGTCGGCAGTGAGGTGTCATTTAACATAATTTCACGTTTTATGGATCATATTCTTGGATTTACACTGTATATGCGTATACAGTTCATAATCAGTGGAGTACCCGGATCTGCCGTGAGATGAAATTCAGGTCGTGGGTATGTGACATACTTTATTCTGGCTTTAAATATATGTCGCCGACCTGTATCACTCGTCCTTACACTGTAATCAGTAGTAGCGGGATTACAATGTTATGTTAATTATGTTTTAGCTATGATTTCTGTATTCGACAGCGAATAAGAAACATTTGCTATCGCCTGCACGAGGACGGGTAGAATCCTACTACAACCTTCCGCCATATTGGGTCAGCGGGTACTCTACTCTTGACAAACAATATCACGAGCTGGAATGTTTTAAAAGTGAAAAGCATAATAAGGAACATGACTGATAATTTGGCAAGTGCAATTTGAAACCAAAAACAGTATCTTCACAGCTGATTTTGTTTGGAACATCATTTATTGATTTTTCGACCAAATAAATAAATGTCTCCGGGTTTTTTCAGAGTTATCGGGTAAATGCCATAAAACAAACACACACAGAGCTCATACATTCTTTAAAAAAAGAAAAGCAAAACGGATATTTTTGCCCATAAAAGCAAAATTAGAGGACCAAGAGGTGCAAAATGAACAGTTTTATTGTGTTATAGTGTCAGTGACAAATTTCCAGGATCAAAATCATTAACCATTAGTCGGGAAACACGTACGATTCGGAAAGTGCAGGGTTTTTGATTGCCTGGTATCTGCGTCAAACGAACAGTGTTTGTTTCTTTGTTAATTGTATACGTCGCACTCAGCAATATTCCAGCTATATGACGGCGGTCTGTAAATAATCGAGTCTGGGACAGACAATCCAGTGATTGACACCATGAGCATCGATCCACCTAATTGGGATACGATGACATGCATCAGCGAGCCTGACCACCCGATCCTGTTAGTCGCCTCTTACGACAAGCATAGTCACTATTTATGGCAATCGAACAGTGACAGTTCAACAACATGCCAAGATTAACAGAAGTGCAAAGAAACAACGTCATAGGCCGCTTGCAGCCAGAGTTTCCAATGTAGAGCCCAGCTCCATCACAAGGCTATGGGATAGGTTTCAACAGCACGGGTTCACACGTGATCGGTCAAGGTCGGGACGACCAAGAGTAACCACCCCCGCCCAAGATTGCTACATCCGACTGCGCCACCTACGTGAAAGGACGACCACAGCCACCTCAAACCGCATCCCAACAACCAGACTGCGCAGAATCTCTGACAAGACCGTACGAAACCGTTTAAGAGCAGCGGGTCTACGAGCAAGACGTCCTGTTCGACGCATCATATTGTGTCGACAATATCGTCAACAACGACTGCATTGGTCTCGTCAACACAGGGTATGGGTTCAACTGCGATTCAGAGATGTTTTGTTCAGCACCCAGAAGAATTCTCTCCGTCGAGGGGATGAAAGAGCTCGGGTCTACAGACGTCGGTGAGAACGTTACGTCAGAAACTGCGTACAGCAAGTGGACAGGTTTGGTGGGGTAGCGTCATGATGTGGGCGGCTATCTCTCATCCAGGTTTGGTCAATATCCAGGGCAATCTTACGACTCAACGATACATCAACGAAATTCTCATACCACACGTCCTCCCAATTGCAGCCAACGGCAACGGTGTATTCCAGCAGGACAACGTTCGACAGCATACAGCACAGATCACAAGAGCCTGTCTACACAACAAAAACGTTGATGTTCTCCCCTGGCCCTCCAGATCCCCGGATTTGAACCCAATAAAGCACCTGTGGGATGAATGGGATAGACGGCTACGCCGACGTCAACCACAACCCAAGACGTTGCATTAGTTGGCTTTTGCGTTGCAGGCGGAATGGGCTACCATTCCCCAAAATAGGATTCGCATTCTCGTCTCTTCCACGGGCAGGAGACAGGCCGCTATCGATTCCAACGAGGGACATACGCGTTATTATAGCTTGGACTGTACCGATAACTGAGATGACTACAATCACCAAGTGTTCTCCACAACATTTTAGCGCAATACTTTGTACGGTTCCTCGTATAAATGTGTTTTCCTACCTCACGCAAATCTGGCTTTGCGTTTCTTTTTTGAAGAGTATATTTGAAAGCACAACTAAAACATAACATGTAGACATCTCTACACATGGTATGGTGTGAGAGCTGTACAGGCATTACATTGTATAGTATGCATTTGTTTTTAATAATATACACCACTGACTTAATGACATTGATTAAGGGATTCAACATTGAAAGAAACACACTGAAATATGTACTCTTCATTAATATAATATGAATATATATGTGTTGCTGCTTGTACTAGTCAAAGACTTCAAGAAATTCGAGTATTTGAGTTAAATGAAAAACATGGAAAATATTTCCTAGCTCCATGTTAACAGACATATGAAAAACCTTTACACAGTTTAAATGACATGCAGTTTTCGCACACACACACACACACACACACACACACACACACACACACACACACACACACACACATATATATATATGCAAAGGCACGTCAATTGTTCACCTAAACAAACTCAGGAACTATGGCACTAGTCAAAATAGGGAATAGCATCGGGCATCATTTTGATGAACTTTTTCAAAACTCTATTGAGGCCCAGCCTGGTTCCCCGGGTATGCTGCGCTGGCGCTACACTTTGTGATATATTTTGAAGTGCTGACAAAAATCATAAACCTTTTCAAACAAAATTCTGCCCCTACCCTACCCACTTGGAACGGGACTTGGCTATATGAAGTCCCAGTGTCCGATCTCCTCTACCCTAATGTACATTCATTTGGCAACATATTGTAACGGTAAAATCTGCTCAGTGGGACTGTGGATTTCTTCGGAGTTTAAACACACAAATATCATCTATTTTACGAAGTTCTGAATATGTAAGCTCAAAATATATTATAAATGCTAATCCACATTGTTAATACAGTTACAATACGAATATCGTAACAACGCAAATATAACTGATAAAACAATTGACTTAACCAATGTAGATGTTATTGTAAAATGTAACTTACATGGACTTGTTTGTTTAAGATATAATCCACTTATAGAATCAAGAAGCAAACCTATTCTGCCCAAACAAAATGTTGTTAATGGGACAGGTAGTGACGGATCTATCAACTAGACATGCCTTACAAAACGTGAACAATGAATTATTTCCCCGTAGAAGTTGTCGTGCTATTCATTAACAAGCACGTGATGCGCTCGGTCGCGTCTGAGATGCCTACTTTCACCCTCACACCGTCTCCTGAATACACTAACTTCCCGAGCACGTGATGTGATGGTCCACTTCGCTCTCCTGGGAACAGTTGATGGGAAGGTGTGTTGCCGTTCTTTGTCTGTAAATCAGAAAATAGAACCTTTAGCGTCGTTCAGTTTCTGCGTCTTCTGTCGGTCACTTGCGATTGTAATACGTATTACTTTGCCACGTTCCAATAATATTGTAGGTGCACATTTAGGTTTCAACACTGTGCCTCCACACCTGGTACCGCCGGGTCTATTCTCTCTCGCAGGCCGAAAGGTATATACTAGCGGACAAAAGAAACGCCACCAAATAAATAAAGGTCGTCAGTTTTCAACATATTTGCCAAACAGTTGGTAACACATAGCTGGAATGCAACTTAGCCATTCCATGTAAACATGTGCGCTTGCTTAACGTGATTTGCGAGAAAAGTGAATTTAATCACTAAAAATGCAATGTGTGCACAAAGTTACCCGTATGAAATTCTCGTATAAAACATGAGCAGGATTGTACTCTCTCATCGCATGAAACCGTTACAAACAACAAACATGCCTCGACTAACTGCAGAGCAGTGGGAGAGAGCCATCGGTATGTTGCAAATGGGAGGGACGCAGGAGCACGTTGCCAGGATCATGGGCTGCTTCAAGTGCCCCATGGCCAGACTTGTCACACGTCACAGCCAAACTGCAGTACTGCAGACAGGCCGATGAGTGACGTCATCATCCACAAAGAGCCTTACACAACCAGTCGGCAGAAGGACCGTTGCTAGACCACACCGCCTGTATGGCCTACGTTTCTACACCAACTTCACAGACTGAGATGGCCCAGGACTGTACAGCAGTGGCAGCAGAATAAGTGTCGAAGAGTGCTCTTCAGCGACTAAAGTAGGTAACAGCTCTTCTGATGGGCGGGTTCGAATCTACCGACGACGTGGTGAACGGACGGCACGTTGTTGCGTCCAAGAAGTGGAGCCTTATAGAGGTGGTAGTGTCATGAACTGGGGTAGCATCTGCGAGAGACAGAAGATAGATCTTGTCATCATTGACGGAAATCTTACTGCACGTCGTTACATTGATGAAGTTTTGCGGTCTGTGGTACTGCCTTTCCTGCAACGACACCCACGGACGCTGTTTCAGCAGGACAACGCCACCCCTCACACAGCTCGAGTCACTAGCGACTTTCTGAACGCCAACAACGTGACAGCCAACCCCTTTTCAGCCCTACCTTTGCAACTCCAGACATTAAGAACATTTAGGGCCCCCAGCATACTCGAGATTTCCCTTGTATAATTAAGTTTATTTAACGTCATTCATAACTTTATTTGAGGGACAATATGTCAGCCAAGACACATACCCAGCTCCATCAGTGTTTGCTCTCTGTTGACACTGACGGCCACACTGATCACCCCCCCCCCCCCCCCCCCCCCCCCCCCTTGTAGTCATAAAAACCACGGGAACACATGGTACCAGTCAAAATAGGGAATTGCATCATTTTGGTCACTAATTTGGAAATGTCCTCCACATGTCTACCATAAAGCCTTCTGAAAACTTTACTGAGGTCCCATTTTCCTTGAACGAACACCTTTTGAGCAAGAGTCGTATGAGCTCTTTGAAATCTTCATAGAGGGAGCATGCCCAATTGCACCTTATATGTTGTTCAAGTAAGACATTAAAGGCTGGAGCTGCTGGAATATTTTTGGAAAGGCTTTTTTTCAGCATTCCTCCTTACAGACATATATTGTGAAGCGCTGACTGAAAACATAATCTGTTTCAAACCAGAATTTAGGACCCCTCCCCTACCTACTTCTTCCAGTTCGGGTGGGTAAATCAGTGAAAGGGAATTGGCTATTTGATGGTCACTGAACGATATCAGATCATCAATATACAAGTCCCTTAAGTTCAACTTCTTGCCCAATTTACCTTGTTTTTATTGTGCCTATCCGAGCAGAAATACCGTTCAAATTTATTAAGAAACAGATAAGCAAGAAGGGGAGCACGATTGGCGATAATGGGCGTGTCTACTTCTTGTCTAAAAGTCAAGCATTTCACTTGTTTTCTGTGTTGGTGAAGTCCCAGTGCCCGACCTACTCTACCCTATGTTTATTCATTTGGAAACTATGACAAAAGGTGAAATCTGTTCAGGTTTTCTTCGGAGATTAATCAACACAAATATCATCTATTTTACGAAGTTCTGAATAAGTAAGCACATAATATGTAGTAAATGCTAATCCACATTGTTAATACAGTTACAATATACGAATATATTGACAACGCAACTACAACAATTGAATAATTGACTTAATCAAGTAGATATTAATGTCAAATGTAACTTACATTGACTTCTTGTTTGTTTGTTTAAGATAGATTCATATTATGTAGTCTGTATAGATGTAAGAATATACCGGCTCACTCAACGGTCTTATCATCTATACCCGTATGTAATCGGAAACGTGTTGGATAACCCTATGAATAACTCCGCGTGCAGTGAAGCGTCGCTTACTGAAAAAATTCCCTTAAGGTAAATGTTGCCGTAGTCATACTAATGTGTGCCTGAACGGCACGAACATGTACCGTGTTTGACCGTGACGGAAAGTAAAAAATTACATTCAGCCTCTTTCGCTCGAATCTAAGACAAAATCACTTGTAACTGTTAACTGTCAAACAGTCCATTTGAGTATGATGCATGCATTATATCACCGTTGACATATAGTTAACACGTAGTAATGGAAGTAAAATTACAATCAGCAGGTAGATAAAATACTAATGAAAAAAATGGGCAAATCGACATGTTACACTATTTAGCTATTTTTCGTGCAACGAGCCGCCACGAGTAAGAAACATTGCTCGCTCGTGACATTTGAGATACGTACACGAGCCATTAGCGGTCTTCATCTGATTGTTGCAGTAGTTTTGGTTCTTAGATGAACAGAGATAATTAGACTTTTGTATGCTTTAGTGATGAGTCAATCGGCACAGACTTAATTTCTGTTTATGTAGATCAATGACATATTACGACGTGGTTTGTTTGTTTGATGTTTAACGCCGCACTCAGCAATATTCCAGCTATATGACGGCGGACTGTAAATAATCGAGTCTGGACCAGACAATCCAGTGATTGACATCATGATCATCGATCCACACAGTTGGGATACGATGACATGTATCAACCAAGTCAGCGAGCCTGACAACCCGATCTCGTTTGTCGCCTTTTACGACAAGCAGAGTCGCCTTTTACGGCAAATATGGGTTGCTGAAGACCTATACTACCCCGGAATCTTCACGGGTCTCAACCAGGTATTCATTTATTAAGGTAAGTACAGTAGAGCTTCACACCATATACCTACCACAACGCAGGTACTTCCGGATTGACGATACTTCGATGAACTCTCCATTGTCGTTATAACATCTGGCTTGTACTTTCAGTGAATATTGTATTAAACAAGTCGACAACATCAGGGAGTTTTGATCTTATTACTAACGGCGGACATTCGGCATGGTCGCCTTTTACGGCAAGTATGGGTTGCCGAATACGCGGTATCATGTAAGTAATGTAACACCTCCGTCTTCAGGTAACAAAGGAAACACCTGTCTGATCTTACCACTTTATGAATGAGGACTATAAGTACACTCCAGTCAGGAGAACCTTAAAGCAAGGGACAGTACCATCTGTGTTTCCCTGGGGCTCTGCAAAAAACAAAAACAATGAAAGATCCACCATGAAGACAACGGCGGAGAGGACACTGGATCCGTGGACGACATCGCGGCGGAGGAGCATACCCGTGGACGTTATTCAAGATAATTTCACGTTTTATGGATCATACTCAAATGTTGTGGATTGACATGGTACCAGTGTATGTTGTTATCAAATATAACCCATAACATGCCATTCTATCTCGATCAAAATGTCAGTCATTCACGCAATAAAAATCACCATTTTCAGTTGAGGCCTGGATGGAACAGAGTGTTGGAAGTGTCAAAATGTTTACGTCATTATTACAGCCGAGCTAAAAACGGTTTCCAACAAAACTAATTAGAAAATATACATATATATAATCGTATTCTCTTTTCAAACAACAACATATAGTCCAAGAATATTTAGTATCTGTGATTCAAGTCTCACCAGCTCAATTCGGAGCACGTAATTATGACACAAGATCTTTAAAGGCATATATGAAAAGCCTGACAATGTCAGTAAATCTTGTACCCTCAAAGTAGAAAATGAGTATCATTTTGTGCTTGTGTGTAAACTCGATCTTCAATAAAGAAAAATATATATTCACAAGTAGTTTACATCTTATCCCTTTGTTTTTCATGTTCATGTCAACTTCAAGTGTTACACTATTACAAAGTATTGTCTTGTACACACAGCGTGCATTGTTTGTAAGAAATAAAAGCGACAAAAAAAAATCCATATTCATAAGAGTCGATTGTACGATGCCGCCTCCGTGGTCTTGTGGTAGAGCGTCCGCACGGAGAGCGGAAGGTCCGGGGTTCGATCCCCGGCCACGTCATACCAAAATACGTTATAAGATGGTACTTGTTGTTACCCTGTCTAGCTCTCGGCATTAAGGGGCTAAAACAAGGACTGGTCGGCTCGGAGTCAATATACTGTGTCTGAGTGGGGTATTCATGTTAAACTGCGGGATGGTATCTCAGTGAGCTAGCACTATAAATCGGCATCAGTCCGGACTAGTACAACCAGCAACAAACACACACACGTGCATGTACGTCGCTATATAAGTGCAATAATCTTGGACGCGACGTTAAACCCAATTTCACCTAACCTCACCGACTGTACGTTTCCGACCATATCATGAGAATGTGTTCACATTCAAATAGTGAAGATACCAGGTGTTCGCGAAAAGGTGAACGTGTCCTACCCCACCGGTGGCTCCCCGTCATAAACACATGCAAAGGCAGGTCAACTGTTCACCCGAAAAACACACGGGAACATGTGGTACATGTCAACATAGGGAGGAAACGCGCATAGCTTGTACATATGTTGAACCATGAACCTATGACCTCCCACTCTGCCATAAATGTAGTACCCAGAAATGCCGTAAGATAAATCAGGCAGTATGTTACTCACTCTATGCTAGTACCTAACACTGGGACCATAGTGTTACTTTTGCTCTGACACCATATTCCATGTGCAATAACAGTATAACATTGTGCCCACCTTGTTTCTGTGTCAGCTGTAATTTCTACACGTCAGCAGTATTTGCTAAAGCTTGATTAAAGGGAAGGGGATTCATCACCCTCCTTACCCTCACACCGCATTACCATACACTCTCAGTACCACACACAATCTCATTACCCTCATACCGCATTACCATACACTCTCAGTACCACACACACTCTCATTACCCTCACACCGCATTACCATACACTGTCAGTACCACACACACTCTCATTGCCCCCACACCGCATTACCATACACTCTCAGTACCACAAACACTCTCATTACCCTCACACCGCATTACCATACACTCTCAGTACCACAAACACTCTCATTGCCCTCAAACCGCATTACCATACACTCTCAGTACCACAAACACTCTCATTACCCTCACACCGCATTACCATACACTCTCAGTACCACACACACTCTCATTACCCTCACACCGCATTACCATTCACTCTCATTGCCCTCACACCGCATTACCATACACTCTCAATACCCTCACACGGCATTACCATACACTCTCAGTACCACACACACTCTCATTACCCTCACACCGCATTACCATACACTCTCATTACCCTCACAACGCATTACCATACACTCTCAATACCCTCACACGGCATTACCATACACTCTCATTACCCTCACATAGCATTACCATACACTCTCAATACCCTCCCACGGCATTACCATACACTCTCATTACCCTCCCACGGCATTACCATACACTCTCATTACCCTCCCACGGCATTACCATACACTCTCATTACCCTCACACAGCATTACCGCACACTCTCAATACCCTCACACCGCATTACCATACACTCTCAGTACCCTCACACGGCATTACCATACACTCTCATTACCCTCACACCGCATTACCATACACTCTTAATACCCTCACACCGCATTACCATACACTCTCAATACCCTCACACCGCATTACCATACACTCTCAATACCCTCACACCGCATTACCATACACTCTCAGTACCCTCACACCGCATTACATACACTCTTAATACCCTCCCACGGCATTACCATACACTCTCATTACCCTCACACCGCATTACCATACACTCTTAATACCCTCACACCGCATTACCATACACTCTCAATACCCTCACACCGCATTACCATACACTCTCAGTACCCTCACACCGCATTACATACACTCTTAATACCCTCCCACGGCATAACCATACACTCTCATTACCCTCCCACGGCATTACCATACACTCTCATTACCCTCACACGGCATTACCGCACACTCTCAATACCCTCACACCGCATTACCATACACTCTCAATACCCTCCCACGGCATTACCATACACTCTCATTACCCTCACACGGCATTACCGCACACTCTCAATACCCTCACACCGCATTACCATACACTCTCAATACCCTCACACGGCATTACCATACACTCTCATTACCCTCACACCGCATTACCATACACTCTCAATACCCTCACACGGCATTACCATACATTCTCATTACCCTCCCACGGCATTACCATACACTCTCATTACCCTCACACGGCATTACCGCACACTCTCAATACCCTCACACCGCATTACCATACACTCTTAATACCCTCACACCGCATTACCATACACTCTCAATACCCTCACACCGCATTACCATACACTCTCAATACCCTCACACCGCATTACCATACACTCTCAGTACCCTCACACCGCATTACATACACTCTTAATACCCTCCCACGGCATTACCATACACTCTCATTACCCTCACACCGCATTACCATACACTCTTAATACCCTCACACCGCATTACCATACACTCTCAATACCCTCACACCGCATTACCATACACTCTCAGTACCCTCACACCGCATTACATACACTCTTAATACCCTCCCACGGCATAACCATACACTCTCATTACCCTCCCACGGCATTACCATACACTCTCATTACCCTCACACGGCATTACCGCACACTCTCAATACCCTCACACCGCATTACCATACACTCTCAATACCCTCACACGGCATTACCATACACTCTCATTACCCTCACACCGCATTACCATACACTCTCAATACCCTCACACGGCATTACCATACATTCTCATTACCCTCCCACGGCATTACCATACACTCTCATTACCCTCACACGGCATTACCATATACTCTCAATACCCTCACACCGCATTACCATACACTCTCATTACCCTCACACGACATTACAATACACTCTCATTACACTCACACCGCATTACCATACACTCTCATTACCCTCACACTGCATTACCACACACTCTCAATACCCTCACATAACATTACCATACACTCTCAATACCCTCCCACGGCATTACCATACGCTCTCATTACCCTCCCACGGCATTACCATACACTCTCAATACCCTCAAAAGGCATTTCCATACACTCTCATTACCCTCCCACGGCATTACCATACACTCTCGTTACCCTCACACGGCATTACCATACTCTCTCATTACCCTCACACGGCAATAACATACACTCTCATTATCCTCACACCGCATTACCATACACCCTCATTACCCTCACACCGCATTACCATACACTCTCATTACCCTCACACCGCATTACCATACACTCTCATTACCCTCACACCGCATTACCATACACTCTCATTACCCTCACACCGCATTACCATACACTCTCAGTACCATCACATCGCATTACCACACACTCTTAGTAACATCACATCGCATTACCACACACTCTCAGTACCCCCACACCGCCCTTCCATACTCTCTCAGTACCCTCACATCGCATTACCACACACTCTCAGTACCATCACATCGCATTACCACACACTCTCAGTACCCTCACACTGCATTACCATACACTCTCGTTACCCTCACACCGCATTACAATACACTCTCAGTACCATCACATCGCATTACCACACACTCTAAGTACCATCACATCGCATTACCACACACTCTCAGTACCCTCACACCGCCTTTCCATACTCTCTCAGTACCCTCACATCGCATTACCATACACTCTCATTACCCTCACACCGCATTACCATACACTCTCAGTACCATCACATCGCATTACCACACACTCTAAGTACCATCACATCGCATTACCACACACTCTAAGTACCATCACATCGCATTACCACACGCTCTCAGTGCGACACACCGCCTTTCCATACTCTCTCAGTACCCTCACACCGCATTACCATACACTCTCATTACCTCACACGGCATTACCACACACTCTCAGTACCACACACCGCCTTTCCATACTCTCTGAGTACCCTCACACCGCATTACCATACACTCTCATTACCCTCACACCGCATTACCATACACTCTCAGTACCACACATACTCTCAGTACCATCACATCGCATTATCATACACTCTCAGTACCACACCGCCTTTCCATACACTCTCAGTACCATCACATCGCATTACCACACACTCTAAGTACCATCACATCGCATTACCACACACTCTCAGTACCCTCACACCGCATTACCATACACTCTCAGTACCACAAACACTCTCATTACACTCACACCGCATTACCATACACTCTCAGTACCACAAACACTCTCAGTACCATCACACCACATTACCATACACTCTCAGTACCACAAACACTCTCAGTACCATCACACCCCATTACCATACACTCTCAGTACCCTCACACCGCATTACCATACACTCTCATTACCCTCACACCGCATTACCATACACTCTCATTACCCTCACACCGCATTACCATACACTCTCAGTACCCTCACACCGCATTACCATACACTCTCAGTACTACACACACTCTCATTACCCTCACACCGCATTACCATACACTCTCAGTACCACAAACACTCTCAGTACCCTCACACCGCATTACCATACACTCTCATTACACTCACACCGCATTACCATACACTCTCAGTACCACACACACTCTCATTACCCTCACACTGCATTACCATATACTCTCAGTACCACACACCGCCTTTCCATACACTCTCAGTACCCTCACACCACATTACCATACACCCTTAGTGTCCTCACATCGCATTACCATACACTCTCATTACCCTCACACCGCATTACTACACACTCTCATTACCCTCACACCGCATAACCATACACTCTTAGTACCATACATAATCTCAGTACCATCACATCGCATTACCACACACTCTCATTACCCTCACACCGCATTACCATACACTCTCAGTACCACACACACTCTCAGTACCCTCACACCGCATTACCATACTCTCTCAGTACCACACATACTCTCAGTACCCTCACACCGCATTACCATACACTCTCAGTACCACACACACTCTCATTACCATCAAGCCATCTTGATATACACTCTGATGTTTTTATTATCACATTACACTATAATTAATATATACATGACCCGTGAAGACCCGGGGTTAAATAGATCTTCAGCGCCCCATGCTTGCCGTAAAAGGCGACTATGCTTGTCGTAAGAGGTGACTAATGGGATCGGGTGGTCAGGCTCGCTGATGCACGTCGTCGTATCCCAATTGCGCGGATCGATGCTCATGATGTCAATCACTGGATTGTGTAATCCAGACTCGATTATTTAGAGACCGATTATTTACAGATCCTCGTTATCCATATATTTAAAACCCCTACCAAGCAGGGTAACCGAGTCTTACAAGTATGGCAGTTGTTCGTCATGTGAACGTTCTTCGACACAGATTTATTTATTCATGAATGTTTTACCTGCACAAGCTTCATAGCTGCCGCCGCGCATGACAAGAAATTATAAATCATCGAAATATTAGAAAACACAAGAATGTTCAAATACGTGACATTTCCCCTTCATAAGCCATCGAACCTAGCATTTTGTACGACCGAAAAGGTGAAATCTGCTCTTGATAACTGAGGGTTTCTTGGAACTTTAATCAACAGAAATATCATCACTACAGTGCAACTGTAATAGAGCTAAGTGCGCAGTGAAGCGGTCATAAAATCAGACGTAGTTTTTCAATCTAAATTGATTACATGTCTGATATTGATTGTCCAATCAAATTCGAGTATTTCACGTAGTCATGGTACAATTAGGAGATCGACGTACTGTGTTTGGAAATAAGATTAATGTTAGACCGATTTGATAATAGTATCACTGTATAATGAAATAGATCAGTGGAGACATGCAGATATTCTTAAAACTGAAACCCACAACCGTTGTGAGTGCGGGTTTGTTTCAACCAGAAACCATGCTTCTCTATGAGTTTCCTCCCTAATGCTAATTCTTATATTACTTTTACGAGAGTTCACATTTCATCGACAGGAGGAACAAATGTTTACACTTGTTTTTGGTACGCTTTGGAAGAAAATATTGAACATGCCTAAAGCCAAATACATAATGAGGATAAGTTGTCATCAAGACAAAGTAAACTGCGTTGTCAAATTTAAAATTCTCAATTATCTACCCATTAACATAAAGGAGTTTGAATCAACAAGAGAACCCCCTTAAAAATACTTGTGTTTCATTCAACCCCGACCTACCCCTTGTTTCACTTGCTACGCAATTTTGTTGTTTTTATCACAGCTAGATACTGCTGTGAGTGAGTGAGTTGGGTTTAACGCCGCTTTTAACATTATTCCAGTTATATCACGGCGTGTCAGCTTAATGTGGGGGGGAAGCCCGAAATGATGCAGGTCTCAGACGTTTACCACTTCGGTGAAACCCACGAGCACGGATATGGTGCTGACGAACCTAGAAATATAATAATTTTTTTATTAATTTTCATTTCATAATCCCTGATATAAAAAGACTACACCCAGAGAGGTGTATTTAGACAAATTCTGATTTTTAACCCACTTTCATCTATGCACCCACACATGACTTCCATTCGTCCTGTACAGCTAACAATGATCCACATACATGTGCAATATATAACAAAACTGAAGTAAGAAATATATCATGCAAGTCAAGGTTTTCAAGGGAGACGACTTTTATCTTCAAATAATATATGATACAAAGCCATATTAGTATAAAATATATTGGGTTCATTAGAAAGCTGAGATTTTTCATAGGTTATAATGGCAATAAATAGATAAAGTTTGTTTATTTGTTTTTTGTTTGCCGCGCTCAGCAATATTCCAACTATATGACATGCATCAACCAAGTCAACGTGCCTGACCACCCGATCCCGTTAGTCGCCTCTTACGACAAGCATAATCGCGTTTTAGGTCAAGCATGGGTTTCTGAGAACTATACTACCCCGGATCTTCACGGGTCTTTTGTAAAAGAAAGAACTAACAATGTGCACGATGAATAATCATAGAAAGGTCATTTTGTGGTTTTTAAGCCTCTTTTCGTGTACCTGAACATTGTTTACACAGGTGGCTGATATCTAAGGGTGTGTTGGTACAGATTGAATATTTATGTTATCAATTGGACACCAATTGATAGAATCTTATATGGCTATATATGTATCCAATAGTCTGGTGGTTGTCCCGTGATTATCCGGGTTAGAATAGGTCTTCAGCAACACATGCTTGCCGCAAGAGGCCACTATGCTTTTTTAAGGAAAGTATCGTACAGATAACGTGTTCTGTTAGTTTATTTCTTGTATAACGTCCCACTACATGCACATGACAGCGGTCTGCAAATAATCTTATTCTGGTTGACACCTTGATGTCCTTTAAAAGAGAAACCCCCTACACCCGCGTCTGATTCGCATCTTCCATTAATGATATGATTGTAAAGAATACTGCACATATCTAAAAAGCAACAAAACCTGTTTATAGTTGAAATTACCAAAAATCGTTTCATGCCAAAAATTATCCAAAAAAAACCCAACTGTTGTTATCATTACCTTCCACAAAATCAAGTGGTGTGCCACCCCAAGAATTAAAATCACCTCCGATGATAATATACACATCCTCACAACGGATCATCTTATAATAGTAATATAACGTTTTCACATTGACGTAACAGGGTATTATACCAGGTTGAAGACTCCGGGTGAATATAAACACATGCATACAACAGATCATCTTATGATAGTAATATAAGGTTTTCACATTGACGTAACAGAGTATTATACCAGGTTAAAGAATGAGTGAGTGAGTGAGTATGGTTTTACGCTGCTTTTAGCAGTATTCCAGCAATAACACCGCTGGGGACACCAGAAATGGGCTTCACACATTGTACCCATGTCGGGAATCGAACCCGGGTCTTCAGCGTGACGAGCGAACGCTTTAACCACTAGGCTACCCGACCGCCCCTCCCAGGTTAAAGACCCCGGGTGCATATATACACATGCATACAACAGGTCATTCTTTAAACCACATGTTTACTTATCTAGTAAAATGAATATACCACTATCACACTCTTTGGTCCACTTTACAAGATGAGCTAAAGTGTTTCTGATCAATACTGTTACAAAAAACGGTGGCCCTGATGTGACGAGGGTAGAAACTAGGGTTTGTAGGTGAACCTGTATGAAACACCGTACAATCATCTTGGCCCAGGCCACGTCCCCATCTATTGTTCGTCTTATCTCTCTCATGCTTTGGCACGAGTGGCCCAGTCGTCTAAGGCGCCGCGATTCGCAGTGCAGAATTGCGTCCCTTGGGCACACCAGAAACCTATAATTATGGGTTCGAATCCCGGTTCGCACCGACTATGTTTCTAGGTTTGTCAGCATCATATCCGTGCTCGTGGGTTTCACCGAAGTGTTAAACGTCTGAGACCTGCATCACTTCGAGCTTTTCTCCAACATTAAGCTGACACGCCGTGATTTAACTGGAATACTGTTAAAAGCGGTGATAAAGCCAACTCACTCCCTCACTCTTTATCAATAACCTAGTTATTTAGGTTTGCGTTTATCGTATGCAGGGGACTGTTTGTTATACACACCTGTAGTTTGTATTCTCCTGAAACATGAAACAAAGAGTTGCAAACGTTCTCGCATAGGACGTTTCTTGTCAACACGTATCTTTGTTATATTACTTGATATTTCCATTTCCATGATCCTCTACTTGTTTTGAAGAGTATACCGCATGTGTAGATTGTGCATGAGACATCTTATCACGCAATGACACCACTGAGATGTGTTCTTTGGACCTCAACCTTTTTTGGCCGAAGATAATGTCATGTGATAACACAAGCTCCTCCCACTGCATACTTAAGGCCCGCAGTCATTGAGATCCGCAGTTCAACACGACGGGCATATTGTCAGGCTGGTGAGAATAACGCTGATTCACTAATGTACCTAAGGTCATCCCATGCAATCTCAGTTTAGTAAATCCTTTACTATGCAAGCACATTTAATTTACGAAATATCATGACGAAGGTCTATAATTTCGTAAAAACTTCATCGTACTTACAAGGCATGTTACATATCGTATCCTAGATATGCCGGCATGACTGCGCAAGAAGCAACAATGACTTGCATCTTATTTAATGCACGGTGCAACAGCGTGTCAATGGAATTTCACATGCAGTATGCGAGGCGAACTAGAGGAGTGAACCTGGTGTCGCAAACCAACCCTCGGTTATATATCAGACAGATTCATTGAGGGGTGCAGAAGGTGGGTTGTTCGATCCTCTGGACAAGGGAGTCATACGTGAAAGATGGTACTTGTTGTAACCCTGCCTGGCGCTCGGGTTAAGGAAATGCGGCGACTAGTTGAGTGGAGTCAATTACTGTTTCTGAGTGGGGCATCCATGGTGCATCCATGTTAAGCTGCGGCATGGTATCTCACTTGGCTGGACTGTAAAACCGGCGTAAGTGGGCTTGTTGTACAAGCACGCCGCTACACAAGTGAAGTAATTTTGGAATACCATGTGTTAATGAGTGAATATCAGTTAACGAATATGAAGCAGTGAATATAAGCGAATGAATATGAGGCAGTGAATATAAGCGAATGAATATGAGGCAGTGAATAAAAGCGAATGAATATGAGGCAGTGAATATAAGCGAATGACTACGAGGCAGTGAATATGAGTGAATGACTACGAGGCAGTGAATATGAGTGAATAACTACGAGGCTGTGAATATGAGTGATTGTCTGCGAGGCAGTGGATATGTGGGAATGACTACGAAGCTGTTAATATGAGTGATTGACTGCGAGGCAGTGGATATGTGGGAATGACTACGAGGCAGTGGATATGTGGGAATGACTACGAAGCTGTGAATATGAGTGATTGTCTGCGAGGCAGTGGATATGTGGGAATGACAACGAGGCAGTGGATATGTGGGAATGACTACGAGGCAGTGGATATGTGGGAATGACAACGAGGCAGTGGATATGTGGGAATGACTACGAGGCAGTGGATATGTGGGAATGACAACGAGGCAGTGGATATGTGGGAATGACAACGAGGCAGTGGATATGTGGGAATGACTACGAGGCAGTGGATATGTGGGTATGACAACGAGGCTGTGGATATGTGGGAATGACAACGAGGCAGTGGATATGTGGGAATGACTACGAGGCTGTGGATATGTGGGAATGTCAACGAGGCAGTGGATATGTGGGAATGACTACGAGGCAGTGGATATGTGGGAATGACAACGAGGCAGTGGATATGTGGGAATGACAACGAGGCAGTGGATATGTGGGAATGACTACGAGGCAGTGGATATGTGGGAATGACAACGAGGCAGTGGATATGTGGGAATGACTACGAGGCTGTGAATATGAGTGATTGTCTGCGAGGCAGTGGATATGTGGGAATGACTACGAGGCAGTGGATATGTGGGAATGACTACGAGGCAGTGGATATGTTGGAATGACTATGAGGCAGTGGATATGTGGGAATGACTACGAGGCAGTGGATATGTGGGATTGAAACGAGGCAGTGGATATGTGGGAATGACTACGAGGCTGTGAATATGAGTGATTGTCTGCGAGGCAGTGGATATGTGGGAATGACTACGAGGCAGTGGATATGTGGGAATGACTACGAGGCTGTGAATGTGAGTGATTGTCTGCGAGGCAGTGGATATGTGGGATTGACTACGAGGCAGTGGATATGTGGGAATGACAACGAGGCAGTGGATATGAGTGAATTACTACGAGGCAGTGGATATGTGGGAAGACTCAGGAGTGTCTACTTGCCTATATCAAAGACTAGTTATCACCGTTGCCACATCATGCAGAGTATCACACGATTTTACAGAATCAAAAATCGGTTCCGAAAACGTGGTCCCAGCCATCGCCTGTCGAATTTGTGTTTAAATTATTTTAAAAATTAAGCGGGGACAAATATTTCCGAAGTGGTTCAGTATTCAATCAACTCGCAAATGTACTTTTAAATATTTGAGTTAAACCTTCATTTTTAT
The DNA here is from genome assembly GCF_023055435.1 of Haliotis rufescens. Taxonomy (NCBI): domain Eukaryota; kingdom Metazoa; phylum Mollusca; class Gastropoda; order Lepetellida; family Haliotidae; genus Haliotis; species Haliotis rufescens. Next base: position 57,801,511 of record NW_025963890.1, on the reverse strand, counting down.
CTTTTTAACTCTAATGACTGAACGCTTATCACGGTGACTCAGAAGCAGTGCTATGTTTAGATGCCATCTGCTGTGCATGTCATGTTCCAGCGATATGCAGCAATACTTGACACTGATAGCCGATATGTTATTGTAAATATATATGTAAATTGTTATTGTTTTTGTTTGTCAGGGATGAAATCTCAAATCGAAATAAGAATTGCGATCTGATTAGAGTTCGCGTTTTCATCACAAGGGACACAACCCGTCTTCTACACCAGGTGGCACCACGATCGAGCTAAGAATAAGTAGGCTTGAAATGGCAAGATGTATATAACGACGAGGAAAGTCCGTCTTTTGGTAGATAGTGAGTGAGTGAGTTGGGTTTGACGCCGCTTTTAACAGTATTCCAGTTATATCACGGCGTGTCAGCTTAATGTGGGAGGAAAGCCCGAAGTGATGCAGGTCTAAGACGTGTACCACTTCGGTGAAACCCACGAGCACGGATATGGTGCTGACAAACCTAGAAACATAATCAAGGCGAACAGGGATTCGAACCCACAATCATAGGTTTCTGGCTTGCCCAAGGGACGCAAATGTGCACTGCGAATCGCGGCGCCTTAGACGACTGGGCCAGTTTCCCTCTGCCTTTGTGTGTGTGTGTGTGTGTGTGTGTGTGTGTGTGTGTGTGTGTGTGTGTGTGTGTGTGTGTGTGTGTGTGTGTGTGTGTGTGTGTGTGTGTGTGTGTGTGTGTGTGTGTGTGTGTGTGTGTGTGTGTCTGTGTCTGTGTGTCTGTGTCTGTGTCTGTGTGTGTGTTGAAGTAAATTTAGAGTAATAAAGAGCCATTTAATAAAAATGGATACTGAAGAATTGACTTCAATAATTTTACCCGTTCGTCAGCAGGCGTGACCTATTATTCTTTTTCGGATTGTGGCAACGTAAGCGCCAAAAAATGCTTCGTTAACGAATCAAATGCCACGGAATTACTAGTACTTGCAATTCATTCATATACCCGTTACCACCAAACATCAGTAAACACAGAATCTCTGAGTATATGTGTAGTCCCTAACTGCTGTCGACACAGTAAATCCATAGTGCTTCGGATAAAAACATATTGAAGGAATTAGTTTTGACAAAGCAACATTTCAAAAGAGCTTTGTCTAAACTGCAATATATATTGTGCAGAGTGTAGCTGGGTGTAACCATTTGGAAGAAGACATAAATGTATTTTGATTCACAACAAATGGTAGCAGCATACAAATGTCTTATGTAAGGTCATTACCGAGTTAACGAGTGTCACGTATATTACAGGGAACTATCAGGTTGTAACTATGCCGAAAAGGGAACGTGTTAAACCTGGCAAATGGCACGTGTCTGAAACTCCAGAGGGAAGGATTCAAGATTGGTTGACGGCATGGGACAAGGGCCATTGGGATTTCGTCTACCTGAAACCTAGCCCGTAAGTACACATAGGGTAGAGTAGGTCGGGGACTTGGACTTCACCTACACGGAGCCCGGCCAGTAGGTACACATAGGGTAGAGTAGGTCGGGCACTGGGACTTCACCTACACGGAGCCCGGCCAGTAGGTATACATAGGGTAGAGTAGGTCGGGCACTGGGACTTCACCTACACGGAGCCCGGCCAGTAGGTAAATATAGGGTAGAGTAGGTCAGGCACTGGGATTTCACCTACACGGAGCCCGGCCAGTAGGTATACATAGGGTAGAGTAGGTCGGGCACTGGGACTTCACCTACACGGAGCCCGGCCAGTAGGCATACATAGGGTAGAGTAGGTCGGGCACTGGGACTTCACCTACACGGAGCCCGGCCAGTAGGTATACATAGGGTAGAGTAGGTCGGGCACTGGGACTTCACCTACACGGAGCCCGGCCAGTAGGCATACATAGGGTAGAGTAGGTCGGGCACTGGGACTTCACCTACACGGAGCCCGGCCAGTAGGTATACATAGGGTAGAGTAGGTCGGGCACTGGGACTTCACCTACACGGAGCCCGGCCAGTAGGTATACATAGGGTAGAGTAGGTCGGGCACTGGGACTTCACCTACACGGAGCCAGTAGGTATACATGGGGTAGAGTAGGTCGGGCACTTGGACTTCACCTACACGGAGCCCGGCCAGTAGGTATACATAGGATAGAGTAGGTCGGGCACTGGGACTTCACCTACACGGAGCCCGGCCAGTAGGTATACATAGGATAGAGTAGGTCGGGCACTGGGACTGCACCTACACGGAGCCAATAGGTATACATAGGGTAGAGTAGGTCGGGCACTGGGACTTCACCTACACGGAGCCCGGCCAGTAGGTATACATAGGGTAGAGTAGGTCGGGCACTGGGATTTCACCTACACGGAGCCCGGCCAGTAGGCATACATAGGGTAGAGTAGGTCGGGCACTGGGACTTCACCTACACGGAGCCAATAGGTATACATAGGGTAGAGTAGGTCGGGCACTGGGACTTCACCTACACGGAGCCCGGCCAGTAGGTATACATAGGGTAGAGTAGGTCGGGCACTGGGACTTCACTTACACGGAGCCAATAGGTATACATAGGGTAGAGTAGGTCGGGCACTGGGACTTCACCTACACGGAGCCCGGCCAGTAGGTATACATAGGGTAGAGTAGGTCGGGCACTGGGACTTCACCTACACGGAGCCCGGCCAGTAGGTATACATAGGGTAGAGTAGGTCGGGCACTGGGACTTCACCTACACGGAGCCCGGCCAGTAGGTATACATAGGGTAGAGTAGGTCGGGCACTGGGACTTCACCTACACGGAGCCCGGCCAGTAGGCATACATAGGGTAGAGTAGGTCGGGCACTGGGACTTCACCTACACGGAGCCCGGCCAGTAGGTATACATAGGGTAGAGTAGGTCGGGCACTGGGACTTCACCTACACGGAGCCCGGCCAGTAGGTATACATAGGGTAGAGTAGGTCGGGCACTGGGACTTCACCTACACGGAGCCAGTAGGTATACATGGGGTAGAGTAGGTCGGGCACTTGGACTTCACCTACACGGAGCCCGGCCAGTAGGTATACATAGGATAGACTAGGTCGGGCACTGGGACTTCACCTACACGGAGCCCGGCCAGTAGGTATACATAGGATAGAGTAGGTCGGGCACTTGGACTTCACCTACACGGAGCCCGGCCAGTAGGTATACATAGGATAGAGTAGGTCGGGCACTGGGACTTCACCTACACGGAGCCAATAGGTATACATAGGGTAGAGTAGGTCGGGCACTGGGACTTCACCTACACGGAGCCAGTAGGTATACATAGGATAGAGTAGTTCGGGCACTGGGACTTCACCTACACAGAGCCGGCCAGTAGGTATACATAGGGTAGAGTAGGTCGAGCACTGGGACTTCACCTACACGGAGCCAGTAGGTATACATAGGGTAGAGTAGGTCGAGCACTGGGACTTCACCTACACGGAGCCAGTAGGTATACATAGGATAGAGTAGGTCGGGCACTGGGACTTCACCTACACGGAGCCCGGCCAGTAGGTATACATAGGGTAGAGTAGGTCAGGCACTGGGACTTCACCTACACGGAGCCCGGCCAGTAGGCATACATAGGGTAGAGTAGGTCGGGCACTGGGACTTCACCTACACGGAGCCCGGCCAGTAGGTATACATAGGGTAGAGTAGGTCGGGCACTGGGACTTCACCTACACGGAGCCCGGCCAGTAGGTACATATAGGATAGAGTAGGTCGGGCACTGGGACTTCACCTACACGGAGCCCGGCCAGTAGGTACACATAGGGTAGAGTAGGTCAGGCACTGGGACTTCACCTACACGGAGCCAGTAGGTATACATAGGATAGAGTAGGTCGGTGTACTGGGATTTCACCTACACGTGGCCAGTAGGTATACATAGGGTAGAGTAGGTCGGGCACTGGGACTTCACCTACACGGAGACTGTCCAGTACGTATACATAGGATAGAGTAGGTCGGGCACTCGGACTTCACCTACACGGAGCCCGGCGAGTAGGTATACATAGGTAAGAGTTGGTCGGGCACTGGGACTACACCTACACAGAGTCCGGCCAGTAGGTATACATAGGGAAGAGTAGGTCGGGCACTGGGACTTCACCTACACGGAGCCAGTAGGAATACATAGGGTAGAGTAGGTCGGGCACTGGGACTTCACCTACACAGAGTCCGGCCAGTAGGTACACATAGGGTAGAGTAGGTCGGGCACTGGGACTTCACCTACACGGAGCCAGTAGGTATACATAGGGTAGATTAGGTCGGGCACTGGGACTTCACCTACACGGAGCCCGGCCAGTAGGTATAGATAGGGTAGAGTAGGTCCGGCACTGGGACTTCACCTACACGGAGCCCGGCCAGTAGGTACATATAGGATAGAGTAGGTCGGGCACTGGGACTTCACCTACACGGAGCCCGGCCAGTAGGTATACATAGGGTAGAGTAGGTCAGGCACTGGGATTTCACCTACACGGAGCCAGTAGGTATACATAGGATAGAGTAGGTCGGTGTACTGGGATTTCACCTACACGTGGCCAGTAGGTATACATAGGGTAGAGTAGGTCGAGCACTGGGACTTCACCTACACGGAGCCAGTAGGTATACATAGGGTAGAGTAGGTCGGTGTACTGGGACTTCACCTACACGGAGCCAGTAGGTATACATAGGGTAGAGTAGGTCGGGCACTGGGACAACACCTACACGGAGCCCGGCCAGTAGGTATACATAGGGTAGAGTAGGTCAGGCACTGGGATTTCACCTACACGGAGCCAGTAGGTATACATAGGGTAGAGTAGGTCGGTGTACTGGGACTTCACCTACACGTGGCCAGTAGGTATACATAGGGTAGAGTAGGTCGGGCACTGGGACTTCACCTACACGTGGCCAGTAGGTATACATAGGGTAGAGTAGGTTGGGTACTGGGACTTCACCTACACGGAGCCTGACCAGTAGATATACATAGGGTAGAGTAGGTCAGGCACGGGGACTTCATTTATACGGAGCCTGACCAGTAGGTATACATAGGGTAGAGTAGGTCGGGCACAGGGACTTCACCTACACGGAGCCAGTATGTATACATAGGGTAGAGTAGGTCAGGCACTGGGACTTCATTTATACGGAGCCTGACCAATCTTAATTTGGGAAAGTTTTAACTTAAATTACAAACTTATATCTGTTAACACATATAGTATGCGGATGATCATGAATTTCAAAAGCCACAACGACCCGTGAAGATCCGGGTTAGGATAGGTTTTCAGCAATCCATGCTTGCGTAGAAGGTGACTATGCTCGTGGTAAGAGGCGGTGGTCAGGCCCGCTGACTTGGTTGATGCAAGTCATTGTATCTCAATTGCGTGGATTGATGATCATGATGTAAATCACTAGATTGCTTGGTCCAGACTCGATCATTTACAGACCGCCGTCATACAGTTGGAATATTTGAGTGCGGCGTTACATAACAAACAACAACAACAACAACAAAAGGCATTACAGTGTCGATGTTGATAATCTTATTCTTTGAATACACAACGCCATTCAGAAAGTGGTCAAATGTAACAAATGTTATATTTGGGATAACACTTTCTTAGTAAAGTACAGATTCTCGTACTTTTTGGGGTTGAGTCCCGTCCGGGATTCGAACCCACACTTGCCAGAGTGAGGCACCTAATCGCCAGCACACAAAGTCAGCTATCTAACCCATTCAGCCACCGAGGCTTCCACAACTGGTTAACTGTTAAATTTTATTCTTTTTATGCAGGAATCTGGTGAAATACTTTGATAAAGTTACTGAGGGACGGAAAGGTCTGAAAATACTCGTGCCCCACTGTGCCACGACCTATGACCTCATCTGGTGAGTGTTTCTACAGGACATAGCGCCAACTTAACACAAAGCTACAGCACGGTACAAGCATACACCACAGGCGTTATGAAAAACATTGCGACTTGAACAATGATTCTTATTCCTGGAAATGTCAGATATGACAAAAACACTCACAGTTCGGTCATGGTTGTACTCTATGTTCATGTTAATCCCAGTCTCCATTGTTTGTATGTTCCGGCAATGAACAGACTGTCTATCTGGAATCTCTGAACAACGTTGACGTTCTAAACCCTAAACCTGCATCAACATATCATACAATAATAACTGTCAGTTGAGGACCCGTGAAGATCCGGGGTAGAATAGGTCTTCAGCAACCCATGCTTGCCATAAAAGGCGACTATGCTTGTCGTAAGGGCGACTGACGGGATCGGGTGGTCAGGCTCGTTGATTTGGTTGATGCATGTCATCGATCCCAATTGCGTGGATCGATGCTAATATCAATGACTGGATTGTCTGGTCCAAACTCGATGATTTACAAACCGCCTTCATATAGCTTGAATATTGCTGAGTGCAGCGTTTAACAAACAAACAAACAAATCCTTTCGTTGAATCATACTTTTCTGCAGGTGTTTTAGGGTGAGTGAGTGAGTATGGTTTTACGCCGCTTTTAGCAATATTCCAGCAATATCACGGCTGGGGATACCAGAAATGGGATTCACACGTTTTAGAAAATAAATAAGACATCTATAATATTTATTAGTTGAATTCCCTCAAGTAATGCCAATGAAACAATTCAAGAGAGTTCACGTGCGCCTATATTCGATGTGCAGATTTGCCCCCATTAGTCAAGGATCCGGTGATCGTGGGTTCGAATCCCATATTCTTACTTATTACGAGATATGGTTTGTTTGCAAGGAGAAATGTCCTCTATGATTTACTATACTCGTACTCATACGACCTGTTCACTTTGGGTTTAATCACACATTAAGCTAACACAATCACGCTGAACAAAACTGAGACACTCTTTAAAAAGGAGTCTAACTATACTCATACACCAAAGGATCATAGCGTCAGTACTTTGATTACCAACACTTCAATATTTATTTCATTTTAAAGTAAACTATTTCCGTAGATACTAGTAACTTAGTCATCACCAAATTAATTAATTGTTAGCCATGATCGTCGCTTCTTTTTAACAGAGTGATGGTTTTACGATGAGGTTAGTGGGTTCACCTGCGCCCGTTTGTACAAAGACCGATGAAGATCCGATCGCTGACGTTTTTGTCTTTGTGTTTAGGTTATGTGAACAGGGTACACCAGAGTAAATAACATTACAATTAGATAAACTCTCTGATATCGATGACGTTTTTGACGTGTTTAGGTTATGTGAGCAAGGGCACAGTGTGGTTGGCACTGATCTGGCCGAGAGCGCCGCACAGCGGATCTTCAAACAGTACAAGAAGAAACCAGTTATTGAAGACGTCCCGAGTATCGCCGGAAAACTTTACAAGGTAATGGCACCAATCAGAAGAAAAATGAGACACACTTCCTATTTGTTTCCAATTTCTAAATTTTAAAGAAATATTTCCGTCGTGCCCATGCCAGGTGTCACGGATCTCTGCTTCAATGAACAGGGGTGTCAGTAAACAGGAATAAAGTAATAATGAGAACGTGGTAATAGGTTCACAGGTATATTATTAACAACTAATTGTACCAAAAGATGACAATAAGAAGATGAAATAAGCCCAATCTGCGCTGACGAAGACCTCTGATTAATTAAATCAGAACAAATACACAAGCGGCTTAGGATAAATAACGGGGAATAAAAATATGTGGCCTTGACTGTAAAATAGACGAGAACGCCTGAATATCAAACTAGTCTAATCGACTAAAGATTAAGCCATTTGGCTGAGCAAGGAAATACTAAAATTCCCAATTAGCTAGACTATCACAGAAAGGTTTGTTATCCACGGATTACCGGAAGAACTGAGTATTGGAAACCCTAGTTACTTAGGAACTAGACAATCACGGGAAGGATTGTTATCCATGGATTACTGGAAGAACTGAGTATTGGAAACCGTAGTTACTAAGTAGCTAAATACAACGAGAGTGGTAAAGACACAAGATCTGACAAAGTTTAGATATATACTGCGCGCGGACCTCAGAGGAGGGAATCCCTCATGTACAGCCGGGTAATTATAACAGTATGGGCCGCCCACATGTGTTTTTAATCATGGTGAAAACACGCATAGCAAACTTACTTCTATATACTGAAGTTAGTTATAGAATTGACACTGAATATAAGCTGTCCAACGGTTTCATTACAGATTTACCACAAGCCATATACAATTATTATTGAGGAGGCAAAAATAATCATAAATAATTGAGAAATATTTGAGTGTACATAAAAATTACTCTAATTTTGCAAATCATGGTTACAAAAATTGTCAATACATGACTAAGGTAGCGAACATTTAGGAGATAACAAACATCAGGTCCATACATGGTATGAGTGTGCCATTAAATTTTCAAGAGCAGGAAATAGTCGGGTCACTAATGACACTGTATGTCTAACTGCAATGACACTGTATGTCTTACTGCAATGACACTGTACAACGACGACCGCCGGACTTTGGCGAGCGGCGTTGGAAATAACGGTGCGGTCACTAGACCGTGACAAAGGTAAATTATATGACCCGGTGACATTAGGCAAATTGTGAAACAAGTTTTCTTTATAAGGCTGTCAATTGCAATTCGCCCCAAACGTGTTTTATTAAGGATAGTCACCGAGTCAAACTAAAAGGCTAATAGACCTAAAGTAACACGTGATCTGAACACCTCACAATGGAATTATATATCTGCACACGCCGACTGTGCGATATTTTGAAATATAACGCAAAATAAACAATATTTTTCAGTAAACACAGTACTGTGTATTTGTTACCTATGCCCAGGCTGTTTATGCAATGATCGCTCGATGGCTGCGTTTACCACAATACAGGCACTGGTCATTGGCCGAGAATGTGCTGACCCGTATGTGGACATGTTATGTATATATGCAAAACGTCTATTTTATAATCACTAGGTCGCTTTGACGTTTAAAAAATAATGAAAGGTTCAGTTTATCAAATGCAATGTATTTGTTACAGAATGACACTGGTACCTTCAAATTTTACGTGGGCAATTTCTTTCTGTTTAACGAGTGAGTATAACGATATACTGTTATTATGATATAACCCAAGGGGGAATATGATTTACGCCGCTTTTAGCAATATATCAGTTATATCACGGCTTTACCCACAAGGCCACACGTCCCCACGTTGTGAGGAGAAAGTTTGTGTGCACGTACCTGTGTGCGTGCGTACATGCGTCCGTGCATGGGTATACTTGATCATCTACAGGAACGACTAGCTCATCTGCGGGAAATATGGATGTAGTTTAAAACAGTTAGGTTATCTCCAGTCCACCAGGACATTTTAATAGTTGAAACAAGGTCTTTACCAATATTCCTAAGTTTAGGATGTGACTTTTAAATCAGGATTGCAACAGTGGCAAATAAAACAGACTAATATGTTATTCTTTAAGCTAAAGGTAATGTTAAGAAAAAGTGAGTTCGGGTTTGCGATAAATAAGCTGACATTTCTTTCTTCTCACAATTATGTGCTTATTATCTCTTCATATTGTCATACTCCCACTCTGGTTGAGACAAGTTGGAAAATAAAAACACCCCGTGCAGTCAGCAGCTCCAGAGACAAACGTTATAACTGCAATTTCAGACACGAACATAGTCTTCAGATAGAAATATTTACATGCATTTAGAGATAAATAGGCATGTTATAACATACAGCAGTTTCTGTTTCAAGGGATTTGGAAGGAACGTTCGACTTCATCTGGGACTCGAAGGCCATGTGCGCTGTTGATGTTCGAGACAGACCCGAGTATGTATGCAATGTACTCGTTTGTTTCAGTTGAATAAGAAAATGGTTTGTGTGGCCCAATTACTTTATTATTCTCTGCCCAGAGAAAGTTTGCTAAACTGGTGCCTTTTGCAGCTCAACACTTTTTTATATTATAACTTTCGGCATTTCCAAGGCAAGAAGTTGGTTCAAACATATATATATATGACGATTCCGAGTGATACAGGGCTCCTTGCTTGCCCTAAGATGCAACAAGGATGGATATTTGGGATGGTTGCTTCTTACTGTGATTATTTCTGTGATTATTTCATTATTTATGATAATAAGTGCAAATAATTATGTCGTTGTAAGTTGAGAACATTTTGTAATTTTAAAGAAACACGTGTGTTTGTTATTTTCATACTTAAAGTGTTCCGCTTGAGTTTATGTTATTGACAATACAAGCGTAGATATGCTGTGCGCTGTGCTGCACGTCTTAGTGACTGATGTCTTTGTACTCCCAGCTACTTGAAAGTCATCCGACGGGTGATGGGACCAAAGGGTACGATGATGCTGGAGTTTCCTAAGAACATTTTTCCAGGTAGTTTGGTTATAAGTCTTTCGATGAGTTATAACACCGATATATATCCATCCACGTCATTTTTAATTCCAATACTAAAATGGAACAATCTGGTCAAAGACGCCGTTCCAACCCGGGCCTAGATTTTCGAAACGATCGTAGCCCTAAAATTATCGGAAAGTTATCGTAAGCAAATCGTAGGCTATCGTAGCATATTTTCGAAACTATCGTAGCCTTAAGATATCTTATTTTTGAACGTAAGTTGTTAAGATTTATCTTAGCTAAGATCGTTTCGAAAATCTAGGCCCTGATCTTAAGGGAATGCATATTTGTGTGTGTGTGTGGGGGGGGGGGGGGGGGGGGGGGGGGGGGTTCAACGCCACACTCAATATTCCAGCTATATGACGGTCCACTCATCCGGGTTACAATGACATACATCCAGAGAATCTGAGCACCCGATCCCTCTAGACAAGCATGGGTTGGTGATGACCAGTTCTAACACGAATCTCCACGGAGTTAAACCAAGGGACGGAGCAAAGAACAAATGCATAAGATCGAATCAGTGTGACTGATCATTTATATTCTATCGTTTGTGCTCGAATGTCCTAGATACACAAGACCGGTCCAAGAAGGGCTGTATGTGAGTGGGTAAACCTAGGCTTGGTTTATTTCAGGTGCACCCTATCATTTCACTGAGGAACAGTTGAAAGATATTTACGGTAACACTATATCTATAAAGGTCATTTGAGAAGCTGATCTCAGTCAAAATGTGCTTAGTCATGTTTAAGAATGTGTATAAATCCTTAACGGAAAAGACATTTGGTGTATTCTATCTAAACACGTTTAGTGTCTTTACACATGAAAAGAGCTATCGTCTCTACCTAACCACCTATAACCACACAACATCCCCATAATCTAAACATGTTAAGAATTTAAACACGTTTAAAAATCTTAAGAATTTAAACACATTTAAACATCTTTAGAATATTGATATGTTTAATTTTTGTTTTGACCTAATTATTTCAACATTTTGTGACAAGGAATGTGTTAAGGTATGGGTTACGGATCTAAACACATTTTACAGTGTAGTATCAACGAAGACCGTGTTCGTGTTGACTTAGGACTTCATTCTCTTTGTTCTTTGTGCGACGTTTCTGTGCAGGTGCGAGTACATTTGTCAAGTACCTGTTTCCAAACGTCACTCCGAAAGAATAAAGAAGTTGAAATCAATGTCAGCTCAATCTTCATCAGCAGTGACTATAATTACAATAATGTTTGAAGCGCGTCCTTCTTAGATTTCATACCAACATTAGACAGAGTATGTTTTTATGCCGCTTTTAGCAATCATCCAGCCATATCACGGCGCGGGGAACCAAGACTAGATATGAGATACAGTCCAAATACCTCTCACCTCAAAAATAAAAACTCTATCGGTTTGTCCCTTAGTTCCATGGACCAGAGCCTGTAGTTCAGAACTGTGCTGTAAAACCTTTGGTACGAATTTTGTTTTCTTTCGTGGGCGCTGAGGCGAGAGGGCGAGTTTGATATCATAATGAAATTCTTATATCCTCCCAATCAACTACTTATTTTTATGAAATTGAGATCTTAAATTAACCTCATGACAAAAACCAACTCATCATATTTTGATTGATTGTTTTTGCCTTAACCGAATGCAATACGCTTTGTTGTTCACCAAGGCGACATCTGCGATGTGGAATACCAGGACCAATACGAATTCGAGCCTTACAAAACCTTCCACGGGGATATGGACGAAGAAGGGCAACCTCTGAAGAAGAAAGAGGAGGGAGAAGAGGGGGAAGAAGAGGAGTCAATTGTTATTGTTCTTCTTAATTATTATCTGAAGAAGAGGGAGTGATGTATGTCTTCTCCTCAGTGTGGTCTGTAAACAACTCACAATGAGGCAGGGTGCAGTCAGTGCTGTAGTCATAGGGATATTAAGCCTGACTACCGTCATCCGAGCACATCGGAAGCAGATGAACGTATTTGATATGTTAATGTCTTAGAGCACTAGGCTGTGGTCAACGTGCAGTCCTTGCTTAAATGAACTCTTTGTTTTATAGTTTGTCTGTCGTCCCATATATTCTGGAGTACATTAGTCTAACATTCAATGATTGCCTTAGTTTGAAACATACAATGTCACAGTTTCGCATATGGTACTTAGTGATATGTGTTTGTCTGTGTAATCATATACTCTAGTATATATCAGTCTAACATTCAATGATTACCTTAATTAGTAACATACATTGTCACACATACGGTACTTAGTGCAACGTTTATAGGCAGACTAAACATGGGCAACAGATTATAGAGATGACATCACACTGTTGTGACTATTCCTGTCTTAACCTATGTGTCATGTTAGTTAAAAAGTACTAGTAGCATGATTATATATATATATATATATATATATATATATATATATATATATATATATAAGTATATATATATATAAGTATATATATATATAAATATATATAGTAGACCGTTATCTGTTCGCGCTCTCTCTCTCTCCCTCTCTCTCTCTCTCTCTATATATATATATAGAGAGAGAGAGAGTGAGGGAGAGAGAAAGAGAGAACAGAATATATTTAGTCAAGAGAATTTGCATTTTGGAAACAGTTATCGAGTTGACAAGTTGATAAGTTAAATAAAACATTACACATGAAGATATGTATTACTTATCTGTTTAATGGATCCTTATAAGGCATCTGTATTGCAGAAAAATATTGCACTGTACGAACTCTGGAATGAGTGGTTAGTTAAAATATCCAAAAGGAGTACAACGGAATCCTCAGGAAATAATAATATTGCAGATTCAGCAAAGCATACTGAGACACTGTGAAAGCGCACAATCGACTTTAAAACTCGAAATCAGTAAAGCGTTATTTTGCTCAAGTCCAGCTCCCAACACATCAGATGAGATTCGAACCCTAACGACGACATTGTTGTGTTTGATTATCGCATGCCTAAACACCAGGAACAACTTCATTTGATTTTTTTAGCCAAATATTTAAAAAATCGAATATGCGTGGTTCCCTGTTGGTTCGCACAGAAGGCTTAGCGCTACAAATTTGTATCATATCCGGTTATAAGTGCTCATGTGTCGCGCCGTTAATTATGAATCCAAATAATATTGGTTGCTTTGTTATTTTAAGCCGCACTCAGCAATATTCCAGCTATATGACGGCGGTTTCTAAATAGTCGAGTCTGGACCAGACAATCCAGTGATTGATATCATGAACATCGTTGCACGCAATTGAGATCGATGACATGCATCAACCAGGTCAGAGAGTCTGACCACCCCATCCCGTTCGTCGCCTCTTACGATAAGCATAGTCGCCTCTACGGCAATCATGGTTGCTGAAGACCCATTCTACCCCGGATCTTCAAGGGTCTCCTAATAATGAAGACATGTAAGACAATAAAGGGGAAATTGAAATCCGATGTCATGAATACCTTCCTCTACTTCACGGTCGCTGTTTTAACGCTGTCGACGCTTTGACACTGTAACAATGTTAGAGTCCGCAACGGCTTCCGCTTTTGTATTCATTACAGTCACGTGACATCTCATCTGTCGTGTCTCCCGATGCACTTGAACTAACTTGGGACTAACACGTGTTGGACGTAACCATACGGAACTCATTTAGAGACAGGTTAAAATCTGATGATATTTTGAGCATTTTCGACTCCTTTTTAGATTTGATACTTTTAGATATTGATAAAGCAGCCCCAGTATTTCCTAATCCATTTGGACTGCTGTAAACAGTGTGAGACGATCTTGTACTACGTGAAAGAAAAGTTGCAGGTCTGACAAGAAATGTGAATATTTTAGTTACGAAAGAAATAGGCTCTTGTCTGTCTACAGGTGTCATAAAGATCCAGTTTCGTTGTAAAGATATATAGAGGCAAGAAATAAGTACATATCAGTGTTAACCATAATAAGTTCTTGTAACATCATATAGCTGGAATATTGTGCGACGTTAAACAACAAACAAACAAAAGGAACAGTTGAGGATGAAGGTATGGATTTACATGACATTGACGAAGGTATTCATGATATTACTTAGTTTAAATAATGTTCGATTCTCCGATTGCTGAAGATGAAACAGAAGAATGAGTAAACGGTTTGAAATATAACAATTCTGAAGGTACTTATGAGTTAATTGAGTTCTTCCATAGTTGCTTTGAGTTGTTAATGCCATCCTTGTAAGTATTACTAACTTGGGGAAATGGTCAAAATTTTACAAACATTTTATTACGTTACATGCCTCATATTAAGAATTGGAAATTATGAACTTAGGAAATATTACAATTAACGTACCTCGTTCCATTATCTTTAACCTGCCAAGGCTCGAACCGACACATCGGACAGGACCAGTATCTCTCATTGTGCTGGTCAGATAGTGAGTGAGTGAGTGAGTATGGTTTTACGCCGCTTTTAGCAATATTCCAGCAATATCACGGCGGGGGACACCAGAAATGGGCTTCACACATTGTACCCATGTCGGGAATCGAACCCGGGTCTCGGCGTGACGAGCGAACGCTTTAACCACCAGGCTACCCGACCGCCCGCTGGTCAGATAGAGTTCAGCGAACAATTGTTTAAGATGCTCCATTAAATAGAACTGACACGCTTTTCTTGTCAGCAATTCCAAAACTAGAAATTGTACTTACTTTGAAAGAATTATGCCTAAAACATAAAACAATTGTAAATTTTCATGAGACCATGGCACACTTTCTTTGACAGTTGCCATTGTCTCACAATAAAAATTGGCAGGTATTTGAATATTCCTTGATATAAAATGTTTCAATTCTTTGTAATGAAGGTTGCGAATATGAATACCATTCTGTGATGGTTTGTGTCCGGTAATAAACAGTGCGTCAGAAGTACATACCTACTTAATATATATCATACCCTAAACGTAACAAATACAATAGCCTTTTGCATCAACGTGTATGATTGAAGTAAGACACCTGGCAATGTTTAATATCATTATGCAAAATTCTTTAGAAAGACCCATACTGACTCATTATACATATTGTTATATATATGATATGCTGACGGGCGGAGGTCAGCTTTCTTTATAAACAAAGAACACAAGAACCCTATTCTAACAAAGAGGCCGCCTCCGTGGTGTAGTGGATAGAGTGTTTGCCGAGAGAGCGAAAGGTCGGTGTTCGATCCCCTGGCTGCGTCATACCAAGAGACGTTGTTGTTCCGCTGCTTGGTGCTCGTGGGATTTGCTGGACATTGACATTACACTTGATATTGCAATGCCTGTATGCTGGCACGGACAATGGTTGGTTGGTTGTTTAACGCCGCGCTTAGCAATATTCCAGCTATATGCCGATGGTCTGTAAATAATCGAGTCTTGACCAGACAACCAGTGATTGATATCATGAGCATCGATCGATGACATGCATCAACCACCCGATCCCGTTAGTCGCCTTTTACGACAAGCATAGTCGCCTTTTACGACAAGCATAGTCGCCTTTTAGGCAAGCATGTGTTGCTGAAAACCTATTCTACCCTGGATCTTCACGGGTCTCACGGACAAAAGAGTTCAGAATAACATACTCCGTATGTCAATACGTGTAAGTTACAACATATTTTTCGATAGAAAAAGTACTAGAAAGGGTTTTTTTCTAAAGTAGCTATTTTAGATGGATAGATATCTTGTATGCCGTGCTTATATATGTCTATAGCGCATCTGAAACGACCAGCACTCGCTATACGTCTAAAATAATTCGTGTGCCTATTCGTTGTATATTTTATCCCTTTTTTTGGTGTGAAAATCAATATATCAATATATCAATTCATCTTTGATCTAATCTCTGTATTTTTGGACAAATGTTATCTTGTTTTTGAAAGGCATTTAGGAGTGATACACATAAGGAAGAGAATTTATGTATGTCAACTTCTTTATTATGAGGAACACAACGTTTCGGTGTATGTGCTTACTCCTTCATCTGGCGAAACGTTGTGTTCCTCATAATAAAGAAGTTGACATCCATAAATTCTCTTCCTTAAATGTTATCTTGTTTCAAATGAAACAGCTGTTTTGTACTTGTCCCAATCTATTGGCTCGATGTCGGGGTTCAACACACCAACAAGAAGCACATTTAATGTTTATGATATTTATTTGACTTCTTCGTTTTTGATACGGCCCCCTTGACATCGGGTAGGAAGGCGTCACTCCGCTTGCCGGCAGTCAGTGGGACCCGCAGCCGATCACA
Organism: Haliotis rufescens; assembly: GCF_023055435.1. Taxonomy (NCBI): domain Eukaryota; kingdom Metazoa; phylum Mollusca; class Gastropoda; order Lepetellida; family Haliotidae; genus Haliotis; species Haliotis rufescens. The sequence continues at coordinate 57,784,968 of NW_025963890.1, read as the reverse complement.
CCGAACTTATCGTCAGGTTAGTGAGAATAACGCTGGTACACTGATATACTTAAGGTCATGTCATGTAATTTCAGTTAAGTAGATGCCTCACTACGTGCCGCCCCATTATAACGAAATATGGCGATGAAGTTTTATAATGTTATTATAAATTCATTGTCCGCACAAGGCGTGTTGTATGCCTGGGACCAAGACATGCCGCGATGACTGAGCAGGAAGCCTGTCGGGAAGACTCGGGATTCTCCGTCAGAACGGGCCGCGTTATGCGTGACGTGAACTATATACATATGACCTGTTAACCGCCTGACGCTCGGCATTAAGGGGATAAAACAAGAACCGGTGCGCGCGCGCACGCATACACACACACACACACACACACGCACGCACACACACACACACACACGCAGAGACATACAGACACACACACACACTCACACAGACAGACAGACACACACACACGCAGGCAGACACACACACACACACACACTTTATGTCTATTGTGCGAGTTAACATTGCAGCTTTTCATGCAATAATTTCCGTACATTTCGCCACTGCCAATCACTTTTCGTTATAACAGTTTCTTTATATTTACTATATTGCTGTAACAGTACAGGCACATCGTCCGCACATGTTAGTAATAATCAACTGGCGTTATGTACAGAAATCATAGATAAAATATTCAACCATACACGAAATGGAGGAGTCCACTGATGCCTACAGTCTAAAACAAACATTTATATGCTTCAGTGGTTTTACATGTGATACCCTGCTACCTCTCTGCAGAGTTGAACTGGACCATTTTAGTGTACTATTGCCTGCAGTGACAAATGACAAACACTAGCAAATGATATTTAGTGCTTTTTCTTTATTCGTGCATTTCTTCTGATATTTCATACACCATACATCATACATCATCCATAGTTTCATTTATCATATTTTATGTACATTATGATTCAAACATCACATTCAAACTCCAATTTTATCACACATCTTACATTATCCTCATATACATTTCATTCAGTTTCATTTATCATATTCCATGTACATTATATACATATCAGACTTACATTCATCATATATCATCTCATACATCATCCATATGTATCATTCATTTTCATTTATCATATTTCATGTACATTATATACATATCAGTCTTACATTCATCATATATCATCTCACACATCTCTAACATGCCAATCTTACTTACTTACTTATATTGGAGATTTTACGTGCGCTTTCCGACTGTAAGCGTATGTCGCACACGGGCCCGCCAGGCCATTTAATGTGTTTCCGAAAGGGGGAAAAGTGAGTTTGTGCAACCCAGGAGGGGGGCTTTAGGGGTTGCTTATATAGTAATTTTGAAATTTTGAGATTTGGAAAGAATGCCAACAGTGGGTGGGGGACGAACTAAGGGAGCTGTGTGTGTTGGGTGGTTGTTAGATAAGGTAGTTTTGGTTTTAATATTTTATTTGTGGTTTAAATGCGACTAATTAGTCCTGTTTTTATTAGGTATATGCCTAAGGCTTTGAATCTTTCTAATTTATTTGGTGGATTTAGGATTGATTCTAGTGTAAGTCCGGTTTTAAGATTTAGGGTGGTCTGTAGTGTTGTTCGGTGTGTTTGGTAGTGTGTGCAGTGAATGAGTACGTGTTCTGGTGTTTCTTGTTGTTTGCAATGTGGGCAGTTTCCGGTGCTGTGTAGATTAGCTATTTTACGGTGATTATTTAGTTTGGTATGGCCTGTTTGTAGTTTAGTAATTATTCTGTCGATTTTTTTGGATGGGTGTAGTATTTTTGGTTTATTTAGGGTTTTTTTTTAGTACTTTCCTGATTTGGCTATTTGAGTTTTGGTATATATTTTGCCATTTTTTGTTGATTTTTTTGTTTAGTGACACTTTTGATTTCTGATTTTGAGCTGGGTAAGTTTAAGCTTATTTCTGGGAGTTTAAGGGATTATTTGCTGCTTTATCTGCCTTTTCATTTCCAAAGTTTCCTACGTGGGCGGGGATCCAAATGAACTCTATTTGTTTACAGACCTTGGTTAAGTTGTTTGAGCTATTGAGTATTTGATTTATTAGTTAGGGGCGGTTTTTAGTGTTTTTATTTTTGAGGGCTTGTAGTCCACTGAGGGAGTCGGTAAGGATGAGGTTTTTTGGTGTTTTTTAGATTGCTGATTGCGTAGTGCTGAGGCCATGCCCATTAGGTCGGCCGTGAATATGGATTGGTTGTTTGGGAGTCGGTAAGATTGTGTGTTTTTGGTTGGTTGTGCGATGTGGACTCCGAAACCTGTGTGTTTTGAGATCGGATCTGAGGATCCGTCTGTGTATATGTGACACCAATTTGGCCAATTTTCATGTATGAATGCTAGTGTGGTGGTTTTAGCGATGTTAGGATCGGTCTGTTTATTTAGTGTATCGGCTAGTGTTGTGTCTATTTTTGGTATTTTAAGTTTTGGAGTGAAGATATTGGATGATTTATTGTTTTGTTTAAGATTATTTATTTTGTGTTCATTTAGGTAATTGGTTATTCTTTGGGAAATTGGAGTAAGTAATGGATGTTTCCGGGCTAGGGCTTGGTTTCTAGGGCTAATATTGTTTTTTATTAAGTTTTCTATTAGAGGGTTTGATTGGGACCCGGCCTAGACGTTTAGGGTAAGTTGTTCCCTACATAGTTTAAGTGGCATTTCTCCTGTTAAGGCCTGGAGTACATGCCAATCTTCGATAACTATATTTTATACTGGAAAATTTCCTTCTCAAAGTTTATCATCAATTACTTTAAAACATTATTCTTCCACTCTCATTTTACAGAAAATCCATATTTCCTGCTCCGGTTATCAAAGTACAATACCATCTAAGAAAATAAATTTATACAAATGTCAAATATTTTCCCAATCCCAGTAACATTTCTAAGTCATTAATTAGTCTGTGTTTACAGTGTAGGCATTAGCGAACACTAAGTAGAGTAGACCACTTGAGTGCAGAGGTGCGTGAAACAGTGTGTACACTAAAACAACAACTTTTGTAGGCATTAGTCATTGTAGGCATTTGTCACTGTAGGCATTAGTGGACCTAGCCCACATGTGATACCCTGCTACCTCTCTGCAGAGTTGAACTGGACCATTTTAGTGTACTATTGCCTGCAGTGACAAATGACAAACACTAGCAAATGATATTTAGTGCTTTTTCTTTATTCGTGCATTTCTTCTGATATTTCATACACCATACATCATACATCATCCATAGTTTCATTTATCATATTTTATGTACATTATGATTCAAACATCACATTCAAACTCCAATTTTATCACACATCTTACATTATCCTCATATACATTTCATTCAGTTTCATTTATCATATTCCATGTACATTATATACATATCAGACTTACATTCATCATATATCATCTCATACATCATCCATATGTATCATTCATTTTCATTTATCATATTTCATGTACATTATATACATATCAGTCTTACATTCATCATATATCATCTCACACATCTCTAACATGCCAATCTTACTTACTTACTTATATTGGAGATTTTACGTGCGCTTTCCGACTGTAAGCGTATGTCGCACACGGGCCCGCCAGGCCATTTAATGTGTTTCCGAAAGGGGGAAAAGTGAGTTTGTGCAACCCAGGAGGGGGGCTTTAGGGGTTGCTTATATAGTAATTTTGAAATTTTGAGATTTGGAAAGAATGCCAACAGTGGGTGGGGGACGAACTAAGGGAGCTGTGTGTGTTGGGTGGTTGTTAGATAAGGTAGTTTTGGTTTTAATATTTTATTTGTGGTTTAAATGCGACTAATTAGTCCTGTTTTTATTAGGTATATGCCTAAGGCTTTGAATCTTTCTAATTTATTTGGTGGATTTAGGATTGATTCTAGTGTAAGTCCGGTTTTAAGATTTAGGGTGGTCTGTAGTGTTGTTCGGTGTGTTTGGTAGTGTGTGCAGTGAATGAGTACGTGTTCTGGTGTTTCTTGTTGTTTGCAATGTGGGCAGTTTCCGGTGCTGTGTAGATTAGCTATTTTACGGTGATTATTTAGTTTGGTATGGCCTGTTTGTAGTTTAGTAATTATTCTGTCGATTTTTTTGGATGGGTGTAGTATTTTTGGTTTATTTAGGGGTTTTTTTTAGTACTTTCCTGATTTGGCTATTTGAGTTTTGGTATATATTTTGCCATTTTTTGTTGATTTTTTTGTTTAGTGACACTTTTGATTTCTGATTTTGAGCTGGGTAAGTTTAAGCTTATTTCTGGGAGTTTAAGGGATTATTTGCTGCTTTATCTGCCTTTTCATTTCCAAAGTTTCCTACGTGGGCGGGGATCCAAATGAACTCTATTTGTTTACAGACCTTGGTTAAGTTGTTTGAGCTATTGAGTATTTGATTTATTAGTTAGGGGCGGTTTTTAGTGTTTTTATTTTTGAGGGCTTGTAGTCCACTGAGGGAGTCGGTAAGGATGAGGTTTTTTGGTGTTTTTTAGATTGCTGATTGCGTAGTGCTGAGGCCATGCCCATTAGGTCGGCCGTGAATATGGATTGGTTGTTTGGGAGTCGGTAAGATTGTGTGTTTTTGGTTGGTTGTGCGATGTGGACTCCGAAACCTGTGTGTTTTGAGATCGGATCTGAGGATCCGTCTGTGTATATGTGACACCAATTTGGCCAATTTTCATGTATGAATGCTAGTGTGGTGGTTTTAGCGATGTTAGGATCGGTCTGTTTATTTAGTGTATCGGCTAGTGTTGTGTCTATTTTTGGTATTTTAAGTTTTGGAGTGAAGATATTGGATGATTTATTGTTTTGTTTAAGATTATTTATTTTGTGTTCATTTAGGTAATTGGTTATTCTTTGGGAAATTGGAGTAAGTAATGGATGTTTCCGGGCTAGGGCTTGGTTTCTAGGGCTAATATTGTTTTTTATTAAGTTTTCTATTAGAGGGTTTGATTGGGACCCGGCCTAGACGTTTAGGGTAAGTTGTTCCCTACATAGTTTAAGTGGCATTTCTCCTGTTAAGGCCTGGAGTACATGCCAATCTTCGATAACTATATTTTATACTGGAAAATTTCCTTCTCAAAGTTTATCATCAATTACTTTAAAACATTATTCTTCCACTCTCATTTTACAGAAAATCCATATTTCCTGCTCCGGTTATCAAAGTACAATACCATCTAAGAAAATAAATTTATACAAATGTCAAATATTTTCCCAATCCCAGTAACATTTCTAAGTCATTAATTAGTCTGTGTTTACAGTGTAGGCATTAGCGAACACTACGTAGAGTAGACCACTTGAGTGCAGAGGTGCGTGAAACAGTGTGTACACTAAAACAACAACTTTTGTAGGCATTAGTCATTGTAGGCATTTGTCACTGTAGGCATTAGTGGACCTAGCCCACGAAATTCACGATCGTGTTGAAGTAAATTGAAAATTGCCCGGCCCATTTTCCAAAGCTGGATACACACCCGTAATCATCCATCAATAAACTTGCGCTTTGTCTTCACCGAAAATGCATAGTGCTTCTAATAAAAAACAATATCAAATAAAAGGGACAAAACTTTTCCTTAACCATGAGCAAATATTTAGCTATACGCTCCGTGAAGATCCGGGGTAGAATAGGTCTTCAGCAACCCATGCTTGCTGTATAATAAAAGGCGACTACGCTTGTCGTAAGAGACTACTAACGGGATCGGATGGTCAGGCTAGCAGACTTGGTTGATGCATGTCATGGGATCTCAATTGCGTGGATCGATGCTCATGATGTCAATCATTGGATTGTCTGGTCCAAACTCGATTATTTACAGACCGCCGTCATATAGCTGGAGTGCGGCGTTAAACAACAAACAAACTAATACCATCAAATACAATCATATGATGATACCAAGCGTTCGCTATAAGGGGAGCACATCCTGCCCCATCGGTAGCCCCTGTCACAAACACATGCAAAGGCAACTGAAATGTTCACCTGAATTTTTTTTTCTTTCGGGCTGTCTAAACTGTAATATACGTTTTGTAGAGAGTAACTGGATGTGACCACTTTCAATAAAGCATACAAAAACGAAATAATGATAAAAAGATACAAATGTAAGATGTAAGGTTATTACTGAGTTCACCTGTTTAATGTGTTTTACAGGGGAACTATTAGGTTGGAACAATGTCGAAAAAGGAACGGGTCCAACCTGGCCATTGGCACGTGTCTGAAACTCCGGAGGGAAGGCTTGAAGACTGGTTAACGGCATGGGACAAGGGCCAGTGGGACTTCACCTACATGGAGCCCGGCCCGTAGGTATACATAGGGTAGAGAATTTCGGCCAGTGGGACTTCACCTACACGGAGCCCGGCCCGTAGGTATACATAGGGTAGAGTAGGTCAGGCACTTGGACTTTACCTACACGGAGCCACTGGGTACACATAGGATAGAGTAGGTCGGCCATTGGCACGTGTCTGAAACTCCGGAGGGAAGGCTTGAAGACTGTTTAACGGCATGGGACAAGGGCCAGTGGGACTTCACCTACATGGAGCCCGGCCCGTAGGTATATTTAGGGAAGAATAGGTCGGACACTGGTCGGAAACTGGGACTTCATTCACACGGAACCTGACCATTCTTAATTTGGAAAAGGTTTAAATTCGAACTCAGATTTTAAACCTGTTTACACATAGAGTATTTGTAAAATAAATTACAGTTTCGATGTTGATAATTTAATTCTTTTTTTTATGCAGGAATCTTGCGAAATACTTTGAGAAAGTTACCGAGGGACGGAAAGGTCTGAAAATCCTTGTCCCCCTCTGTGCCACGACCTATGACCTCATCTGGTGAGTGTTTCTACTGGACATTGCACCAACTCAACACAAAGCTCCAACACAGTACAAACATACACCACACGTGTTGATCAAAACATGAAACACATTAAACTGTTTGATTTGAACAATCATTCTTATTCCTGGAAATGTCGGATATGACAAAAATCACTCGGTGTGAAAGTAAAGCCATGGTTGTACTCAATGGTCATGTTAATCCCAGTCACGGGTGGCCCAGTCGTCACTTTCGCCGCGATTCGCTGTGCAGAGTGGCGTCCCTTGGGCACGCCAGAAACCTATGATTGTGGGTTGGAATCCCGGTTCGCCTCGGTTATGTTTCTTAGTTTGTCCACACCATACCCGTGCTCGTGGGTTTCACCGAAGTGGTAAACATCTGAGACCTGCATCACTTCGGGCTTTCCTCCCACATTAAGCTGACACGCCGCGATATAACTGTAAAACTATGAAAAGCGGCGTTAAACCCAACTCGCTCACTCATTTTTCAGCTGTTCTGTCATTTTCTGCCGTTTTCTTTTCAATAAAGAAGAGATCACAATTGCGCAAATGTTCGATGTGCAGAGTTGCGCCCATTAGTCAAGAAAGGATCCGCTGGTCACGGGTTTGGAACCCACATTCTTACTGATTACGACATAGGGTTTGTTTTACTCGAACTTATACGACAAGTTTACTTCGGGATTTCATCCAACATTAAGCCAACTCACTGTGAAAAAACTAAGACACTTTAAGATTTATTTTAACCCTACTCAATCACTAAATGATCAAAGCGTAAGTGTATTAATAACTGACACTTCAATATTGATTTGATTTTATATTAAACCGTCGAATGCACCGTTCAATAGCGAGTAAAGGAATTCAGCACAAATATGTCATCTTATGCTGTTGTGCTAAAGGTTTTAGCTGTGTTTTTAATTTTAGGACTATCTAGCATAAAGGGTTCTTTGACCTTTCATCACTCTGCTCAGGGTCTTTGAGCAGGGACCCTTTGTAGCAAATAACAGTACAATTATGTGGGCTCTCTGATATCGCATCTTCCGCAGGCAAGGGTGTTAACTGACATTAAACGTCCAGTTTCCAACCTTGCCGAACTTGGCTGGAATTTCTCAGCTCGATTGTAGCACCACCAGTGCTTATTACGAGTTATGTCCCTTCCTTGTCCCCAATACTTACCAATCAGATTCAACCTCTCATATCGCTTGCAATTGCTTCAAACAAAATGGCGCCCAGTCATGACTGATTTTCATTGTATTAAGACGGACGGGCTTTACCTTGCGAAGTGTATCAAATCACTTGAGCAATCTTGATTAAAAACATGAAAAGATTTGGAAAATATGTGTCGACGCTTAGTTGACGGTACACGTGCTCTGCAAATCCTGCAATCGAACGAATTCGGCACGTCAGTTGCCTTGTTGTGTATGAACCGGATGTCGATATCGTTACGGGATTTTGATTGGACTATGCACAGACACTCGTTGGTCCAGCCAAAATGTAACTCCATAATTCCAGCCTAGCTCAAGCTTTTAGAGCCAGTTAACTCCCTTGCCTCGGGAAAATGCTGATATCGATGACGTTTTTGTTTCGTTTTCGTTTTTGTGTTTAGGTTATGTGAGCAAGGTCACTCCGTGGTTGGCGCTGATCTGGCCGAGAGCGCCGCACAGCGGATCTTCAAACAGTACAGGCAGGAACCAATCATTGAAGACGTCCCCAGTATCGCCGGGAAACTTTACAAGGTAATGACACCAGTCAGAAGAAAAGTGATACGCAAGCTGTTTGTTTCCAATGTCACAATATGTTTCACTCATGCCTGGGCAAATAGTGAAACAAGAAATAACATATATAAAGTAATCAAATGCATTTTGCCCCGAACCTGCTTTATCAAAGATAGTAACCGAGTCAAATTAAGAGGTTGGAAGAGCTAGAGAAACACGTGACCTAACTGCGTCACAGTGGAATACTTGTTTTATTTCTGTACAACATTTTGATCAAGAATGCATCTCGCTAAATAAACAATTCCTTCCAGTAAACACTGTATTGTGTTTTTGTTACACAGAGCCTATACTCTAGCTGTTTATGCAATGATCGCTTGATGGCTGCGTCTAACACAATACAGGCACTGCCCATTGGCCGAGAATGTGCTGACTCGTATGTGGACAAATAAAATTAGTACAAAACATCTATTTGACAATCACAAGACACTTGGACGTTTACAAAACAATAAAAGGTTCTGTATATTAATTGCATTCTTTTTCTCCTGACAGAATGATTCTGGTACCTTCAAATATTACGTTGGAAATTTCTTACGCTTCAGCGAGTGAGTATAACACTGCCATTGTGATATAGTGGGTGGGTGAGTCTGGTTTTACGCTGTCTTTGGTAATATTCCAGCAAGATCATTGCAGAGGAAATTTGCTTCTCAATGTACTCGCGCGTGTGTGTGTGTGAGTATGTGTGGTGCGGTATGGTGGGTGGGGGTTATGAAAGCTTTGCGTTTTTGAGTGTGTGCTTGCATGCGTGGTGTGTCTCTGTGTGTGCCGTGTGTCTCATTTTAATACTAACACATATGTAAATGTACGTTAAATACACACCTGGGTTATCTCCAGTCTACTTGGAGAAGTGCGTGCGTGCAGACTCGATCATCCACAGACCGCCGTCAAATAGCTGCAATATTGTTTAGTTCGGTGTTAAACGACAAACATGCACATGACTTCATATCGTCATATTCCTATTCTGGTTGAGACAGGTCGGAAAATGAAAACAACCCCTGCAGTGGCCGCTCCAGAAGTAAACCTGTCATTTCTGCAATTACACCGTCCTCAGACATATTTACATGCATTTAGAGATAAATAGGCATGTTATAACACACACCAGTTTCTGTTTCAAGGGATTTGGAAGGAACGTTCGACTTCATCTGGGACTCGAAGGCTATGTGCGCTGTTGACGTTCGAGACAGACCCGAGTATGTATGCAATGACTTAATTGTTTTAGTTGAAATATATACATATCAAATGGTTGTGCGGCTCAAGTATGTTATTATTTTCTGCCCAAACAAAGTTTGCTAAACTGGTGCCATTTGCAAAAATAAATTGTGTTAATATTTTTGGCATTCCCATGGCAACAAGTTGGTTCACATTTTGTATATACATATTGGAAAGTCTTCTTGAGAATTTATTAGGATTCCGGGTCAGAATAAGCCCCTAGCACATCTTGCTTCCCGAAAATGCGACAAGGATGGAGATTTGAGGTGGCCACAATGCTACTGTGATTATTACTTTTATTATAGGGGCGGTCGGGTAGCCTAGTGGTTAAGGCGTTTGCTAGTCGTGCCGAAGACCCGGGTTTGATTCCCGACATGGGTACAATGTGTGAAGCCCATTTCTGGTGTCCCCCGGCGTGAAATTGCTGGAATATTGCTAAAAGCGGCGTAAAAACATACTCACTAACTCATTTTTATGATAATATGTGCTTATATTTGTAAGTTGACACTTTCTGGTATTAAAGAATCGCGTGTTTTCGTTTTTTTCATATTTAAAGTCTTCCGCGTGGTTTCATATTATCGACTATACAGTTTCCTGTACTGCACGTCTTAGCGACTGATGTGTTTGTCCTTCCAGCTACTTGAAAGTCATCCGACGGGTGATGGGACCAAAGTGTACCATGATGCTGGAGTTTCCTAAGAAAATCTACCCAGGTAATTTGAAAATAAGTCTTTTTATTAGTTATAACACCGATATTTCTCCATCAACGTCATTCTTAATTCCAATTCTGAAGTGGAACAATGTGATCAAAGACACCTTCCCTCCTCTTTTCGATCATAAACCCAAGAGAGTGTATGAGGGTGGGGGTGGGGGTAGGGCGGGGTGTGTGGATGGGTAGGGGAGGGGGTTGGGGGTTTCACGCCACACTCATCTACATACCAGCAATATGTATTGCGTACCTCTGTATAATTGAGTCTGGACCAGACAATCCAGTGATTGACACCATGATCATCGATCCACGCAATTGGGATACGGTGACATGCATCAACCAAGTCAGCGAGCCTGGCCACCCGATCCCGTTTGTTGCCTCCTACGACAGGCATTGGCTGCTGAAGACCAATTCTACCCCGGACCTTAATGGGGTTACACCAAGGATCGGAGCCCAGTTTATCAAATAGAATTTTTTTTACATAAGATCGAATCAGTGTGACTGGTCATTTAAATTATTTCTTTTGTACTCGAATATCACTGCTGAAGATTAACAATACCAGTCCAGGAGGGGCTGTGTATGAGTGGGTAAACTTAAGCTTTGTTTCATTTCAGGAGCACCCTATCATTTCACCGAGGAACAGTTAAACGAGTTTTACGGTAACGACAATATATTTAAGGGTCATTTTAGAAGCTGCAGTATCAATGAAGACCAAGTTGACTTATATCTTCAGTTTTGTTCAGTGCGACGTGTTTGTGCAGTGCGAGTACATTTATCAAGCACCTGTTTCCAAACGTCACTCGGAAAGAATATAGTAGCTGAAATCAATGTCAGCTCAGTCCTCATCAGCAGTGACTATGATCACAATAATGTTTGAAGCACGTCCTTCTTAGAACTGATACAAACATGAGAGTGAGTGAGTAGGGTTTTACGCCGCTTTTAGCAATTCATCTAGACACATCACGGCGCTGGGAGCCAAGACGAGATATGAGATAGAGTCCAAAAACGTCGCACCCAAAAAGTCAAACTTCGGTCGGTTTATCTCTTAGTTCCATGTTCCAGATGCTGTAGTTGTAGATCTCTGTTGTCAAGGTACTAGTGAGGTTTTGGTATTGTTTTGTGTAGCTCGGGTAAGGGGAGAGGCGGATATTGATAGAAATGAAGCAAATCGGAGATCAATGAACCCCTTATTTTTGCGATCTAAACTATACCTTATAACGAACGCAGCGTCCGCCCGGAGAGCGGAACGTCCGGGGTTCGATTCCCGGCCGCGTCATACCAAAAGACGTTAAAAGATGGTACTTGTTGTTACCCTGTCTGGCGCTCGGCATTAAGGGGCTAAATCAAGGACTGGTCGGCTCGGGGTCAGTATACTGTGTCTGAGTGGGGTATTCGTGTTAAACTGCGGCATGGTATCTCAGTGAGCTAGCACTATAAATCGGCATCAGTCCGGACTAGTACAAGCAGCCACACACACACACACACACACACACACACACACACACACACACACACACACACACACAAACACACACATACAAACACACACACACACACACAAACACACACACACACACACACACAAACGTGCATGCACGTCGCTATATAAGTGCAATAATCTTGGACGCGACCTTATACCCAATTTCACCTCACCTCACCTCACCTATAACGAAAGCTAACTTATCATATTTTGATGAATGATCTTCTTAAAAACTAATTTGCCTTAACCGAATAAAATACGCTGTGTTGTTTTATTAAGGCGACATCTGCGATGTGGAATACCAAGACGAATCCGACTTCGACCCTACCATAGCCTACCACGGGGATGTGGACGACGAAGGACAACCACTGAAGGCGGAAGAGGGGAAGGAAGAGGCCACCCAGTCTAAGGAAGCGGAGTCCAAAAAGGAAAACACTGTGATTGTTCTACAAAATTATTTTTTGAAGAAGAGGGAGTAATGTATGTCTTCTCCTGACTGTGGCCTGTAAGCAACTCCCACAGAGCTCACGAGCCAGGGTGCAGTCAATTCTGTAGACATGGGGATACTGAGTCTGACTTCGTACTTAGAGCACATTAGAAGCAGATGAATATATTTGATATGCTTATATCTCAGTGGATAAGGCTGTGGTCAACTGGTAGTCTTTGTTTCAATGAAGTCTTTGTGTAGGGGAAGTCCGAGTAACTCTCCATTCGTTAAAAATAATGGAGCAGATGCCCCCCTACTTTTACACATTGACAAAATATTCTCTTGTGAAAAATATTTGAAAAATAAACCAGAACTCTTTGTAGACTGTATTTATACTGTGTGAGTCGCCCTTGCCTGATGCCATTCGTGACCAACTCGTGTTATTCCGGGACAAGCCGAATAGTGACTCGTGCCCCTCTCGTGGCCATTTTTGCAACCGGGTTCCGTCTTTGCGCAAACGGGCATACCTAAAACAATTGTCAACTCGTTGTGTAATGGTTCACACATATTTCCCCGTATTATATATATATATTAGATACAATTTAAAGCAGATCTGGACATGGTGACTTATACAGTATGTTTGAACACATTTAACTGTGTCTTGGGTATATTTTTAGATGCAAGACACATGTTAATTCAAATATTATTTCTGAGGGATTCTTTGACGAAGAACTTGAAATCATACGCGCATTCTGATTGGTTTGTCGTATTTTCGCACATAACATTCATCGATAGGGGGACGAGTCTTCTTGCAGGTTACGGAAAGGGGCGAGAGGTGACGAATGGCCTGATGCACGAGGAATACGTTCTTTGCCGCTGTTGCACCATACCTTTGTGTGCCGCCGTAGCTGACGTTGACAACTACACGTTCTCAAATCAAACAATGCGGGTTCCAACCCCGCTAGAGACAATATTTTCGAGAAAAAAAAATATGAAATTATTCACTTGTCAATAAATGTAAAACTTAATTCCGTCTATTCCAAGTGGAAATTATTTCAAATGTTGGTTCAAGATATTATATAATTCAATTCCTGAAAAATAATGGAGCGTTCAAAAATTAGAATGACATCACGTGTGTGTTTTAAGGTCAATTGAAGTCACCCCACCCGGCTGTGTTTGTCTGTATCGTAATCTATTACGGTATATATCAATCTAACCTTTAGTGAATAACCTGATAAGTAGCACACAATGTCACAGTTTCATATACGGTACTCAGTGCTTAGTTTATACGCAGATTGACCATGGGCAACAGATTATCGAGATGGGATCATACCTGTTCGTTGTGACTAATTCTTGTCTTAACAGCTTGTAACTGTATGTACGCAGTCGTAGTATCGCTTTTCTGGCTAGATGTATACAGAACAGAACATATAAAATCAAAATATTTTATTTTAGAAACAATTATCAAGTTGTTGTACAAAACATGTACATGTATAGTTAAATATAACATTACACATGAAGATATTTATGACTTATCTGTTTAATGAATCCTAATGGACCGCCTCCGTGGTCTTGTGGTAGAGTGTCCGCCCGGAGATCGGAAGGTCCGGGGTTCGATTCCCGGCCGCGTCATACCAAAAGACGTTAAAAGATGGTCCTTGTTGTTACCCTGTCTGGCGCGCGGCATTAAGGGGCTTAATCAAGGACTGGTCGGCTCGGAGTAAGTATACTGTGTCTGGGTGGGGTATTCATGTTAAACTGCGGCATGGTTTCTCAGTGAGCTAGCACTATAAATAGACATCAGTCCGGACTAGTACAAGCAGCCACACACACACACATACACACACACACACACACACGTGCATGCACGTTGCTAAATAAGTGCAATGATCTTGGACGCGACGTTAAACCCAATTTCACCTCACCTTAATGAATCCTAATAAGGTGCACTGTACAAACTTTAGAATGAGTTGTCAGTGAAATATTGCAGTTTCAGCAAAAGATACTGAGACACTGTGGAAACGCATGATCAACTTTAACTCGAAATCAGGAAAGATGTGTTTCTTGTGCTCAAGTTCATGAGATACGAACCCTAACGACGACATTGTTGTGTTTGAATATCTCATGCCTAAATGCACAGAACAACTTATTCTTTTTGTGGCCATTTTGGCGAAATGATTACAAAAATCGAATATGCCTTATCGCATTGTCTCAGTATACAACTATACTTGTGTTAATATTTACAAGATAAGGACACCAGCCATTTGGTCACTCCTGTTCAAATGACACATGAACACTCGCATAGTGAAACCATCACAAGTGAGTAAGGGAGTGAGGGTTGTATTGTGCAGCGTTTGACAATATCTCAGCCATATCAAGACAGGGACACAAAGAATGAGCCTCACACATTGTACCATGATGGGAATCGCGTCTCCGATGGGACGACCCAGCGCATTAACCACTAGGCTATTGGGGACAAGGTTCATAGACGATTCTATCAACTGGTGCATCAAATAGCTAACTAAGATATACTAAGAATGTGCACTTTGAATACTGATGCCAAGTGCACATTCTTAGTTATTTCACAACAAAGATGGTACTTATTGTTGCCCTGTCTGTCGCGCGGCATTAGCACATGAGACAAGTATTGGTCGGCCCGAAGACAAATTAATTGGTCTGAGTGGGGTATCTAAGTTAAACTGTGGTTATGTATAACAGTGGGCTAGCACTACAAAAGCGACAAAATCTGGACGAGTACAAGCAGCCCCACACACATTTGCATGCACGCGGCTATATAAGTGGCATAATCTTGAACGCGACGTTAAACCTCATTTCATTTAAACCTCGGGCGACCAGACCTAAAAAGTGACCTCACTGATCTCCTATTGAAATATAGCTCAATAAGCTTCATGTTTCACTCTGCAATCAAAGTTCATACATGCCGATTTAGCAATACAATATGGTTCTCCACGTTTTGCAACCAAGAGTCATCAGAAGATGACAAATTCCCCTGGCCCCAACAATAGGAAAAGGTCCCGTTCCAGCCCCTGGTTAATCAATGTACCTAGTTTGAAGGAAAAAAACATTCACGGTTTTCAAGTTATGCTCCGGAAACGAAATACGGACGGACAGGCGGACAGACAGACCGAATGGACACTATATCCCCTGGAGTACGTATTGCTAGGGGGAAATCGCAGCACTGTTCGTAATATGAGTACGGGTTACGATCGTTACGTATAATGATCGAAAGCTCAAAGTAAAGTACGTATTTCTATGGCAAGACTACACGTATTACGATTAATGGGTCGCGATACATTACGTAATACGATCATAAGATCTTGATACGGTATTGTTACGATCGTAAGATCAGGACACAGCACAAACTATGATCGTAAAGGCAAGATACCTTTCGTAAAACGTCCTTAAGACAACGATGTGATAAACAAGTTGTATCCTTGATCAAAGTATGATAAAGTATTCAAATGAAACAAATGTTATATTTGGGACAACACTTTCTGGTGAAGTACAGAATTCTCATACTTTTTTGGGTTGTGTCCCGTCCGGGATTCGAACCCACACAGAATATGTCGCCGAGGTAGCGACCTATATTTGCTGAGAGTGCATCAACCTTTTCAGTCGATGGGGGACGGGGTTGTGCATGGTGAAATGGGTCAGAAGGGGCCTCTGCACCAGCCAATGACAGCCTAGAGGGTCCAGGAAGGGGCTGCCCAATCATTGTGCTCTTAAGACCTTCTGTAGCTTTAATGTTCCCTATAGGAGGTCTTAAACCCACTCAGAGGTCTGAAGTGCACACAAGTCCTTTTAAGGCAGAGAGAAATAGAAGGGGTAACAGACAACCCTTCACATGTGATTATATCCGTGTTTATGCTTAGGTTGTAGCATTCGGAATAAGGGAGCTTGTCATGACTGATCACGTCTTTGTTTCTTGCAAAATGATTCATATATAAGTGTAAAATTTGAAAGTTTGGGCTCGAAAATACAGTACAGCACATTCATCCTCGACACATAAACTACATGTCATAAACCTCATGTGCAGATTGTGCATGAAACATCCTATCACGCAATGACACCACTGAGATGTGTTCTTTGGCCGCAACTAGTTTTGCCGAAGATAGTGTCACGTGATCACATAAGCTCCTGTCAATACTGGTTTAAGGACATAGCCCCTTTAAACCCCGTTGGCAGTTGGGCAGTAGAGCGCCATTTCGCGTGCCCGCCGCCATTGAGATCCGCAGTTCAGGTTGGTGAGAATAACGCTGTTTGACTGATATACCTTATGACATGTCCTGTAATGTCAGTTTTATATTTCCCGAACTATGTGCTACCCCATCATGACGAAATATGATGACGAAGTTTATTTATTTCGTTTTGAATTCATTGTTCCGTTAAGGCATGTTATAAAGCCTATACTTAGATGTGCCCGTATGATTGCGCAAGAAGCTTGTCGGGAAGACTCGGAATTCCCCGTGACCAATGACTTGCATCTTGTTGAATGCATTGTTCAAAAGCGTGTCAACGGAATTTCACAAGCAGTGTGCGAGGCGAACTAGTTAAGTGAACCAGGTGTTGGCAAATAGAACCTCGGTGACATATCAGACAGATTCATTCAGGCCTTGAGGAGTGCACCTCTGTCCGGAGAGCGCAAGGTCGGTGGTTCGATTCCCTTGACGTATCATACCATACGTGAAAGATGGTTCTTGTTGGTGTCCTGCCTGGCGCTCGGCATTAAGAGGAAAAACAAGGACTGATCGACTGGAGTCATTCTGTTTCTGAGTGGGGCATCCATTCTAAGCTGCGCCATGATATCTCAGTGGGCTGGACTTTGAAACCGGAGTAAGTACGCTTGTACAAGCACACCGCTAGACAAGAGAAATAATCTTGGACGCTATTTCACATTGCATCAACATATTGAGGAGATATTAAAACCTTGCGGTGAGTCGGTGAACATGAATGCATATGAATGAATATATAAACGGATGAATATGGGGCAGTGAATATAAGTGAACGAATATGGGTAATTGTATATAAGCAAATGACTACATAAGCGGATGAATATGAGGCAGAGAGTATAAGCGAATGAATATAAGGAAGAGAAAAAAACCGAATGAATATAAGGCAGTGAAAAGAGCGAATGAGTATGGGTCATTGTATATAAGCAAATACCTATTTTAGCGGATAAATATGAGGCAGTGAATATAAGCGAATGAATATGAGGCGGTGAATATGAGTGAATGGATATGAGGCAGTGAATATGAGTGAATGACTTTGAGGCAGTGAATATGAATGAATGAATACGAGGCAGCGAATGAATATGAGGCAGTGAAAGTATGCGAATGAATACGAGGCAGTGAATAGAAGCGAATGAATATGAGGCAGCGAATATAAGTGAATGGATATGAGGCAGTTAATATGAGTGAATGAATACGAGGCAGTGAATATAAGCGAGTTAATACGAGGCAGTGAATATAAGCGAATGAATATTAGGCAGTGAATATAAGCGAATGGATATGAGGCAGTGAATATGAGTGAATGGATAGTATACATAAACGGATGAATATGAGGCAGTGAATATAAGCGAATGGATATGAGACAGCGAATATAAGCGAATGGATATGAGGCAGTAAATATGAGGGAATGGATACGAGGCAGTGAATATAAGCGAATGAATATACTACTGTAGAGCTACGGTGACACACAATAGGTTTGGTCCCACATTGTGGCCACCTGCTCCTGACTACAGACAAGATGTGATACGAGCGGGGACGACTGTTCAACGTGAAACAGTATACGACTACACAGCCATCCGATGTTGTGTCGATTACTGAAAAATATGCCCCTTACAAATGCTGATGAAGGAATCTGATGGTTTAGCAACGATCTTGGTAGTAATTATAAAATAATCACCAGCGTTTCCTTCTGCATTTGTGTATAGAAATGTTTCATAAATACACTATATATATAAATGTGTTGAAGTAAAAATGGGAAATAAAGAGCCATTTTCAATAATCTGGATACTCAAGGATTGATATCATTGGCGGATTAAACAAAGTCCACAAATAGCCATTTTCAAAAATCTGGATACTCAAGGATTGATATCATTGGCGGATTTACACAAAGTCCACAAAGAGCCATTTTTCAAAAATCTGGATACTCAAGGATTGATATCATTAGCGGATTTACACATAGTCCACAAAGAGCCATTTTCAAAAATCTGGATACTCAAGGATTGATATCATTAGCGGATTTACACATAGTCCACAAAGAGCCGTTTTCAAAAATCTGGATACTCAAGGATTGATATCATTAGCGGATTTACACAAAGTCCACAAAGAGCCATTTTCAATTATCTGGAACTCAAGGATTGATATCATTAGCGGATTTACACATAGTCCACAAAGAGCCATTTTCAAAAATCTGGAACTCAAGGATTGATATCATTAGCAGATTAGTACAAACTCCACAAAGAGCCATTTTCAAAAATCTGGAACTCAAGGATTGATATCATTAGTGGATTTACACAAAGTCCACAAAAAGCCATTTTCAAAAATCTGGATACTCAAGGATTGATATCATTAGCGGATTTACACATAGTCCACAAAGAGCCATTTTCAAAAATCTGGATACTCAAGGATTGATATCATTAGCAGATTAGTACAAACTCCACAAAGAGCCATTTTCAAAACTCTGGATACTCAAGGATTGATATCATTAGTGGATTTACACAAAGTCCACAAAGAGCCATTTTCAATAAGCTGGATACTCAAGGATTGATATCATTAGCGGATTTACACAAAGTCCACATTGAAGTAAATTCTTAAAAATAAACACGTCAACAACAATAACAACACAGACTGAATATCTAATCATTTAAGAATTGACCTTTACTTTGTGTGAGTTCATTGGAGTATGAACCTTCATAGAGTGAGGGCCAAACTGTATGAACGTCGGAGCTTGCGACGACGTTCATACAATGTTTGGCCCTCACTCTATGAAGGTTCATACTCCAATGAACTCACACAAAGTGAAGGTCAATTCTTATAATTTTTTTATCACAATTTCTTACCTAAAAAGATGTAGGCCTAGATCTAAACACAATTTTATTTAGTACGTGTGACTTCATGTTTACACTGACAGCCATACAACAACCAGCTATATCGCGGAGTAAAATAGTTCCTCAAAAAGAGAGGTGACATGGGCGTATGGATGCACAACTTGCTCTCCAGAAACATCTTACGCAGCACATGTGTTCAAATCATATCCTCATTAGATGAGAAAGGTCTGTAAAGAACTACCTCAGTGAGTCAGTCACAATGACAGCGCGTCGTAATACATTTACATCAAGTACAAGACGTCAAAATGGCCGACACGATAAACGTGACGGGAGAGATTTCCGAAGTTGTTGATGAACCTTTGGCGGTTACATGTGTTAGTCATCATTAATCAACTGGCCGATCATTGAAAGGTGAATAAAGATGCGTCAAACAGACACAAAGGTAAATTCATAGATTGCTTGAGACGGTCAATGTCAGCCTAGGCACGGATCGAGTCGATACTACAATAGTTTAGATGTGCATTTCTTCGTTTGTTGGATGGGCCGTAGCGAGGATATTCGTGAACAATCATGCAGTCACGCTCTCTGACATTTCTCAAAGCATACTGAAACGCTGAGACCAAGAATAAAGGTTCTAAATGATCAGAAAGAACGCTTATGCATGTTTTCGTGGTAGGGAATTCCCAGGGGTTTCCCCAGGAATGTGGAAGTAGTCCGTCAGTGTTTACGTCATTTCAAGAACACGGTCTCGTGAAAAACGTATGAACGTCAAATTGTGTCGTTCATACACTTATGAACGTCAATTTCGCGGTCATGTGACCGACCTCTCGTCCAATGGAAAAGCCGTATATCGTGTAAACTTCAAATAAAAAAATTATTAGCACTTAAATAACTGCATACAAGAATGCGAAATCAGCGACATGGCTGAATAATACAACTGAATAAGGTTAGCGGCAAAAGAGGTAGAAATTCAATACATCAACGTATACATACATATGAACATGGGATTAACACAAAACCTCTTATCTCCACCCACTCTATTGCCAAGTAGTTGTAGTCCGACAGCAGGTGTTACGGAAACATAAACGAAAGCATTTGGTTTTGTTAGCCAACCAAATGTCACTGAATCACTTGCAATTTATTGTGTGTTGTGTGTTGTGTGTTGTGTGCTGTGTGTTGTTATGTGTTGTGTGAGTGGTATGTGTGTTGTGTATAGAACGGATGTCTGTAATTAATTGAGTCTGGACCAGATAATCCAGTGACTGACACCGTGAGCATCGATCCACGCAATTGGGATACAATGACATGCATCAACCAAGTCAGCGAGCCTGACCACCCGATCCCGTAAGTCGCCACTTACGACAGACATTGGCTGCTGAAGACCAATTCTAACCCGGACCGTAATGGTGTTACACCAAGGATCGGAGCCCAGGTTATCAAACAGAGAACAAATACATAAGATCGATTCAGTGTGACTGATCATTTAAATTATTTCTTTTGTACTCGAATATCACAGCTGAAGATTAACAATACCAGCCCAGGAAGGGCTGTATATGAGTGGGTGCTTTGTTTCATTTCAGGAGCACCCTATCATTGCACTGAGGAACAGTTAAAAGAGTTTTACGGTAACGACAATATTTTCAAGGGTCATTTCAGGAGCCGCAGTATCAATGAGTGAGTGAGTATGGTTTGACGCCGTTTTTAGCAATCTTCAAGCGATATCACGGCGTAATTGTTTAATAGACATTACTTAGGAGTCGACGGATGACAAGGTAGACACAATTTTATGGATAACAGCTTCTTTAATACTGTGAAAAGCGACGTTTCGATATAGATCCTTATACCGTTGCCAAGCAATACTGAATGTACATGGGACATTGTACATAATATACATTTTACATTTATTTGATAAAATGTGACATTCCAGTACATAGTTGATTAATCATCTAAATAGATGATGGCATGTTGACCAAAATTTATAGAATAGGCAAATGCCACACTCAATAATCGCTGCACATTTAGTTTAATATAATAAAGAAAATCGGGGAACTTTACAATCAACAACTTATTTTTGTGATCTAAAATAAATCTTATGATCTAATCATATTTTGATTAATGCTTTCTAAACAACTAATTTGAGTTAACCGAATGCAATACGCTGTGTTGTTAACCGAGGCGACATCTGCGATGTGGAATACCAAGACGAATACGACTTCGACCCAAGAAAGGTCTACCACGGGGATGTGGACGAAGAAGGACAACCACTGAAGGAGGAAGTGGGGAAGGAAGAGGCCAGTCAGTCTGACGAAGAGGCGTTAGCTGTGATTGTTCTACAGAATTATTTTCTGAAGAAGAGGGAGTAATGTATGTCTTCTCCTGACTGTGGCCTGTAAGCAACTCTCACAGAGCTCACGAGTCAGGGTGCAGTCAATTCTGTAGACATGGGGAATATTGAGCTTGACTTCGTACTTCGAGCACATGGGAAGCAGATGATTATATTTGATATGCTAATGTATTAGAGCACTAGGCTGTGGCCAACTAAAAGGGACTCCTTGTTTACTTGAAGTCACCCCATCCATCTGTCATTGCCTGTCTACTCAAACACTCTGGAATATACCAGTCCAACATTCAGTGATTGCCCTGAGGCTCATAATTAACATACAATGTCACAGTTTCACATATGGTACTTAGTGATATGTGTTTGTCTGTATAGTCATACACTCTGGTATATACCAGCCTAACATTCAGTGATTGCCCTCATAATTAACATACAATGTCACAGTTTCACATATGGTACTTAGTGATATGTGATTGTTTGTATAGTCAAACACTCTGGTAAAGATCAGTCTAACATTCAATGATTACCCTAATTAGTCTCATACAATGTCACACATACGGTACTTAGTGATATGTGTTTGTCTGTATGGTACTCTGTGATATGTTTGCTTTCTCAAGCATTATGCTGGTATCAAATCATTGTTACAACCAGAAAAATATTATTGTAATTATATTACAAGATCAATCTCAATTGAGAGCTCTTTGTAAATTTAGAATATCTCTCCATAACTTCCTTGTCAGTAAATGTCGTTAAACCAAGAATAGTGATTTTGTAAATTGTATATGTACTTACTGTACCAACCAGGAGATTGAAGTCGAGTTTCATGTCCTTTTTATAATTGAAAAATATGTAACGTTGAGATCAAACTTTCTATCTAATTTAGATATATATATTACACACAAAGACAATCACTTAATGTCAATTTGTTGGATTCGACCGATGGAGATGTTATCAAATCTTTAGCAATGTATTTAAAACATGTATTTAGACTATTTAGAATTATATTACGCTATGTTCAAGACCACGTTGATTTTCATGTATCTGTTAAAACTTCACTGTACTATGGGCCACATGGCCTTACATATTGAATAAACTGCCTGCCTGTCTGATTTGTTTGTCTGTCTACTCTTATATTCTGGAATATATTAGTCTCACAATCAATGGTTGCCCTAATTTGTAACCTACAGTTTCACATATGGTACTTAGTGATATGTGTTTGTCTGCCTACTCTTATATTCTGGAATATATCAGTCTAACATTCAGTGATTGCCTTAATTAGTAACATACATACGGGTCTGAGCGCAACGTTTATACGCAGACTGAACATGGGCAACAGACTACAGAGATGGCATCACACTGTTGTGACTATTCTTGTCTTTACCTATGTATCGTGTTAGTTAATAAGTACAAGTAGCATGCTTGTTGCGGCTAGATATATACAGAACAGAACATATTATGTCAAAATATTTTTATTTTAGAAACAATCGACTTACATAAAACATATGAAGTTTAATAAAACATAACAAATATACATATTTATGACTTGTCTTGGTCGTTAAAATAATGGATCTAAATAAGGCATTTGTATTGCATAGAAAATATTGCACTGCACTAACATCGGGGAAACAGAAGGAGGGGTTAATTAAAACTGAAAAAGGGTGCAACTGAATCATCATGAATTAAATTATTGCAGCAAAATACATGTTTTAACTTATTCTGGTCATATTTACAGGATAAGAATTCCACCTTTTGGATTGGTGGCCAAATAAATGTTCGCTCATGTTTAAATAATACGTGGACACACATATGCCGAAAGTGAGTGAGTGAGTGAGTGAGTGAGTGAGTGAGTGTTCTGTCTTGTTCCAGCCATATTACGACAGGGATATCAAGAATTAGCTTCACACATCTTACCATTAAGGGAATCGAACGCGTGTCGTTGACATGACGACCCAGCGCATTAACCACTATGCTATTGTGTACAAGAGCATATACAATTCCAGCAATTGGTGTCCAATTAATAGCATAAATTAAAACTACACCCACACATTATAAGCATACCTGCCAGCTTTGTCAAGTATGCGAAAAGACGCTTAAGAAGTCTTCAAAAATGTTATATGACCTTACTATGAGTAGTCATCGTGCACATCCTCAGTTATTTTACAAAAAGCAGACCCTACCAGTTATCTTTGATTTTGTTTTCCCAAATCTTGAAAAAAAACATTTGTTTCTAATAATCCAAATATGAGTAAAGTAAAGTTCATGATTGCATTCTTTCAAGCTAATCCTTGTTGTGGGGAGAAATTACCGAATACCAGAACTGAACATAAACAATGCAACAGTGACAAGCAACCCAACACTCACTCACATGCACTCGATATATGAGTGAAATAGTTCCGCGTTGAAACTGCCGGATAAAACGAATAAAACAAAGACTGGTCGCCTCGAAGACAATATGATTGGTCTGATTGGGTATTGCGTCTAAGTGGGCTAGCACTATAGATCGGATAAAGTCCGGACCAGTATAAGCAGTTCAATGCACATTTGCATGCATGGCGCTTTTTTCGGGAAATAGTAACATTAGTTGCATATGTTAATCCGACGTTATTGGTGAGCGGTGCTCGAAACTATACCATATCAAAGCCACCCAGCTTCAACAATGATACGAACACTGCCTTTCAAAAAGGTTATTCATATTGGATATTCTATTGGCTATTCATACGGTCAAATCTATGTGAAAAATTCCGGTGAAACTTGTTTCCCTGTTGGTTCGAGCTGAAGGCTTAGCGTTATTGGCGCTTTTAGCACACAGGCCAAACAATGCGGTAGAAATCTGTACCATATGCGGTTAGAAGTGCGCAGGTGTAGCATCGTTAATTATGAATGCAATTGACACAGAGATATATCTACAGAATTTGATTTTGGGCAATACAAATCATAACAAACTGCCCTACTCATGTTAATTATGTCGCAGTCCACCATTTGTTTCTTTTCGATACTGAGAACCAATGAAAGCCATGTTAAGTGTCGCCCAATCGCAGGCTACGGAAATCGGCCATCGCCTCTCTACTCGTTTAGGTAGACAGGAGCCCAGTCCAACAAGAGGTGTCCGTGGTATCATCACCGCCAGTACAGCGACTCCTTTCTGATGGTATTCGTTTGTCCAATCTCTGCTAGGCATTTGTATGTGGTATCCAAAAGAACCGTTGTTTGTGGATGATATTCTGGTGGACTCTTCTGGGCCCATGTGATGGAAAAGGGATTCGAACCCATCCATGGCACTGGCCTTAGTTGTGACTCCACTGAGCCAATCAACCGTGACCTCCTAACATACCGTGCAAGACAGAGTCGGATTTGTGTGAACCAGTGACCAGTACTGTTACATCCGAGTGAGACAATAAAAGTGAAATCGAAATCCGATGTCATGAATTCCTTCCTCAACATCGCGATCATCCTCAGGGACGTCATAGCCATGGTCTGCGACTTTGACAACCGTAAACATGTTCCCTACAACAGAGAGATAATTTAAACAATCTGTTTCCAGACAGCATTTCGATACGGACTATCATCCAAATGATACGAGTCAGCATTAAGTATCCCCAGAAACAGGTCATCGACAAGGTTCGCATGATAAATTTCCCCAGGAGTTGTTGTATGTGTTTCAGTGGCTGTTGCTGTAGTATGAGGCGTTACAAGTTAGTGAGTGAATTTACACCGCAGTACACAGTATTTCAATTATATTACTAACAAACTTATTTCACAACCAGGGAGAACCTGTCATTGGAACCAACGATCAGAGGATAGGATCATGGCACATCTAAGGGGGGCAACTATGCTCGACTTGCAACGACTTAGCAATCCGTAGCGTCACGAGAATCACAAAGACGAGAGGCTTTAAGTGGATGTAAAACCACAGTTTATTCCCTACACGTCACACTCAGGTAGAATATTCAGCGTGACGAGCAAACACACTCTCCCTATTGTCCTCCATCAGCTGTGACGTTAATTGCAACGTTTGTGTGCTATAATCAAACGACCAATCTTCTATTGCGGCGTACTTTCCTGTGCAGAGTTGCGTCCCTTAGGCATCAACGACCCTTATGATCGAGTGTTCGAATTGCATATTCGCCCTGATTATGTTTCTAGGTTTGTCAGCACCAACCCTTGCTCGTCAGCGCCCCGAGGCAAGGGAGTTAACTGAATATAGAAGTCCAGTTTCAACCCTTGCCTGACAAGGCTGGAATTCCCGAGTTACATTTTGGCTGGACTAACGAGTCTATGCACAGTCCAATCAAAATCGCGTAACAAATTAGACATCCGGCTCGTAAACAACATTTCCAAATATTTTCATGTTTTTTTCAAGGCGCTCAAATGATTTGATGCACTTCGCGAGAGGTCTTGACTATCGATAAGATCTTCTTGACGATCATCTTGTTTGAAGCAAAGGCAAGCGACATGGGAGGTGGAATCTGATTGGTCAATAGGAAGGAGATAGAAGGGACATAACTCCTAATAGCCACTGATCGAGCCTGGAAATTCCAGCCTAGTTCGGCAAGTGTCGGATCGTTTGGCGTATGGTCTCCTTTGTCTTTTTGATTCAATATTCAGAAACCGGTGAGCGAGTTAGATGGGTGAGGGGACACCAGAAATTGGCTCTATTTTGTACCACTGTCGAACCCGAGCCTTCAACATGACGAGCGAACGATCCTATTTACACACTTACTAAAACACGAGCCTAACACTTCTAAAAAAATATTGTATTCAGAAATATTTTACCAAAGACTTCCTCGACATCTTCGATGGGGAAACTGTATGGCGGACCTGAAAGCAAAAACAATGCAAAAACTTTACAGAAGGAAGAAGAAACTCAAGCATTGTTTTGGTGTTCCCTACACTGAAAGTGTTAGGCCGGCATATCAAGGCAAGGTCGCCGGTAAATGGGATTGCACAGCAACTACGTGGAGAGTTGAACCCGGGCCTGAGGCGTGACGCGCGAACGCGAACACACGAGGCTACCCTTACTTCTCAAGTCCATATAGATCAATACATATTTTTATCAGCATTTGTTCTCACAGTCGTGCTATTTTATGACGGATTGATTGTGTTGAATTATGACAATGTGGACGTAAAAGTATTCTTACAATAGAAATATTAATTACTCAATGTTGTATGTATCGAATATTTTACCTTCAAATTTCGTTTTGTCAAAGACCAGTGTCTCGAGGAAGAAGACACAGTTTGGTTTGAGCACGCAGCTCATAGCTGTCATGTACCTGAAGCAAGAATACACACATCTCAAATATGGCGACCTTAACAAGGACGGATATAAATACTTGCCCGCTAGCTGGAATGCAGAGAGCCTCCAACTTCCTTGACAAGAAGGTGAGGTGAGGTGAAATGGGGTTTAACGTCGCGTCCAAGATTATTGCACTTATATAGCGACGTGCATGTACGTGTGTGTGTTTGTGTGGCTGCTTGTACTAGTCCGGACTGATGCCGATTTATAGTGCTAGCCCACTGATATACCATGCAGCAGTTTAACATGAATACCCCACTCCGAGCCGACCAGTCCTTGTTTTAGTCCCTTAATGCCGAGCGCTAGACAGGGTAACAACAAGTACCATCTTTTAACGTCTTTTGGTATGACGCGGCCGGGGATCGAACCCCGGACCTTCCGCTCTCCGGGAGGACGTTCTACCACTAGACCACGGAGGCGGTCTCCTTGACAAGAAATCACCATAAATGAGGCTCAAATACAAAGGAAATGCCAAAAGTGATGCATGTCTTAAACTGCTATCACTTAAGTTGGTTGGTTTGTTGTCTAACGCCACACTCAGCAATATTCCAGCTATATGGCGGCGATCTATAAATTACCGAGTCTGTACCAGACAATCCAGTGATTAATACCATAGCATCGATCCACGCAATTGGGATCAAATGCATCAACCAAGTCAGCAGGCCTGACCACCCGATCCCGTTAGTCGCCTCTTACGACAAGCATGGGTTGCTGCAGACCTATTCTACCCCGGAATCTTCACGGGTCTATCACTTAGGAGAAACCCCAGTGTAAATATGGGATTCTAATCCACTGTCACAGGTTTCTGACACACCTAAGGGAGGCAATTCTGCACAGACAGCGAATTGCGGCACCTTAGACGACTGGGCCACCAGTGCCGCCGGTCTAATATGAGATTGGCGAGGTTCGAATCTCATATTGCATGGAACTGGTATAACTGCTTTGAGACTTCGGTGGCTGTGTGGGTTGGATCGCTGACTTTGTGTGCTGGCAATTAGGTGCCTCACTCTGGCAGTGTGGGTTTGAATCCCGGACGGGACTCAATCCAAGAAAGTACGAGACTCTTTACTTTACAAAGAAAGTGTTATCCCAAATTATAACATTTGTTACATTAACCAACGAGCTACAATATATAGCGAGCTTTCTATATATTGCTCATTGCCATTTCAGAGAGATAGTTAAGGAAAAACTTAGGAAATTTGAACCCTACTGAGAAACGTCACTAAAGGCAGCTACTGTTCAGATGACGAAAAGTAATCAGTTTATCACATCATGAACAGTGGATGACGTCATATCGCATATCAAAGTCAGAAGCACTGTATATGGCTCTAATTGACCAATCACCATTAAGAATCACTAAACTGCATGTGCAAATATCGGCAAGTTATTACACACAATCATTTTACACTTATGGGGAACCCCTCTGTTCACCTACTGCAAAGCGTGAAGGAAAACAACATTACCGGTCTCTGTCTCGAACATCGATAGAACCAAGGGATCCAGTGTCCCATACAACATCAAACAGACCCTCCAGTGTTCTGAAAATATGTATGGATATGTGATAACAAACAGCCACGTGGAACCTCATTAGCTTTTAAAAAATAGTTGCATGTTTTATCCTGCCCTGCAAGTGAGTGAGTGAGTGATTTGGGTTTAACGCCACCTTGAACAGCATATTTCAGTGATATCACAGCATATCAGTTTGATGTGGGAGGAAAGCCTAAAGTGATGCAGGTTTTAAAAGTTTACAACTTTGGTGAAATCCACGAGCATGCTGCTGACAAGACCCAGAAATATAATCATGCAATAACCGGCATAGAACATCGATTATTTGTTCCGGGTATACAAAGGGACACAACCCTGTGTGGTAAATTATTGTGTGTCACGGCTTTGTAGTAATATACAATGCATTTAGATGGACTAGATAAAATTTTGTATCAATACAAGGCAGATTTAAGCCATTATGCTACAAGAAGTAGTTTCGTGGAACAGACTCACGAATATAGGTGACGTCACACGAACTATCACGTTGCCAAATCGAAACATGTGATTTAGAACGTGTTCACATTTTGTTTTTGCACATTAAACAGTCAGTAACATCAGTGGTGCTATACGTTAATTCATGTAGCAATAACGTATAGTATACAACACGTACAGTATGATTCATCTCACTGTCCACTGACCGAAATATACAAAAGGCTTGTACATTACAGTATGCCACCTAGGACGTTGGTGGTCATGTGACCTTGCACACCTTTTCACACAGACTGTTGACAATCGGTCGTTTTATACACGCTCGAATCCTCCAAGGTCACTTGCTTTACCTTTATCAAACCATATCCCTAAAACTTACATTATTTACCCGAAAGTTGTGTCGTAGCAGAGCAGGCATTATGTGAAACTTAATTATATACCTACTCGTTAAAATCGAAGAAGTTTACCACGTAGAACTTGATGGCATCATCTGTTGACTGTCAACATTCGAAACATTCATATCAGTGTTAATTGAAAAATCGCTTTTGAGATGAAAATGCAAATATTCATTGGTTGAGCAACATGTTATGATTTTTTAAAGGAGATATGAGATACAAGATTCCCGACACGCAACTGTGTTGCACACAACTAGCGGAGTGAATTTAATCATGAATAAAAAACTCTTATTAACTCAAATCATTCTTCAGGAAAATAGATGAAGTCATTGAGGAAATTGGTGTCCGAAAGAGCCAGAGTATGCTTGTTTGTTTGTTTCCGAGTTTAACGACGTTTAACGACACACTCAGCAATATTCTAGCTCTATGACGGCGGTCTGCAAATAATCGAGTCTACGACAATCCAGTGATTGACGTCATGAGCATCGATCCACGCAAGTAGGACCGATGACATGGCGAATGTCCGCGAATCTGATAACCCGGTCCCGCTTATCACCTCTTACAAGAAACATGGGTTGGTGATGATAGTTCTAGCCCGAATCTCCACGGACAAGGGACGGAGCAGAATCAAAGATCCTGCAGTCGCCTTTCACGGCAAGCACGTTTTGCTGAAGACCTACACTAACCCGAAATTTGACCCGTCTGTTGACAGACAATGACATACAAAGAACAGTGTTTGTGGTTTTGGTAGCTGTTGACAAAGTAAGGCGGAGTACCTGATATAGTTTCCCCTGTGTGTGCGGAAGGTCTTGTACTGTATGGGGGATCTGGTTCCGGTCAAAGAACAGTCTGGCCGCCACCTCGGAGATGTCCACGCCCACCACGCTGTGACCTCGGTCAGCAAACCTGGAACAGAAGCGAGTCACAATGATCAGAGAGTCTCTATACACAACACAGTACGCATAAAGATCGTTAGGTCACGATACAGTACGTATAATGATCGAAACAAGTATTTCGATAAAGTACGATTACAATCTGGAGGTTAATACATTGACTATTACGATCGTCACGATACGATACGTACTTCAACCTTCAGACAACGATGCGATAAACAAGGTGTGCCCTTGATCAACGTGAATGTTGAAGCTTTCAAACTGGGATTGTGAGTGAGTATAGTTTTACGCCGCTTTCAGCAAAATTCCCTGCTATATCAAGGCGAGGGACACCGGAAATGAGCTTCTCACATTGTACCCATATCGGTAATCGAACCCGGGTCTTCGGCGTGACGAGCGAACGCTTTAACCACAAGGTTACCCGACCGCTCCTAGCTTTAAAAAGGAGTTGATACTGAGTGAGTAAGTACAGTTTTACGCCGCTTTTAGCAATATTCCAGCAATATCACGGCGGGGGACACTAGAAATGGGCTTCACACAGATGATACTGAATTACATCTCTGACAAAAATTACTCCGCGGACATCGAATTGGCAAAACGTATGCGTGTGTAAAAGGCCAGCTCTTCTGGTCCGTACGGGGGGGCACGGGGGGCCCAGTCGTCTAAGGCGCCGCGATTCGCTGTGCAGAGTTGCGTCCCTTGGGCACGCCAGAAACCTATGATTGAGGGTTCGAATCCCGGTTCGCCCCGATTATGTTTGTAGGTTTGTCAGCACCATACCCGTGCTCGTGGGTTTCACCGAAGTGGTAAACGTCTTAGACCTGCATCACTTCGGGCTTTCCTCCAACATTAAGCTGACACGCCGCGATATAACTGGAATACTGTTAAAAGCGGCGTTAAACCCAACTCACTCACTCACTCTGGTCCGTACGTAACATTTTTACCGATGGACGACCTCCTGATAGCTCATGTTTAAAGAGAGACATAAAACCACCAGGGTGCTAAACTCACCACTTCATATCTAGACACGTTCCACACAGAGGTACGAGAATTCTCAGATGCTGGCGTCCATCAGTTAGATCATCGAAATGTTCCACCAGACATCTGGACAAAAAAATACCTTATTAGTGATGCCACAATGAGCTTGGTTGGTACAAAGAGTCTACAGAAGACTTATATAGGCCGCTATAAGTGCTACCAATCATTACTTCTGTGAATATATATCCAAAGCTTCCGTTCCACTAATCGATCGTAGTTAGGATAGTCATAGTGCTAAGATCGCTTTCTTGAACCAGAAACGGGCGAAAAAAAGTGTTACCTTTAATAGCGTTTATGATGATAGTTGATAACCACTGGCCTTGACAACCTTGTGTAACCAGGACGTTTGAAGCACTTAACACAGGAAGCTGAACCTGCTTACCATAATAATATCAACAACGGCAAGCCGGAAGTAAATAAGGCTGGTCACTTACGGGTCCGGATGTGTATCCACCAACGATCCCAGAGTTCCATCGTCCCAGGATTTCATCCAATCATCAATGCGTCGCTGCGGGTCGTCTACAAGGACAGAGGATTGGGGTGATTCTTCGTGACACTTCTCCGTCATCTGGACCGATTGACATCTCACATCTACAGTTTAGGTGATAAAGGAAACATAATAATATATACGAAACTGCTTCTCACGTGGCTCGAGTAAACCCATTTTTTAATTAGTGGAAGAACCATATACAGTAGAGCCCCGATTATCCAGACGGCAGTGCTCCCCAGTCATTGTCCGAAATAAAAGATGTTCGCATTAATGAAATATGGGTATGAATAGTCATTTATGTACTTTTGTACATATGTATGCGTTCAGTGATGTCCAGAAGGTGGGTTTTCCGGATTAACGGGGTTTGGTTTTCGAGGTTACACTGTATACAGCCTAAGGCAAATTTACTTAAATTCAGCTTAGTTATGTTCAATGTGTTTCTTGCCATCGGTAACTCACACGTAATTACTTGTGGAGAGTTCCGCTCATAATTTGTTTGTTTGTTTGTTGTTTAACGTTTTTACTCGTTTTCGTTGGTTGTACCGAAGACGTAACCAACCATCTAGGCATTTCTTCTACACTGGGATTACACGATGGGAGCAGTTTCCCTTAGCATACGGGAATGCTTTTGTGATGGTTTATACGGACACCTTTAGGGCCATTTTTGTTGTTGAAATTTCAAGATACTAAGTTATAAGTTCAAAAGCGAGTGGGTGAGTTTGGTTTAACAGTATTCCAGTTATATCACGGCATGTCAGCTTAATGTGGGAGGAAAGCACGAAGTGATGTAGGTCTCAGACGTTTACCACTTCGGTGAAACCCACGAGCACGGGTATGGTGCTGACAAACCTAGACACATAATCGGGGCGAACCGGGATTCAAACCCACAATCATAGGTTTCTGGCGTGCCCAAGGGACGCAACTCTGCACAGCAAATCGCGGCGCCTTAGACGACTGAGCCATCCGTGCCCCCTATAATTTCAAGATACTTACTAAGATAACATCTTGAAATTTCAACTTATTCTCTTGAAATTTGTACATTGCATTTGAAATTTCAACTTAGATTCTTGAAATCTTGACATTTCAACAAATGGCCCTAAAAGGCTTCCGTAGCTTTATGTAAAGCAATATGTCAAAAACATTAACAATAATCATCATGTCCACATTAGTCTTTGGGGGTTTTAGCTATAAATACGGTCATCATTTATCCACCAGCTCATGCGTGACGGCATCCTGAAGTCACAAACAAAACAACAGTCTGAAACATACACGTTGACATATTGTTCCCTTTATTAACCATGCTTTAAGCGATTGCTTGTTTATATCGCCATTACATTCACAATAGAGTGTATCGAAATATTTCATCAGAAAAAAACAGAAGCATATTTATGAAATGAAAATATATATCATACTGAGTGAATGAGTGGTTTGACGCCGGTTTGACGCCGTGTGATGTGGGGAATCGAACCCGAGACAATCTAGTGGTTGATAGCGTGACAGGTATGTTGCAAGAAGGGCCCCGTCCAACAAGTTGATCTTAGCACTGGTTGGTTGGTTGGTTTGTCGTTTAACGCCGCACTCAGCAATATTCCAGCTTTATGTCTGACGGTCTGTAAATAATCGAGTATGGACCAGACAATCCAGTGATTGACATCATGAGCATCGATCCACGCAATTGGGATCGATGACATGTATCAACCAAGTCAACGAACCTGACCACCCGATCCCGTTAGTCGCCTTTTCGACAAGCATAGTCGCCTTTTACGGCAAGTATTGGTTGCTGAAGACCTATTCTACCCCGGAATCTTCACGGGTAATCTTAGCAGTGTGATTGTCGTAAATCTATGTTAAAGTAAGGGCGTCTCAGCGTTACTATAGCTTTGAGGAACGCGGCTCGAAACCTCGCCTTATATCATGTATATTTGTTTGTATGTTGTGTAACGCCACACTCAGGAATATATAACCTATATGACGGCCTGTATATGGTGTCTGGACCAGACAATCCAGTGACTGGTAATATTAGCAATGATCTACAACGTCTTGGTACGATGACCTACAAAAAAAAGTTAACGAACCTGACCGGCAATTTAGTCGCCTAGAAAAACAAGCATAGGCGGATTGGGACGTATTCTAATATGGAATACCCATGGGTCCACAGAAATAAAGGGTCTAGGAGCAGCAATATGGTTGAAAGACATAGGAGAGCGAAAACACTTCATCTCGAATTATTCCTTACCGTCAAATCAACACCCGTCCCAACATCGTCGTGTCACTGTGCCAGGCAGCGATCAACTATCACCAAAGTACCCGTTTGTCTTTTATTGTTAAATAACATTGCCATTTGGATACCACCAGGAAATATTATCACACAGGAAGGTCATTATGAGAGAGCAGGAAGGACATTCTGTGAAAAGCGGATTCGATAAGCGACCTACATGTTTTATAAAGAGAGGCCTGATTTGGTAAGGGATAGGATTTAACCCTCTGATTACATGAACCAAAAGTTTTGAGTGAGTGAGTGTGGTTTTACGCCGCTTTTAGCAATATTCCAGCAATATCACGGCGGGGGACACCAAAAATGGGCTTCACACATTGTACCCATGTCGGGAATCGAACCCGGGTCTTCGGCGTGATGAGCGGACGCTTTAACCACTAGGCTACCCGACCGCCCCCAAAAGTTTAGAGACAGAAAGAGCGAGACAGACAGAGAAAGACAGAAACAGAGACAGACAGAGACACAGACAGACAGAGACAGAGACAGACAGAGACAGACAGAGAGAGACAGAGACAGACAGAGAGACGTGTGAAGTTACCGTGGCGCAGGGGAGAGCGGGTGACTTAATTTTTAGGCTGTTTTGAGGATATTTCGGTTATTTGTATCACGTTGTGTGATTTGTTTGTCTGTTTGTTGTTTAACACCGCACTCATTAAAATCCAGCTATATGGCTGTGGTCTGTGAATAATCGAGTCTCGACCAGACGACCCAGTGTTTGATATCATGAGCATCGATCCACGCAATTTGGATCGATGACATGCATTCATTCGCCAAGTCTGACCACCAGGTCCCGTTAGTCGCCTCTTACAAGCATAGTCGCCTTTTACGGCAAGCATGGGTTGCTGAAGACCTATTCTAACCCCGATCTTCAAGGGTATCACGTTTTTATGAGGTCAAAGAGAGAGGAAATCCAAACTTGCATGGACGTTTACCACGAACTAGGATGGTCATCGGCAGCGGATCTTGCAACCAAGGGACACAACTGTGTACACAACAAGTCGATCCTGTCAACCACGGGATACAACTGTGTACACTCCAACCAGCGGATCCTGACAACCAAGGGGCACAACTGTGTACATTACTACCAGCGGATCCTGTCAACCAAGGGGCACAACTGCGTACACTCCAACCAGCGCATCCTGACAACCAAGGGGCACAACTGTGTACATTACTACCAGCGGATCCTGACAAACAAGGGGCACAACTGTGTACATTA
This sequence comes from Haliotis rufescens, assembly GCF_023055435.1. Classification (NCBI taxonomy): domain Eukaryota; kingdom Metazoa; phylum Mollusca; class Gastropoda; order Lepetellida; family Haliotidae; genus Haliotis; species Haliotis rufescens. The sequence goes on along the minus strand of NW_025963890.1, from coordinate 57,749,582 downwards.
CTACCAGCGGATCCTGACAAACAAGGGGCACAACTGTGTACACTACAGCCAGCGGATCCTGACAACCAAGGGGCACAACTGTGAACACTACAACCAAGGGGCACAACTGTGAACACTACAACCAAGGGGCACAACTGTGAACACTACAACCAAGGGGCACAACTTGAACACTACAACCAAGGGGCACAACTGTGTACACTACAACCAGCGGATCCTGACAACCAAGGGGCACAACTGTGTACACTACAACCAGCGGATCCTGACAACCAAGGGGCACAACTATGTACACTACACTACTACCAGAGGATCCTGACAACCAAGGGGCACAACTGTGTACATTACAACCAGCGGATCCTGACAACCAAGGGGCACAACTGTGTACACTACAACAAGAGGATCCTGACCACCAAGGGGCACAACTGTGTACACTACTACCAGAGGATCCTGACAACCAAGGGGCACAACTGTGTACACTACACTACTACCAGAGGATCCTGACAACCAAGGGGCATAACTGTGTACACTACAACCAGAGGATCCTGACAACCAAGGGGCACAACTGTGTACACAACACTACAACCAGCGGATCCTGACAACCAAGGGGCACAACTGTGTACACTACACTACTACCAGAGGATCCTGACAACCAAGGGGCACAACTGTGTACACTACACAACTACCAGAGGATCGTGACAACCAAGGGGCACAACTGTGTACACTACACTACTACCAGAGGATCATGACCACCAAGGGGCACAACAGTGTACACTACTATCAGAGGATCATGACCACCAAGGGGCACAACTGTGTACACTACACTACTACCAGAGGATCCTGACAACCAAGGGGCACAACTGTGTACACTACACTACTACCAGAGGATCCTGACAACCAAGGGACACAACTGTGTACACTACACTACTACCAGAGGATCCTGACAACCAAGGGGCACAACTGTGTACACTACACTACTACCAGAGGATCCTGACAACCAAGGGGCACAACTGTGTACACTACACTACTACCAGAGGATCCTGACAACCAAGGGGCACAACTGTGTACACTACACTTCTACCAGAGGATCCTGACAACCAAGGGGCACAACTGTGTACACTACTACCAGAGGATCCTGACAACCAAGGGGCACAACTGTGTACACTACACTACTACCAGCGGATCCTGACAACCAAGGGGCACAACTGTGTACACTACACTACTACCAGAGGATCCTGACAACCAAGGGGCACAACTGTGTACACTACACTTCTACCATAGGATCCTGACAACCAAGGGGTACAACTGTGTACACTACTACCAGAGGATCCTGACAACCAAGGGGCACAACTGTGTACACTACACTACTACCAGAGGATCCTGACAACCAAGGGGCACAACTGTGTACACTACAACCAGCGGATCGTGACAACCAAGGGGCACAACTGTGTACACTACACTACTACCAGAGGATCCTGACAACCAAGGGGCACAACTGTGTACACTACACTACAACCAGCGGATCCTGACAACCAAGGGGCACAACTGTGTACACTACATTACTACCAGAGGACCCTGACAACCAAGGGGCACAACTGTGTACACTACACTACTACCAGAGGATCCTGACAACCAAGGGGCACAACTGTGTACACTACACTACTACCAGAGGATCCTGACAACCAAGGGGCACAACTGTGTACACTGCAACCAGAGGATCCTGACAACCAAGGGGCACAACTGTGAACACTACACTACTACCAGAGGATCCTGACAACCAAGGGGCACAACTGTGTACACTACAACCAGAGGATCCTGACAACCAAGGGACACAACTGTGTACACTACACTACTACCAGAGGATCCTGACAACCAAGGGGCACAACTGTGTACACTACACTACTACCAGAGGATCCTGACAACCAAGGGGCACAACTGTGTACACGACACTACAACCAGCGGATCCTGACAACCAAGGGGCACAACTGTGTACACTACAATACAACCAGCGGATCGTGACAACCAAGGGGCACAACTGTGTACACTACACTACTACCAGCGGATCCTGACAACCAAGGGGCACAACTGTGTACACAACACTACAACCAGCGGATCCTGACAACCAAGGGGCACAACTGTGTACACTACACTACTACCAGCGGATCCTGACAACCAAGGGGCACAACTGTGTACACAACACTACAACCAGCGGATCCTGACAACCAAGGGGCACAACTGTGTACACTACACTACTACCAGCGGATCCTGACAACCAAGGGGCACAACTGTGTACACTACACTACTACCAGAGGATCCTGACAACCAAGGGGTACAACTGTGTACACTACACTACAACCAGCGGTTCCTGACAACCAAGTAGCACAACTGTGTACACTACTACCAGAGGATCCTGACAACCAAGGGGCACAACTGCGTACACTACACTACAACCAGCGGTTCCTGACAACCAAGTAGCACAACTGTGTACACTACACTACTACCAGCGGATCCTGACAACCAAGGGGTACAACTGTGTACACTACTACCAGAGGATCCTGACAACCAAGGGGCACAACTGTGTACACTACACTACAACCAGCGGTTCCTGACAACCAAGTAGCACAACTGTGTACACAACACTACAACCAGCGGATCCTGACAACCAAGGGGCACAACTGTGAACTGTTTTCAGCCTAATCAAGTTTTAATAACGTTTGTAATTGTATTTGTCCAATCCAAGTATATGCTTTCTTTTGCCTAGGAGCTTATATTCACAACCAGCGGATTGTGATGTACGCGTAACCATGGTTACAGGGGTATGCGATGTGGGGGATCAAAACAAGGCTAAGTCTGATGGAATCAGGTGAAACTAATGTTAACTAATTAATTAGTTAATGCTAATTTGGCGTCTTAACGAAACAAACATAAACACAAGGACATCTTGATTCAGATCACACCACTTGATGTTCATACACATACACACACAGGAGATTGTAACGCAACAAATAGTAGCTACAAGATATATGGTCACACCCAGTGTCACTATACCGTGTAAAAGCCCCTGTGCGCACGCACACACAAAGAGAGAGAGAGTGAGAGAGAGAGAGAGAAGACAGAAAGTGAGAGAGAGAGAGAAAGAGAGAGAGAGAGAGAGTTCACAAGGGATGTAAATCTGAAGCATCCTACAGCGGCTGGTGTAGAGTATATACCACAGCTCCTATCTCAGTACACTGTACGGCAATAATTACCCCCGTTATAGCGCGTTCACCGTGCGTTACGATGAAACTATTGACATTACCTTGCCGTGTCGAGTGTGTGAGCGAACACGCGGGACAGTGGCAACGTCAAACCAAGAGTTATTAACGACGGGTGTGGATTGTGACCAGTATTGGGGAAATTAGCTTGTGTGAAACAGGTCCTTTCGCATCCTACACTTTGACTTTTTGTAATTTAGATCATGAATTCATTATATAAAGGTGTGAGAAAATGCAGCATCTATCCTACCTTAGTTGTGATGAGCCGGTTATTGACAATTCGCCTCCTCGCCGTCCACGAATGTCTGCTGTGCGCATGAACACAGTTACCGTTAAGAATGCAATAAGTGCTACGTTATATGTGTAGGTTCGTAACGGTGTTCTGATTGACGTTGTCATTGAATGGGTTAGTGTTGTGGAAGGCTGCAGACAGCAGTAGTGTGTAACAGAACGAGACAGTAATGGGTGCATGCAGATAAAGTAGAGCGATAAAGGTCAGAGGTGATAGAGCTCGCCCACTGAGATACCATGCCGCAGTTTAACATCGACACCATACTCAGACAGTATACATGATACTGACACAGAGACGTCGGGCCTTGTTTGATTCAATTAATGCGGAATGCAACAACAAATACCATCAACGTAAGGTATGACGCGGCCTGGGACGCCTGTCTACTCGACGACGAAGGTGGTCAACATATTATGAAATACATGCATTAGAAGCTCTATCCGCGCTATCCACATGTGCTACATCACGGGTGTTATATATATATGTCACATGGTCAAAGCGGAGCAGTAATTAGCTGGACAAAACAATGGCCGATTGCATGAGACGTTCCGACCGCTCGTGGTACAATGGCGTACATCAGCCAAGTCACCAACACTGGCCATCCGATCCCCGTTTTTTGTACGACAGTCAAGGGGTGCTGGGAACCTATTCTTACCCAGCGTTATCACGGGGTCTTGTGTACTAACCAATAAAGGGGCGGTCGGGTAGCCTAGTGGTTTAAGCGTTCTCTCGTCACGCCGAAGACCCGGGTTCGATTCCCGGCATGGGTACAATGTGTGAAGCCCATTTCAGGTGTCCCCCGCCGTGATATTGCTGGAAAATTGCTAAAAGCGGCGTAAAACCATACTCACTCGCTAACCAATAAAGTAAAACACACCTATTTGAATCCCACCGTCATTGTCAGCTGTGCACATCGCAGATACACTGACGTGTTATTCCATCTCCGATGTTCGCAAGAGGATAATATGATGGAGGAATAATGGGTGGCAATAGGTTTGCCCTGGTTGTATTTGTGTAGCATCAGACTCGAGTACCTAGATTGGTATTTACACTTATGGCCCAGTACTTCTTAATAGCAATGATTCTTAATTATAGATTGGCTTTGAATTGTATGGTATTGTTTGTTGTTTAACGCCGCACTCAGCAATATTCCTTGTTTGATCAAGGTTACAACATTCAAGGCCTCAGGAAATCTTTTTTTTATGGTAGACGCGTGGAGGACGTTTCAAATTTTGACGCATCACTAAAAACAAAGATGACCGATTCCCTATTTTGACTTGTATCGTATGTTCCCGTGTTGTTGTTTTTTCAGGTGAACCATTGACTTGATGTTCTATGTGTCTGTGACCGGTGCCACCGGTGGGGCAAAATATGCCCAACATTTCACGAATACCTGGGCCCACTTGCACAAAGCGATCTTAGCGCTAAGATGATCGTAACTCCCATACTTTAACATAGGCTTACAAGAGTCGTAGCGCTGAGATTGCTTTGTGCAAGTGGGCCCTGGTGTCATTCCTGTTTGATTCATTGACGCGTCCGTCATGATATGGTCGGAATTGTACAATCGACTCTTCTCTCAGCGGAAATGAATAGGGAAAGAATTGTGTCTCTTTTGTTTACATGCATACATATATATTGCATACAGAACGCCTGTGTTATTTCTTTCTACGACAATGTGAGATCAGCCTTCGATAATGTAGACCATGAAATACTGCTTCGCACACTTAAACATCACGTTGCAACTGATGAAGCTTTGTCATGTTTCCAGTCGTATTTAAAAGATAGAAGTCAACTGGCATTAACTGAGGCAAACTTTTAAAAAAAACACCTTACTTTAAAGGGGCGTTCCTTAAGCTTGGACCCAGTATTTTCTCATCTTCCCGAATCAGGTTTCACATATCATCTCACTGGGGGCACGGGTGGCCCAGTCGTCTAAGGCGCCGCGATTCGCTGTGCGGAGTTGCGTCCCGTGGGCACGCTAGAAACCTATGATTGTGGGTTCGAATCCCGGTTCGACCAGATTATGTTTCTAGGTTTGTCAGCATCATACCCGTGCTCGTGGGTTTCACCGAAGTGGTAAACGTCTGAGACCTGCATCACTTCGGGCTTTCCTCCCACATTAAGCTGTGAAATAACTGGAATACTTTGAAAGCGGCGTTAAACCCAACTCACTCACTCACTCACTCTAAGTCTCACACTACTTCTTTGCAGATGACGCTCAACTGATTCAAGCTTTCTCTCCTACCTCACAGTCATCAGTCCTCGAGCAAACAGAAACATGCACTGCTGGAATAAAAACATGGATGAACAGGCAAATGCTAAAGCTGAACGACGCCAAAACGGAGGTTTTACTTGTTGACAGAAGTCATCACCTAACTGACTGAAGTGATATTACCATTGGTTCAACCGTCCAAGCTTGTGAAAGACCTTGGTATGTGGATTGAATCAGACCACTCCATGGAGGCACAGGAAGACAGAACTTGCAAATAATGTTATACCCATCTCCGTTCCATTGGAAAATCAGAAATACCCGTGAAGATCCGGGTTAGAATAGGTCTTCAGCAACCCCTGCTTGTCATAGGAGGCAACTAACCAGATCGGGTGGTCAGGCTCGCTTACTTTTTTGATGCATGTCATGGTACTCCAATGGCGTGGATCAAAGCTCATGATATAAATCACTGGATTATCTGGTCCAGACTCGATTATTTACAGAGCGCCCTCTTATAGCTGGGATATTGCTGAGTGCGGCGTTATACAACAAACAAACAAAACAAAACATCACAGCTGAAAGTGCTCATGTTCTAGCCAGGTGGCTAGTGTTATCGAGGCTAGATTCTCGTAACGGACTGCTAACTTCCTTGACAAAAAAACACAACTCTACAAGTTACAATAAGTTCAGAATACAGGATTATTTCTCTTGAAACCAAATCAGACCACATCTCCCGTTCGAAACTCCTTACGCTGGCTTCCGGGTAAACTCCGAAGTGTTGACTTCAAGCTCCTCTGCATAATCTTCAAGTGCCTCTACAGTCAAGCTCCCGGATAATCAAATCCACGTGTATGCACATCTGCACGTAGCTGAATAAAATATGCATTTCACAGACCTAAGAGACCCGTGAAGATCCGGGGTAGAATAGGTCTTCAGCAACCCTGCTTGCCGTAAAAGGCGACTAACGATGCATGGTTGATGCATGTCATCGTATTCCAATTGCGTGGATCGATGCTCATGATGTCAATCACTGGATTGTTTGGTCAGATTTGATTATTTACAGACCGCCGTCATATAGCTGGAATATTACTGAGTGCGGCGTTAAACGACAAACAAACAAACAAACACAGACCTAAGACATTATATATGATCCATTTAGATCCATAAATTTTAAAAGATCAAGGACAGTGAGAAAATGTCTTATGAATATTTCCTATGTATATTACTTGCCTCATAACATGAGGGACGGTGGCGTAGCCTAGTGGTTAAAACGTTCGCTCGTCACGCCGAAGACCCGGGTTCGATTCCCGACATGGGTACAATGTGTGAAGCCCATTTCTGGTGTCCCCCGTCGTGATATTGCTGGAATATTGCTAAAAGCGGCGTAAAATCAAACTTACTCACTCACTCATAACAACATGTAAATTCTTGACAAATTCAAATTTGCTAAATTTGAAAAATGCCACTTTTGACAGAGGACATCATGCCGACATAAGATCTGATATATACTACTCAAGTTTTGATAGGGGTATAAGATATGCTGTGTGGTGAAGAAATAGACAATCATAATGAGTGAGGGAGTGATTTGGGTTTAATGCCGCTTTTAACAGTATTCCAGTTATATCACGGCGTGTCAGCTTAATGTGGGAGGAAAGCCCGAAGTGATGCAGGTCTCAGACGTTTACCACTTCGGTGAAACCCACGAGCACGGGTATGGTGCTGACAAACCTAGAAACATAATCGGGGCGAACCGGGATTCGAACCCACAATCATGGGTTGGCGTGCCCAAGGGACGCTACTCTGTACAGCGAATCGCGGCGCCTTAGACGACTGGACCACCCGTGTCCCAATAGACATAATGAAGGCGGTAATTAGTTCATCAGGTTTGAAATGTGATGTGTTAAATTGATTCATCTATTTCGGAGAAAACATTCTGTGTTTTCAAGGTAGAGCTATGCTACCAGTATATTTAACCCTGCTTAATTAAATGTGGAACCTAACGTGCAGCAAATGTCAATCTCTCTGTTGTCCCAAAAGCTTGAATTACTTTGTCTTTTCTCTATCATGTTGTTTTCTGGCCAAAATGTATTGCCACACCTACTTGAAATATGCAGTGTCCATATCCTTCTTTAAAACGCGGTCCAACAATGACTAAGAAAAAAGTACCTCCATAAATACTTGCTTCCGCGGTGATGCAGCCGTCCAATGAGCTATTTCAGATGTCGTTATTGTGATTTAAACCTCTGATCGACCAATCAGAATCTAATATTTTCCAAATTGAAAGTAAAATTTCATATGCGTCCACTCTTAATCAGCATGCAAGACCCCCTCCTTGGTCTAGTGGATAGAGCGTCTGCCCGGAGAGCGGAAGGATGGTAAGTGGTTCGATCCCCGGCCGCGTCTTACTAAAAGACGTTTGAAGTCACTTACCATGTCTAACGCTCGGCTTAAACGGCATAACACAAAGATTGGTCTACTTGGGTCAGGATACTGTGTCGGAATGAGGTATTCGTGTTATCACTGCGGCGTGGATTCCCGGTGGGCTAGCGCTATAAAGCTGGTGCTATTCCGGATCCAAGCAGCCACACGCGCGCACAGGCGGCACACCTCATTTCACCTGAACTAAATGTACATGCGTTTAATGGATTGTGCATGTCCATGCGATGTGTACAATAATGTGCAACTTCGTGTAGACTCAGCGAGTGTGAAGTCAATCCCAGTACAGGCAAGATTTCTTAGTGTCATTTAGAACCAGGATATGTAACTGATAACAAGAGAGCATAGGTGATTAACGTATTTATTCTAGAAGAAGCATTCGTAAAATCGCAAATGGCTAATGTCGAGACGAACACGTAGGATATTGGAATCACTTGGAGATGTAGCTGCTTCAACCATGCACCACATTGTATCTACTGGAAACTCGTTGTGGATTTGACAGTTATTTCATTTAGAATGACCATTTTGAGTATCTTTGTATATATTCATACAAATCACACTAAAATAGATTTTTTATTAAAAAGGAATAACCTCTCAATCTCAATATTTAAACATAACAATTATCACATTTGTAACATCATCTATGCCCCATGAATGTGAGACATGCATCAGCTGAATTAATACTGATTTGAAACATATATGTAGGTATTTAACAGCACTAGCTCATAAATACAAGTTCATTTCCTAAACGTGTACTTATAAAGGCAAGTCATTTGATCCCCAATTAATCTGAGTATCATATGTGTAGTTTTAAATGCATACTAACTTAGTCAATATGATGATAAAAAATAGAAATAGATTTGATTTTCCAACAATAATCTCTCTTGGTGCATTGCACTGAAGGGTCCCTCCTTCTTATAGCCCAGAATAAAATGTGTTGTAAAACTTTTGGTTGTACCAGCGTTAGAAATTGGCACTAGTCCTGTTGTCCTTACCAAAGTGCCCAATAGTAAAGGAATCCTAAGGACTAGTAGAAATTGGCCCATTTTAAGGGTTTTGCTGTTAGTTTCTAACCCTGGTTGTACTCATTGGGGTAATGGTCATCACAGTGTAGTATGTCCTTCTATTTTCATTCCTAACAAATACAATCAGTAGTGACATCAACCCCAAAGAAATGAACTGAAGCCTCTTGTTTATATTCGTTGTTTTCCAGATATGTATCATTAAAAACATTTGGAGGGTGGTACAAAAAATCTGTTAATCACTTTGCCAATTTGGAAAATAACATTATTCAATTTCTTTGTAAAAAAAATCAGATGATAATGATACAATATTTATGTTTATTGGCAAGGATAAAATGCTCCAAATTGACACTTATCACATCTGCTGTGTTCAAATGGGTGCTGCCATCCTAGAAAACACCTGTTGTAAGAACATGGTGTGCGACAGAAAGTATTCACCTATGTGTAATGGTGGTGAAAATAAAACCAACAAGAAATGGCTCTTCAGGGGATGTACTTGGTGCCAGTATCACAGTTGTGTTTTAGGCCCTGTTTGCAGTGACTGTTTTCAAGTGTATATTTTCTCATATATGCTGTTTATTTGAATCAAGGTACCCGTTTTATATTTCATTTTTTTATATAGAGTTATTATAGTCCCCCTGATGTTCATACCTAACATAACATAACATAAATTAATTATTTGTTTTTATTTCTTCTTATTCTGTTTTTCCAGTTTCAAACAAAAAATAACATATTGTTGGGTACTTTCATGTGAACAGGTGATTAAGCATAAATAATATCTATCCTTTGGTGTTCAATCGCTTTTGCATACATCAATATGCAACAAGAAAAACAAAATGATTAATTAAAGTAATGATTGTTGTCATATCTAAAGAAAACAAACAAGTCATCAGTAGAATCCTCACAGCTCACATGTGACCAACCATTAGATATTCTTGGATCGGGGGTTGGGGTTGGGGTTGGGGTTGGGGTTGGGAGTTGGGGGTTGGGGTTGGGGTTGGGGTTGGGGCTCTTCTTGGGGAAAACAATTGTCCCAGGAAATGTTGAAATTAAGAAGAAAAAAATACCGGGTGGGACTCAACCCCAAAAAGTACGAGAATCTGTTCTTTACTAAGAAAGAGTTATCCCAAATATAATATTTGTTACATTTGTCCACTTTCTAAATGGTATTGTGTATTCATAAAAAATACATTGTTGCAAGTTGTTGTTTTCTAATTTGTTTAATATATGTATTTATAGTCATAGTTTTAAACTAAAAAATATCTGGTTTTGCAACTGAAGCTGAAAAAATACCTGTTTCCATACAAAGTCCTTGGCCCCACCTTAAAATCAAACGGTCAGTCCAAAAAATATAATATCATACTCTTTCAGATCAACAAAGATTACAATTCACATCAAATAACAAAGCATTTCCAAGACATCAACTGATAAAAGAGATCTTATTCAACAAATATTTACAAATAAAATGAATACAACAGACATATTCAATCCAACAGCACCAAGTCATATAGATGTTCCATCAGAAAAATATACATACAGATATATATACTGTAGATACAGGGACAGATAAGCTTACACAGCCATTATACAGACAAGAGATACAAGTATCAAACATAATGAATGTAACATAAGTAATCCATCCATTAGCACCAAGTCTTAGAAATACTCTATCACAAATAGAAATATAGATGAATGAATACAAATATTCATCAATAGATAAATATAGTGTAGATATAGGGACAGATCAGCTTAAGACATCCATTATACAGACGAGAGATCCAAGCATGAAACATCAAGTAAATATTGCTTCCATGATAATGGACTGAATGTTAAGTGAAATAGACAAATTTCAGGAGATCAAGTGAATATTGTTGCCATGACAATGGACTGAATGTTAAGTGAAATAGACAAATTTCAGGAGATCAAGTAAATATTGTTGCCATGACAATGGACTGAATGTTAAGTGAAATAGACAAATTTCAGGAGATCAAGTAAATATTGTTGCCATGACAATGGACTGAATGTTAAGTGAAATAGACAAATTTCAGGAGATCAAGTAAATATTGTTTCCATGACAATGGACTGAATGTTAAGTGAAATAGACAAATTTCAGGAGATCAAGTAAATATTGTTTCCATGACAATGGACTGAATGTTAAGTGAAATAGACAAATTTCAGGAGATCAAGTAAATATTGTTTCCATGACAATGGACTGAATGTTAAGTGAAATAGACAAATTTCAGGAGATCAAGTAAATATTGTTTCCATGACAATGGACTGAATGTTAAGTGAAATAGACAAATTTCAGGAGATCAAGTAAATATTGTTTCCATGACAATGGACTGAATGTTAAGTGAAATAGACAAATTTCAGGAGATCAAGTAAATATTGTTTCCATGACGATGGACTGAATGTTACGTGAAATAGCCATATTTCAGATCAAGCTACAAGAAACAAACCTCATTGATAGAATTTCCTCTCAAAACAACTGTGATTCAAAATAGATCTTGCATAGTGCTGAGTGTGTTATGTATAAGGCTGCTGTCAGTATTATTCAGGATATATCAACGTGGTGTGTAAATATTGGAATCTTGACCAGGGAAACCAGTGGTTGATAGCATGAACAACAGTCCATGCCATTGTAACACAGGGACCCAAGTTACTGACTGGAATAACCACAATACCATATTTGGCTTTTATTACAAGAATTGGGTATTGCGTTTTTTCTGCAGAAACCCCATGGAGAAATACAGCATGACATCTTTTGCTAGTAACCTGAAAGTTTTCTGTAGTAGGAGGTAGGAGGGCAACTATATGTGCCCAGGAAAGGGGGAAATGAGAGAACATGCCTATTGTTGATAGATCTTAGATGTATCGCATGTTTATCTGTTACGAAAAAGGGATTTCAATCTTTAAAGCTTAAATATTAAGTCATATCTCAAAGCAATAACAGATAAAGTTATGATAATACTGGGTAACATTCAAATGTAATTAAAGATGGTCATTAAGTCATACCGCAGGACTGGAAGACCAAGAGTAACACATGGCCTTAATGACTTAACATTCTCTTTCTAACGGTACAACATCTTGATTCATAAATGTATACCAACATTTTAGTGCACTGTTTTTGTTATGCAAATTCTCCACACAAGCAATTTGTGAAAACTGCTGGATACCTTGGCGTGAGACAGAAGAGGGTGTCAACTCTCTCTCTAGGCATCTGGCATACCACGTAATTTGTTATGGCATCCAATTTATAAACTCTTGAGTGATATCAGCATACACAGCTGGCATTAGACTGGAATTTCGAATATATGACTGACCATGCATGTTCATTAGATTGAAGATGATGTTTTGATTTATTGGTTACTCGTTGCAAGAATAAAACAACGAAAACTATACTTTAACACTGAAATATTGGCATGCACTTACAGATAAATATTTCATGGCATCCAGCCGCTGCAGTGCAGCATCCAGAAAATGTAATCAACAGGGCTCTTATCCCGCGTACCTAAAAGTGGTTGGTAATAAAAGTTGTTACCAGTGAAGTTATCCGCAGGAAGTTGTTTAGCAAGCATTCTCAACTACCAAGGCAATAATAGTAGTAATCTCATCATGTAGGGTTGGGACGGGTATCTTGGGTACCCGGGTCAGGTGGGTATTGAGTAGAACCCAGGTACCCACTGTACTACCCGGACCCGTGGTTAGTCATGTGATATATAGTTTAATGACAAAAACTATCTAGAACTATATGGTTACACTACAAGTCACTAATGTTTGCATTTCTTTCTGACTCTGGACCCATTCCTTCTGACTTTTCATATGGTTGAATAAAGATATAACTTATCAGTAAGTCTACTTCGGTGTGTGCATGATCAGATTGTTTAATACATGTATCTAAATACGTTTTGCAAGCGCTGTTGTAAAAAAAAATCCCAATCGGACAATTTGTATCTCCTGAGACCTACAGTGGGTACCCGAAACATAATAAACAGCTTATATATACACACACATAGCTTATATATACATATTATATCTATATATCAACAATACTTGAAGATAATACCTCATAATTACTAGTATGTTATTAAAATTACACTGTCCGCCTTCTAATAATTAACAGCTTTTACTAATTCCCAGCTGCTGTGAGGCATATTGGCAAAGATAGCAAGAAATAAACTTCTACTGACTCATACTAGAAATTATATTTCTCATAATAATGAACTGGTAAGTCTGAAAATAATACAAGCAAAAATCTGTTGTTGAGTAGGGTAGGGTAATAGGGGGGTGCGTCCCCAGGTAGTAAATTTGGACTCGTCCAAGCCCTGTCATCATGGCTACTGAGAACACCGGTGAGTTGGTTCAAGCTGTATATCATTTCACACACATATCGCCAAGTTTAGGAACACAATCCTGAGTGATAGTTTGCATACAATTAATGGAATTGAGAAAAAACATAATGGTAGAAATACACAGAATAAAGTTTATAACCAGACAGCCTCATAGCAGCTCCAACCAGCATAAGGCAGTACATGCTTTTTCTGGTGCATATCTGTATAATTCACACAGCACTCTCCGCAGCTGGCTATTTGGGAAAGAAGTGTGCATTATCATGATTATACACCAGAAAATAGGGTACATATTAAGATAGCAAGAAATAATCTTCTACTGACTCATAATAGGAAATATATTTCTCATAATAATGAACTGATAAGTCTGAAAATAATACAAGCAAAAATCTGTTCTTGATTTAAAATATTGCCAGTGTCTGACACACAATTAAGTATTTCTCATAATAATGAAAAGATAAATCCCAAAAATATATTGAACATATATTGTTTCTTGTATACCAAAATATTGTAAGTGTTTGATACACATTTAGTGCTGTCAGTCTCTTAAGTCACTTTGATGGAGTATTTGGGGGAGTGTATTGAAGACAGAGGTCGGTGTTCCTGAGCAAGGAATTCATAAAAGATGTAATACTCTTCAATATGACAGATGTGTCAACTGATGTGGTTATTATATAGGGTAATAAAACATTGGGCTAACCACAGACTAGTCTGTCATACAGACCCTGAAACAAATATATCTTATACAGCCCATGCAAGTCTATTCTGTTTGGCAAGTCTAGATTACTGCAGTATCTGAAAATAAAGAAAGTCTCTGGGCTCCTTCTTATTATGTTTTATAACTATAACGGGGGTAAGTTAACAACTGTTTTTTCGGTAAAATATACTGAACAACAAAAGTTCCTGTGACATTGAATAAGATTTAATGCAAAGTTATGTTTTTTACCAAATCTGAAAAATTTCGGTTTGCAACAGATAAAAGACTCCTGTAAGTGTTCAAATGGTTTAATTTGCCATACTGACTTCAGAAAATGTGTGATTTCATAAAAATCATAAACATGCCAAAATGTCAATTTACAAATCAATAGCGTGTGTGTCCACCTCTGGTTGCGATGCAAGCAACACATCTTCGTCTCATGGAATGGACCAGGCGTCGCACAAAGTCCTGTGGGATATCTGTCCATATCTGCTGGAGCATGTTTCGAAGTTCCTGGAGTGTCTGTGGAACATGTGGTTGACGTCGAAGGCGCCGATCCATCTCATCCCACATGTGCTCGATTGGTGAGAGATCAGGGGAGCGAGCCGGCCAGGGGATGACATTCACGTTGTTTTGTTGAAGAGAATCCTGAAAAAGTCGAGCAATATGAGGCCGGACGTTGTCATGTTGAAAGGCAATGCCTGGGCCATGACGACGCAAAAACGGTAGAACATCCGAGGATGGTCTCTGACTGCATTCGTCTTTGCCAACGTTGCCATAAACACCAAATTGTGTTTCTGTGGACATTAAATTGTCTTGCAACACCACGTTGACTCGATCCTGGTTCAAGAATACCATGGCTTGCAGACGCTCATTTTCGGACAGGTGTTGCATTTCGTAATGTTGAATAATTGCATAATTTTGTTGTTTTTCTGAGTGGTTGTTGTCAGCACGATGCTAAACAATGCATATGGAATCCCGTTAACGCACATGTTTTTATACCCATTCTTGGGTAGTGAAATGCATGGGGCTTGCATAAAAGTCAACTTTTACATGGAATGCATGCTTTTCTAAAGCAGTTGCGTTTTTGTGACACTAAAATATTGGTGTCACAGGAACTTTTGTTTTTGAGTATATATTCACTACAGAGACTAGATGTTAGTCTAAGCACAGACCTAGATAACCGGATATGGATGTGTGGTTTGAAGTGGCCAAATTTAATATATTCAAAATGCATTTGATAAATTATTATGTTAAAGTTCTTGTTTTTTTTAACTTTTCAAAGGTATAGCAGCCCAGTAAATAAAACAAAATTAATTTCTCTATTCTATTTTGACTGTGGTTTTTCATTCAGGTCAGTAAAATCCAAAGGGCAAAAATTAAATAAAATTATGCCCTGACAACAGTGTCAAATGTCAACTAAATACAAAAAAAATATTATGATACACAAATTGGTTATCAGATCAAAGCCATTGATCATCAAACAATAAAATCAAGAACATATGACTCAACACAAGCTCAATCTCAGCCTGCACAACAGCTCATACAACGGTATATTGTATATTGTCAACATCATCAACGATCAATAATCATCTGCTGTAGATCAATCATACAACATACAACAAATACAATATGATAAATTAACAGCACTGTTATACCGGTACATGTTAAACAAAATGTCAGAACACAAAGTCACATGATCACAAGCATTTTGGTTAAATAACAATGCATATATACATGAAATGGACAAATACTTACAGAAAGCACCATGTTGGAATATCTTTGATCCTAATGTTGATGATATTCATTAAAGAATGTACACTGGATGGACAGATATACTTATTTTTTCTGACCTGTGAAATATGTTCACGGGTATAGATTTCTAACTTTTTCTACAATAGGCAGTTTCAATATAGTTAAGTCTAATTTCGATCACTGCCAATACTGCAGTTAGTATGTATGAAATAACACCTAGTTTAATTGAGTGAGTGAGTGAGTGAGTGAATATGGTTTTACGCCGCTTTTAGCAATATTCCAGCAATATCACGGCGGGGGACACCAGAAATGGGCTTCACACATTGTACCCATGTCGGTAATCGAACCCGGGTCTTCGGCGTGACGAGCAAACGCTTTAACCACTAGGCTACCCGACCGCCCCCCTAGTTTAATTGAGTTCTAACAATATGAGGACTTTTACACAAAATTCCTCGGACACCACAGCACTAGTGACATCACAGAATTCCATCATGACCTATGTTCTGCCATGTCCTGCTGCATGTAGTTCCTACCACAATTCTTAATGTGAAGTAGGTATACCCCCACAAAGGTATACAAAGCGATCTTAGACCCGTGAAGATCCGGGGTACAATAGGTCTTCAGCAACCCAAGCTTGCCGTTAAAGCCTTCTATGCTTGTCGTTAGAGGCTACTAACAGGATCAGGTGGTCTGGCTCGCTGACTTGGTTGATGCATGCCATCGTATCCCCAATGCATGGATCGATGCTCATGATGTCAATCACTGGATTGTATGGTCCAGACTCGATTATGTACAGACCACCATCATATATCTGGAATATTGCTGAGAACGGAGTTAAACAACAAACAAACAAACAAAGCGATCTTAACACTATGATTGTCTTTGGCCTATGTTAAAGTATGGGAGTTATGATCATCTTAGCGCAAAGATCGCTTTGTGGAACGGGGCGTGGTGACACAAATGCCTGCAACCAGGCTGTGTCATGTGATAGTCATCTTTCATGTGATAGTCATGTGATAGTCATGTGAGCAGAACTCAACACAATATCGATTCATTTCATTTCTGGTTGAGACAGCTTGGAGAAAGGGGAGCTGAATTAAAAACATTCATAAAAAGCACATAAACAAGGATCTGTTTTAGACATACTGGTAGTTAAAAAGTGAGACGGTTAAATAAGAATGATTAACAATTAAAACAGGTGTGAAAAGTAAAAATTAATCAATATCCTTCTTCATGAGTCAATAAAAAGAAACACTGTAAAACATGAACACTTGGAATAATTTGAATGTCGACATATGAATATAGTGTGGTTAGAGTTACATGGTACAGAAATGACAGAGAAAATATTTATGAACACAATTCTTTTGTCATGAGCAAAGAAAGGCCAACAAACCATTTACCTGAAGTCATTTCATCAAACCAATCAATTAATTCCAGTTGGTCGCACTCATGAAACTTAATCCTGTATGAGACCCTTTCCTTTTCATGTGATAGATACAAGAGTTTGCATAGGTCCCGGACTTGGATGTTTTGTGGCCCATCCAATCAAGTACATAGCTGCGATGGGAATTAGCCTGAAGCTGGTCTTTGTCTTCATTCCATCAATGCTTCATTATAAACACCTTCCTCGGTTAGTTGTTTTAGCTTTCTAAGCTTGGTAAACCAAACTGAAAATAGAAAAATTACTTTACTTTAACACTTTTAGCAGGGATGGTGGGATAGCCTAGTGGTTAAAGCATTAGCTCGTCATGCTGAAGGCCATAGTTCGATTCCCCACATGGGTACAATGTGTGAAGCCCATTTCTGGTGTCATACTCACTCACTCACTCACTCACTCACTTGTTTTAGCAGACATGACATATTTGTGATGTCAGGCTCCATGGGGATTCTAGGTTAGAATAGGACCCAGCAACCAATGCTTGAATACTATATCAGTCTGGAGGACAATCATTCATACATCACTCCTAGTAGGGCCATAAATATTGTCTCCGAGTAAATAAAGTAAGCTGCTAAAAGGCTGCCAACAGTGTGGACGCGGCCATTACAAGAATCTTGAAATTTGTCTCTAACCATAAATGTAAGGACATTTATATTTTTTGTATACTTTTGGAAATGCCATCATAGTGAAATTTGAAAAGTTTCACAACTTACTGTTTGACACATTAGTTTACATATTGTTCGTTGAATCATATTGGTTCGAGAATGCAGACTAACAGAAAAGCACTCTCTTCCCTCTTGTGTTCCTGCTCTACTAATCATGCTAATTACATGATAGTTGAAATAAAATAGAAATTCAAATTGACAAAGAACAGAAATTAGCCTGGGAAAGAGAAGTAGGTGTCATGAAAGTCATCACTTGTTTGTAAACATAATGGTCCGTCAGATACTAGGTCAACTTGGTGCCTATCACAGTGGGGAGCTGTGACTGGCGGGCAGCCATGACTGCTAGGCAGGTTCATCTTCCCGAAGCAAGGAGTTAACTTTCTTTAAAAGTCCAGTTTCCACCCTTGCCAAACTAGGCTGGAATTCCAGGGCTCGATCGTAGCGCCACCAGTGGTTATGTCCTTTCTATGCGTCTCCTACTAACCAATCAGATTCAACCTCTCGTATCACTTGCATTTATTTCAAACAAAAAGGTGGCGCCCAGTCAAGACAATCTGATTGATAATCAAGATCTATATTGTGATAAACCGAGTCTTAAATCGCAAAGTGCATCAAATCATGTGAGCACCTTGATTAAAAACATGAAAAGATTTAGAAAATATTTGTTGACTACAAGTTGGCGGTGCACAAGCTTTGCAAATGCTGCAGTCGACCGAAATCTGCATGACGAACCGGATTTCGATTTCAGTGCGAGATTTTGATTGGACTATGCATAGACACGTTAGCCCAGCCAAAATGTAACTCCATAATACCAGTCTAGTTCGGCAAAGATGGAAACTGGACTTTTATAGTCAGTTAACTTACTTGGCTCGGGAAGATGGGGGCAGGTTCTATTAACCCAAATCAGAACCAGTTGGGACAGTGCAGTTTTCGTAGGGAGTTTTGGTAGGGAGCCTTCAGTGCAGATCGAGAGATATCTGCAGGCTGTGATTGGAGGATATTGTGAAAGATTTTATGTCTTTAAAATGTACATCCATCCAGTTATTAAAACTGGCCATGTTTTTCTATATTTAGTACTGTCTTTTTCAACATGATGACTTATGCTGAATGTGACCACAGCTATTTTCAAGTAGGTGACATTTGGTGCGAAACTTGGGGTGGTGTGTCTAGCTTCCTGTACTCGGAAAAGGAGCTGGCTAAGCTAGTAATTTTTTTTTTTTTGCTCTAAGGCCAAACTGTGCACACACGTACAGGTAATAGCTGTTGAATGCTTAGTTATTTTGCTAAAAAATATAACGTAACTATAGAAGTCTATGGGAAAACATTTGGTTGTGAATGAGCCTAGCATCCATTTACAAGTGTAGACACCATTGGTCAAATCCAACTGGTCTGCAGGTCATTTTGGTCTGGTGCCTTATGTAAATAGCTAGTTTTGGGGAGAAATCTCTCGATTTTTACAAGTCTCGTACTAACCAACTACTCTTGCCCTGGTTAAGGCCACACATTTTTTTAGTTTGCATTTTACTGGCCAGCCACCCTTAATAAGAAGCAAATAAATAAAAAAATAAATAAATAAATAAATAAATAAATAAATAATGACCTTGATTGGCCAAGCTGGAATAAATCCGTGAAACATATGATTAATATTGTGTGGCCTTAACTTTTTGACAATAAGCACAAATGACCTTCAAAGTGAAACAGTTCAACATCTCATACTTACAAGGAGAAATATATTACTGCTGCAGCGAGAACAATAATTGCGAAAACAACCTTCCCTGCTGTCCATTCTGTAAGTGAAGAAATGAATATTAATACAAATTAATCTGAAAAGTGTTGCACAAACATACTTCATAATACATCCTTTATTCCCTACGAGGGGAAAAACATCAGGGTTTATAAAAATCATATGTGCCCAAGGGTCATATCACGTCACGAGACAACAGTGTATTGTTTCCGTCATCTGGATGGCATTGTTGATGTCATTCAAATCTTATCGTGACGTGAGGGCAGAATAATGTCACACTAGAAATGACATCATAGCTGAAGATTGTTGACGCCATTTGACAAATTGTGGTTTCGTTGCTTTTACGACTTGCTGTCTTTATAGGTAAACACTAAAATTTGTCTCTGTATGTAAACATCTCCGGTAATAAATGGAACATTATCAGAGTGTTCATATCTTACTATGTTGACGACACTCGCTGGCCCCTTGAAGCCACGCACACAGCCACTGATACACTTCCCATTACAGCTTACCTGATCACTGTTATGTTGTTACAAATATAATCAATACTGCCTTTCATGCATCTTTCTTATCTATGGCCCTGTGAGTGTACTACTAGGAAACAGAGGCGCTGATTAATCACCATACTTTTAAGAATGTATTTTTCAAGTACTGTACGCCAGCAACAGATATTTTATGCCGGTTTCCTGAGGTTCATGGAAAGTATTTTTGAAACATAAAAATATTGATATTGTTTTAAGTTTCTTTTTCCTTGAGGCCCCTCTGTTTTATCCCTAACGCAGGTTTTAAATATCAGGAAAACCCTTGGACGTGCTTTATCCTACACATAAATCTAAACCATATTAACATTTTCTACTTGTATCCCAATTGTTGCACATTTTGGAAAACTAGCAGCGTTTGTCCAGCCTTGAAGCCACGCACACAGCCACTGATACACTTCCCATTACAGCTTACCTGACACATGCTTGACAATGTCACACACTGGCCCCTGGAAGCCACGCACACAGCCACTGATACACTTCCCATTACAGCTTACCTGACACATGCTTGACAATGTCACACACTGGCCCCTGGAAGCCACGCACACAGCCACTGATACACTTCCCAATACAGCTTACCTGACACATGCTTGACAATGTCACACACTGGCCCCTGGAAGCCACGCACACAGCCACTGATACACTTCCCATTACAGCTTACCTGACACATGCTTGACAATGTCACACACTGGCCCCTGGAAGCCACGCACACAGCCACTGATACACTTCCCAATACAGCCTACCTGACACATGCTTGACAATGTCACATGCTGGCCCCTTTAAGGCATGCACACAGCCACTGATACACTTCCCATTACAGCTTACCTGACACATGCTTGACAATGTCACACGCTGGTCCCTTGAAGCCACACACAGAGCCACTGATACACTTCCCATTACAGCCTACCTGACACATGCTTGACAATGTCACACGCTGGCCCCTGGAAGCCACGCACACAGCCACTGATACACTTCCCATTACAGCCTACCTGACACATGCTTGACAATGTCACACGCTGGCCCCTTGAAGCCACGCACAGAGCCACTGATACACTTCCCAATACAGCTTACCTGACACATGCTTGACAATGTCACACGCAGGCCCTTGAAAGCATGCACACAGCCACTGATACACTTCCCATTACAGCTTACCTGACACATGCTTGACAATGTCACACGCAGGCCCTTGAAAGCATGCACACAGCCACTGATACACTTCCCATTACAGCCTACCTGACACATGCTTGACAATGTCACACGCTGGCCCCTTGAAGCCACGCACAGAGCCACTGATACACTTCCCAATACAGCTTACCTGACACATGCTTGACAATGTCACACGCAGGCCCTTGAAAGCATGCACACAGCCACTGATACACTTCCCATTACAGCTTACCTGACACATGCTTGACAATGTCACACGCAGGCCCTTGAAAGCATGCACACAGCCACTGATACACTTCCCATTACAGCTTACCTGACACATGCTTGACAATGTCACACGCTGGCCCCTTGAAGCCACGCACACAGCCACTGATACACTTCCCACTAGCTTACCTGACACATGTTTGACAATGTCACACGTTGCCCCTTGAAGCCACACACAGAGCCACTGATACACTTCCCATTACAGCTTACCTGATACATGCTTGACAATGTCACACGTTGGCCCCTTGAAGCCACGCACACAGCCACTGATACACTTCCCATTACAGCTTACCTGACACATGCTTGACAATGTCACATGCTGGCCCCTTGAAGCCACGCACACAGCCACTGATACACTTCCCACTAGCTTACCTGACACATGTTTGACAATGTCACACGTTGCCCCTTGAAGCCACACACAGAGCCACTGATACACTTCACATTACAGCTTACCTGATACATGCTTGACAATGTCACACGCTGGCCCCTTGAAGCCACACACAGAGCCACTGATACACTTCCCACTAGCTTACCTGATACATGCTTGACAATGTCACACGTTGGCCCCTTGAAGCCACGCACACAGCCACTGATACACTTCCCACTAGCTTACCTGACACATGCTTGACGATGTCACACGCTGGCCCTTGAAGCTACACACACAGCCACTGATACACTTCCCAATACAGTTTACCTGACACATGCTTGACAATGTCACACATTGGCCCCTGGAAGCTATGCACACAGCCACTGATACACTTCCCAATACAGCTTACCTGACACATGCTTGACAAGGTCACACGCTGGCCCCTTGAAGCCACGCACACAGCCACTGATACACTTCCCAATACAGCTTACCTGACACATGCTTAACAATGTCACACGTTGACCCCTGGAAGCCACGCACACAGCCACTGATACACTTCCCACTAGCTTACCTGACACATGCTTGACAATGTCACACGCTGGCCCCTTGAAGCAACGCACACAGCCACTGATACACTTCCCACTAGCTTACCTGACACATGCTTGACAATGTCACACACTGGCCCCTTGAAGCCACGCACACAGCCACTGATACACTTCCCACTAGCTTACCTGACACATGCTTGACAATGTCACACGCTGGCCCCTGGAAGCCACACACAGAGCCACTGATACACTTCCCACTAGCTTACCTGACACATGCTTGACAATGTCACACGCTGGCCCCTTGAAGCCACACACAGAGCCACTGATACACTTCCCACTAGCTTACCTGACACATGCTTGACAATGTCACAAGCTGGCCCCTTGAAGCCATGCACACAGCCACTGATACACTTCCCATTACAGCTTACCTGACACATGCTTGACAATGTCACATGCTGGCCCCTTGAAGGCATGCACACAGCCACTGATACACTTCCCATTACAGCTTACCTGACACATACTTGACAATGTCACAAGCTGGCCCCTTGAAGCCACGCACACAGCCACTGATACACTTCCCATTCTGCTCACAGTCCCCATCCTGACAGCCACTGCAATTCTTATTGCACTTCTTTCCATAGAGTCCTTTCTGGCATCTTGTACATTCTTCCTTCCCACTACGACAAGCAATACAGTTGCTGCTACATCTGTTCTTGCACTGCTGACCCCAGGTCCCATCAGCACAGCCATGCAGACAGGATCCCTGCTTGTCACACACTGGGCAGGAAGAGTTGTTGCATGTCTCACTGCAACGGTACTGGCATTCAGAGCCGTAGGAGACGCAGGAACAATCCTTGCACCTTGAGACATTAAACTGTTCACATGTAACACAATTTCTAGAACATTTCATATTGCAGGAAGGTCCTGCAAACCCATCTTCGCAGCCATGGGTACAGATGTATGCACGCAACGGTTTCGATATGGTACATTCATTACCTACACATGTCTCCATGCATGGAATGGAACATTTTCCAAAAGACCCAGTGTAGTTTGAATAACAACCATGTTTACATGTTCCATCTTGAAAACAGGTTTGATTCACACATCCCTCCGAACATGGCATATTGCACAGAGGCCCCTGCCAACCATTGGTGCAACCTTGCATGCATTTGCCTGTATCTTGGTTACAGATGTTTGAGAAGCAGTTATCAGGACACTTCTGGCTACAGTTCTGTCCATACCATCCACTCTTGCATCCACCATAGCAGTGTCCTGATGACTTGTCACATCCTTCTTGACAGTTCAATGGACACTTATGTTCACAAATTGGCCCCCAGTTTCTCTTACAGGAATGATCACACAGCCCACTGGTTTTCGTACAGGTACTCTCACAATTAATCGGACACCGCTTGCTACAGATGTCACCGTAGAAACCGTCAAGACATTTTGTACATTCACTAGTCAGGCATCCGTATTGGCAAGCATGTCTTTTCTTTCGGTTTTGTGCATTCTTGAATTTGAAGCATAGCTGTTCATCTGAAATTATATAGTTAATCAACAATTCTTATACATTCACTTATTCTAAGTATACTTGTAGACATTGTTCATTACCACAGTTGCTGCATTCTCAACATGTTCAACATAAAATTTACAAAGGCAAAGTTCAGTCATGTAAATTAACTGACTTAACATCCTTCTATGTCACTCACCCCCACAGCATTTCAAGAAATTTCAGTTAAAAGCAAAAAAGATGTTAACAAGGCCACATCTTTCTAATTTTTGGTTGCAGAGTAAAAATCGCCATTTTCTCAGTACTTGCCCGCAAAAACAGTACCATGAACATGATGAAGCAAGGAGATCAAAGAATTTTCTGTGCACCCAAAGGATGCCTCAACATGTGGAGAAATACCGGATTGTTTGTTCTCAGTGGAAAAGAATCAGTATTTGCATGATCAATGTCGCCGAGAAAATAAAGGAACCAAGTACCATGAGATTTGACCCAAAACTTCAAGCCCCGAATAGTTCTGTTATTGAGAAGACCATCCAAGTGCGTATGAGAATGTGTCAGACCCATGAAGATCTTAAATAGGTATGTAAAAGGTGACTATGCTTGTTGTAAGAGGTGACTTAAGGGATCGGGTGGTCAGACTCGCTGACTTGGTTGATGCATGTCATCAATCTCAATTGCGTGGATCGAGGCTCTTGATGTCAATTACTGGATTGTCTGGTCCAGACTTGATTATTTAAAAAACGCCATCATATAGCTTGAATATTGCTGAGTGCAGCGTTAAACAACAAACAAACAAAACAAACGAGAATGTGTCAGGACCTTTGGGACTGAGTATTGGCTATTCTGGACATACTAAAACACAATGAATATCAGGCTTTACAAAGACCACATGACATTGTTACTGGATATGCTGGGTATCCTGCCAAAAAATGTGTTGTGAAAAAGAAAGTTGCTCGGCTTATCCTTTCAGAGAAAAACTGTTGTATATATTGAAGCAGAAACAGTAAAATAATGTAGTTCCAGGACCCCATTTCACAAAGTGATCTTAGCACTAAGATGATCGTCACTTTAACATAGGCTTACAATAGTTGTAGCGCTAAAATTGCTTTGTGCAAGTGGGCCCAGGGCCCCATTTCACAAAGCAATCTTAGCGCTGCGACTGTTGAAAGTCCATGTTCAACTATAGTAGTTACGACAATCGTGCCGCTATGATTGCTTTGTGAAAACAGGCCCGAGGCCCCAACAGAATATCAAATAGTCTGTCCCTTAAGTCGAACTTACTTTCATACAAGGATTCATTGCACTTTCTGCCTCCATAACCTGGATTACAGCCCAGAGGACCCTGTCCATCTTCAGCACAGATGCCCAGTTTACATCCACCACAAAACTGGTCACAGTTCAGCCCACACCACCCAGATCTGCAGGTCAAACACCTTCCTGACATCTGGTCACAGCTCTGACAATTTGCTTCACATGGAATCTCACAGGTCTGCCCATGATATCCTTCAATACAGCCTTTGGCACAGGTGCCATTCTTATAACACCAGCATCCTTTGCAGTCAGAGCTACAAGTTTCCAAACATGATGTTCCATAAAATCCAGACTTGCAGCTGGAGCAGACAGATTTATCAGAACATGCCCGACAAGCAGCTGGACACCGGTTTTGACAATATGGACCAAAAAAGCCTTCCACACATCCCAATGAACAGACAGGACTGTTTCTTTCTGAACTGAATTTGCAGGATGAATTAATGCAAAATGTGGAACAGGTTATTTCACATCTCTCCCCATATGTCTGATCTCTGCAGGGAGAAGGTTGATGTTTGGGTTGGACATTCTTTAATAAGGTGAAGGACACCGGTAAGCACATGTTCAGATGACTGTTCCACTTCCAACCTAGCTTGCAACCATTTGTACATTTGCCATCATGTTGACTACAAATGTTTCTTTCACAGTTGAGAGGGCAGGTCATGTTACACAGGTCTCCATACCAACCAGTGTGACATCCAGCCATACAGTGTCCCAGTTGTTGGTCACATACAACTTCACCAGGGCTGCTGTCTCTACAGTTCGGGGGGCACTCCAGGTCACATTTGTCTCCATAATAGTTTGGTCGGCATCCATCACAGGCTCCTGTCTTGTTGCAACCATTGTGGCAGTTGTGGGGACAGAACTCAGTGCACCTCCCACCAAACCAGCCAAGGTCGCACAAAGAACATGAACTGGACTGGCAATGGACTCTGCACTCAACAATATGTCGTTTTTGTCTGTGATGCTTGGCACAGTGGGAAGAGTTGAAATCTAAACAATCAATGGAAGGCATGTATTTTATTGACACAACCAAAAACATGAACAAACATCTACTTATCTAGAGTTAGGTTAATCATAATCGTGTGATTATGTTTTTTTTGTTTTTTTTATCAAATTTGGCTAGCTTACCATGCTTACTAACTTTCTACCTCTTTACTATGTTTTCATACGCCATAGCTATAAACTGAATTTAGTCTACCACAGATATCTCCAGTCATTTGATAAACTTAGACAGCGTTCCCGTTTACAGGTAATTACCAGTTTTTTACCGGTAAACTTAGGCGTGGACCGGTAATTCATGTGACTGCCAGTCCCAGTGGACCGTCAAATAGAGTACCTTATAAATCTTTGTTGTTGAACTAAACATCGGTGATATTCTTTTAAGTAAATTTTTCAAACAAAGTCAGCTTGTCTGTTACCACTGTTTAGCAAACTTGTCTCGAAATATTAAAAAAGGAGAGAAATTTGTGTGAATGACGTTTAGATCTAATTAAGTTACTTCAGAGATGACATCTTTGCACTGAACATGATGTTCAAAGAATTAAAACCAAATAATTTTCATACCTTTTTTTATTCGTTGAAGTTGGGACTTGCAAAAATTAGAGGGGACTGGTCATTTTTAGAGTTGCCCGTCCACAATTACTGGCAGTTTCAAAAGCCAGCGGGAACACTGCTTACATTTGTGTTACCATGGCTACCAGTATATGTTAATTTTATGACCATCACTGTGGGACATAATCCTTGCTCAGATCAGTCTCGGCAAGTGGCAGTCTTGAACAACCTAAAATGTCTCTCAGAGTTTGGTTTAGACAGAGTTATAGTAGTCATTTCAATACAAGTGTCAGACATTGCAGAGGACCCTGGGTTCCTTGAAGTTGGCTGTTGTAGTATTTGAATCTGGGGACTACTTAAGGCTAAAAAACAAAATAATCCTGGTTCTCAGGCGCCACCCGCATCATCATAAAGTTTGCCACACATTTCGTTTTTATTTCCATTTTTAAAAAACTAAAAACATCCTCAAATATTCCAAGGCCAAAGCTAGTCAAATACAGTATTCCAGTATTTTACTCATAAAGGAATACATTTATATAGGGAGGCCCTTTCCCATGTTGATTGTACAATACTGTTTATTTGGTTACAGAACTGTTTATTTGGTTACATAATAGTTTGAATAACCAAAACAAACAAAAACACAAATGCCCACCGCACTTTATTTTCAAAAGTCATTGCCTGAGAACCAATTTTATTTTTTTAAGCCTGAACCTTTCATCTTTAGCATTAGGATGAAGTTCACCTTGAGATCCATGCTTAATTTCAATGCTGAATACCTAGATCCCAACATAAAATATAATACAGATATTTTTATGGTCAACTCTGTAATCAAGAAATCCCACGAATCTCTTCCCTCCAGAAGTAAAATCTTTGAGCTGATGTAGCGGCCATAAAATTTCCAAGTCCCGTGATGGGATTCGAACCACGGACCTGATCCGAGGTCGGACGCCTTGTCCACATGACCAAAGAGGTTAACCCCGTCAGCAAGCTGACAAGGTAAGGATGTCATCTGTGGGATGACTCCACGCCCTCTGCTACATACTCCCCCGTCAACAGAAGGCACGCCCCGGGCCGCATAGTAGGGCACTGAGGCTTATTTTGCTCCAATTTAATATGAACGTGCTCAGCCCCACGTTGGGCACCAATGTAGCAGCCATAAAATTTCCGAGTCCTGTGATGGGATTCAAACCATGGACTTTCTGATCCAAGGTTGGACGCCTTGTCCACATGACCAAAGAGGTTAACCCCGTCAGCAAGCTGACAAGGTAAGGATGTCATCTGTGGGATGACTCCACGCCTCCTGCTACATTCTCCCCCGTCAACAGAAGCAAGCTGACAAGGTAAGGATGTCATCTGTGGGATGACTCCACGCCCCCTGCTACACTGAGAAGGGGTGACTTGATTCTACTTCCTGAATTGACAGTTTCAAATGATTTCTCAGACAAATGGTAGATATATAATTTCTCAATATCTTTTGCAGCATGACTCTGCAGGTCACTAGAATGACTAGAATGACCTGAATGGCCAGTGAATACCAGGGCTCACTTGCACAAGAGATTTTAGCCCTAAGATGACCTTAATTCCCGTGCTTTAACATAAGCTTACAATAGTCTTAGCGTTAAGATCGTTTTGCGCAAGTGGGCCCTGGCTCAGAATCAACTGCAACAACAATAGTTGGACGTCATCATAATGGTTTGACACTGGATACTGGCTGAATCCTTTTTCATCCATTTAACATCAATCTTATTAAAATCAGATCTAAGTTCTCGCTACCGCTAAACAAAGATCTGAGGACATCCCATTATGGGTCACTTCAGACCGACCTTGCGCGAAATTTGACCGACCAATGGAATGACCAATCAGAAGGCAGCTTTCTCGTGCTTTACGGCACAAATTTCAAATTAGCGACTACGCTTCGAAACATACTTTGACCAATTCTCGATTACAAATTTGAAACCTGAACAAAAAACATTCTGTAATGGCTAATAGATGGTCTAGATTGTAAGGATTCAGTCGTTAAACCCGTATCTATCGATCGGAATACCCCATGTTATAGTTTTCGAGATTGCATGATAAGAAATCACATTCAGACTGTCACTTTCATAATCTGGTAAGTGACACACTGATTGGTCAGATCAAAGGTCGTTCTGACGTGACCCCTAATGGGATGTCTTCAGATCTTTGTTTAGCGGTAGCAGGAACTAAGATCTGATTTTAATTAGATTGATTTAACATGTACTTACCATGCATATATGCGTGTTGATGGCATACATCCGACTCCTCTTGCTTGGCTTCATGAACACATTCCCCAGTGTCAATCTGACACAGCGCTTGCTGACAGTCTTTGCAGAATTTGTCACATCTTGAACCGTATCTCCCAGGATGACACATCGTGCATTCATCACCATCCTGCTCACATCGCAGACAGAAGTCTGGACACTTGAGCTGACAGGTCAGACCGTGGAATCCGTCATGGCAACCAGAGGTACACCTCTCTTCCTCCTTTGGAGCCTTACATTGGTTGACAATGGGTATCTTGCAGTTGATGCCACTCCAGCCTTGCTCACAGGAGGAACAGGATCCTCTTTCAATGTCGGGATGACAGGAGAGACAATGTACAGGGCACCTGTGTTGACACATCAAACCTCTCCACCCTTCCACGCAGCCATCCAGACAGAAAAATGTTCCTGTTGAGGAATTCTGTCTGCAGCGGTCGTTGAGGCAGTTCTTGCCACATCTTGAGTCACAAGAGTCTCCGTAAAAACCATCAATGCAGCCATGGGCGCATGTTCCATTCTGGTGGCAGTCCTGATACATGCAGTTGCTGCTACAGAGCAAGTTGCAGTCCTCTCCACAGACTCTATGTACACATCCACTGACACACTCTCCTGTCTGAAGACAGTCAAGTTCTGAACAGTTCAAACTGCATGCGTGCTGGCACATGCTTCCATGTTTTCCCCTGACACAGCCATTGAGACATTCGCCTGTTTCAGGATGACATGGAGGGATGACAGTGATTGGGTTAGCAGGGGTGGGTGGGTAAGTAGAATTGGCCTCTTGGAAGCTTGCAATAGGACCTGGGTCAGCTTTGGTGACACCAGTGACAGGGTGGAGACGTCTGACAGGAACATCTTGTTCTGAAGTTGAGGGAAATGGACTTGCAATGGTGGGGAGTGTAGAGTTGGGGGCGTCAGGAGTCCTGCCTCCTGGGAGGCGTGGCTGGCACCCCCGGGGACAGGGTCGGTCACATTGTGGTCCATAGTTGCACTGAGTGGCAAGACATGCACCTACAAGTAATACAAAATGTGATTAATGTACATTATTGAACTGCTTATCATCATGTTGAGATTGATTGTACTTTAATTTTTAATGAATATACCTTTGTTTCATTCCATATCATGTGCAGGAAAGTGACCTCATTATTGTCATACTAATTAAGTGTAGTAAGACGAGAGTTCTATGGATGAACAACTTCTTTATTACAATTAGTGCGACGTTTCGGTGTAGATACTAACACCTTAATCAAGCAAGTGATGGATAGGGCTAAACTACATAGGTATATATACACTTATTGACATCTAAGTTGTTACAGTGACTAGTTGATGGACACAGAGAGGTGATTAAGCTAATTGGAAGCCAGTGGATGACTAATAAACACAGAGTATACAAGCAGAGTAAACAAGCAGACTGATAGAGATGATGGAAGCCACTGTATTAATTGGATGGACAAAGGGATTTAGCAATTAGGTGATGGTAAGCAGGCGGGATGTAATAGCCTTGGTCTCTGTTCATTGCTGGCTGGATCCTTTTGATGTAGATGGCTTCTAGGAGTTTCCTGATTTTGTAGTCTGATTGGTTGTTGGCCAGGATCTTGATGTTGTTCCACTGGATGTTGTGATCGGGGTGGGTTTGGGTGTGGTCGGAGATGGCTGATTTTGAGTCAGAAGCTGAGAGACAACTACCATTCCTAGATGTAAGAGTACAGAAAGATCCCGATAACAAACTACACACCAGTGTCTACCGTAAACCCACCCACACGGACCAGTATCTGCACAATTCCTCTAACCACCCACCACAAATCAAGAGAGGAATCATCGCCACCTTAGCCCGATGTGCTGTCAACATCTGTTCCACGCCACAACAGCTAAAAACTGAACTCAACCACCTCCAGCATGTATTCACTAACTTCAACGATTACCCTACCAGCCTAGTTGAACAAACAATCAACAGCATCCTCAGCCCTAGAGAGCGGCCTCCACCACAACAGACAGCCCCGTTTGTGACTGTGGCGACTCGTATGTAGAGGAAACATCCAGGCCCCTACCCATTAGAATAAAAGAACACAAGACCTCAGTTAAAAAAAATGACTCAAAATCAGCCATCTCCGACCACACCCAAACCCATCCCGATCACAACATCCAGTGGAACAACCAATCAGACTACAAAATCAGGAAACTCCTAGAAGCCATCTACATCAAAAGGATCCAGCCAGCAATGAACAGAGATCAAGGCTATTACATCCCGCCTGCTTACCATCACCTAATTGCCAAATCCCTTTGTCCATCCAATTAATACAGTGGCTTCCATCATCTCTATCAGTCTGCTTGTCTACTCTGCTTGTATACTCTGTGTTTATTAGTCATCCACTGGCTTCCAATTAGCTTAATCACCTCTCTGTGTCCATCAACTAGTCACTGTAACAACTTAGATGTCAATAAGTGTATATATACCTATGTAGTTTAGCCCTATCCATCACTTGCTTGATAAAGGTGTTAGGATCTACACCGAAACGTCGCATTAATTGTAATAAAGAAGTTGTTCATCCATAGAACTCTCGTCTTACTTCATCACTTCATCAACTTCTAAATGCCACTCAAAGAAGTTAATTAAGTGTAACATAACGTGTACGGGATAGTAACCTCATTATTCACAGACATATAAAGCATAACGTAACAAGCAGGATAGTAATCTCATTATTGCCATACATACTAAGTATAACATAACATGCGGGGATAGTGTTCGTTTGTTTGTTTTGTTTGTTGTTTAACGCTGCACTCAGCAATATTCCAGCTATATGACGGAGGTCTGTAAATAATCGAGTCTGGACCAGTCAATCCAGTGATTGACATCATGAACATCAATCCAAGCATTTGGGATACGATGACATGCATCAACCACGTCAGCGAGCCAGGATAGAGACCTCGTTATTGTCATATTTATTAAGTGTAACCTGCAGGATAGTGACCTCATTATTGTCAAACATATTAAGTGTAACATGCAAGATAGTGACCTCATTATTGTCATACATGTTAAGCATAACAAAACGTTCAGGATAGCGACCTCATTATTGTCATACATTTGAAGTGTAACGAAATGTGTGCGGCATAGTGATCTCATTATTGTCAAACGTGTTAAGTGTAACGTGCAGGATAGAGATCTCATTATTGTCAAACATATTAAGTGTAACGTGCAGGATAGAGACCTCATTATTGTCAAACATATTAAGTATAACGAAATGTGTGCGGCATAGTGATCTCATTATTGTCAAACGTGTTAAGTGTAACGTGCAGGATAGAGACCTCATTATTGTCAAACATATTAAGTATAACGAAACATGTGCAGGATAGTGACCTCATTATTGTCATACATGTTATAATGTGTCAGATAAGGATATCAACATGATATCATTATCATGAAAAAATTGTTCTTATAATATCATTACAGCTTTATCTGTTCTGGCAAAGGAGAGTGGGTGAGTTAAATTTAACATTGTTAAACAGATATTAAAGAGCTTCTCCTTTTTGATATCTAACAAAGTAACTATATTCAGAATCCATGATGACCGCAGCTGTTCAAGAGCTACAGTAGATTTCCGACACTGAAGAAATCTATCTATCTATCTATCTATCTATCTATCTATCTATCGGCGTTCTGTAAATAATCGAGACTATCTTTCTATCTATCTATCTATCTATCTATCTATCTATCTATCTATCTATCTATCTATCTATCTGCGTTCTGTAAATAATTGAGTCCAGACCAGACAATCCAGTGATTCATATCATGAGCATCGACCTGCGCAATTGGGATACGATGACGTGCATCAACCATGTCAGCGAGTCTGACAACCCGATTCCATTAGTCGCCTCTTACAATAAGCATATACATGTAATGCTATAGTTCCCCATACTGATAGATGCGGCTGTATAACAGCACAGAAGGACCTGGAATTACATTAATCAATGAAGAGGACATAAAAGAGTCTCATCCACAGTGCCAGATTGATCCTATCAGTGTTCCCGTTTACCTGTAAAATTAGGTTTGGACAGGTAATTCATGTGGCTGCCAGTCCCTGTGGACCGGCAAATAGAGTACCTTATAAATCTTTGTTGTTGAACAAAACATCAGCGATATTCATGTTAGTATATTTTTCGAAAGAAGTCAGCTTGTCTGTTACCATCAGGGTTTCCCCATGTCTATTTTTAGTGCAAGGAAATAACATTTTGCTTTGCTTCAAGGTTAAATATATATTTGTTGCGACTCAGACTCGAAATATTAAAAAAGAAGAAGCGAAAATTGTTACTGAACATTTTGTGAATGACGTTTAAATTTTACTAAGCTACTTCAGAGATGACGTCATTGCGTTCAACATGATGTTGACAGAATTAGAACCTGGTAATTTTCCTATTTTTTGTTGTTGTTGTTGTTGAAAGTTCGGACTGATTAAAATTTTGGGGGACTGGTAATTTTAAGAGTTTCAAAAGCCAGCGGGAACACTGCCTATGCTACTGCTTAAAGGGGAAGTGTACACGCAAAAATCACTTTCTTTCTTTTTCTAAACAAAACGCAATTTTAGAATTAATTAGTATCTGTGTTTGAAAATATACACTCATTTTTTTCACAGTGAAAGTAGGAAGCTCACAATAGTGTGAAAATGATATGCCGTTATGAGGCCTTCGTTTTTCGAGCTAAACAGGCCTGAGTTATCCCCCTTAGATTATGACGTAATTGGTGCCAATTCAACTGGGTCCCTGCTTATTCTCAACGCAAAAGATATCAAGTACCAGTTTGCGGTAAAACAACATGGCCTACGACACACTCCGGCGCAGTGGTGACTCAGCATAACACTATGCTGGCTGGCATCTGAGACGCTAGAATCACACACCTAGACCTACACCACGTGAAGCGGCTCTAACAAAGCATGATGACGTCATAATGTTTATCAATTGGCACCAATGACGTCATATTGCAAGGGGCATAAGCCATGGTGTTTTTGTTGTGGAAATAGAACACTTGGTAAATGTGAAAAATATAAATCGTTTTAATGCGAAAAATATGTTAATTAATTGTGATATTTTTATATTTTTGTCTATGACACTTCTAGGTTAACACCTTTAATGTGGAAAAAGTACAAGAAAAATAGGTTAATTTCCGTGTGAACTTGCCCTTTAACTGTAGCTGGATAGTTATTGACGTGGCTGCAAGAATGCACAAGGATGCACAAGGATGCACAGTTTGCTACATGTAGACATTTTTTATGGTTTTTAAGTTTAGTTAACTGTGGATTTAAATGAGAAGCTTTCTCACAATGTTCATACCTTATACATGATACAATGTATGATTAACAACTTCTTTTATTCTTTGTCACGACGTTTCAGAGGTAAAGTAGCTCTGAAACATCATGCCAAAGAATAAAAGAAGTTGCTACCTATGCATATAAATACACAAGATACTTTCTTCTATTTCCCCATAAACAAGACAAAAGTGAGAAGGGCTCACTAATACCCCCAACTTCGGCTCCCAACATATTTCTAAGTTCAAAACATAAAAAAGGAATATTTTCTCAGAAAATCCACCTATCGAATTTAAACTTTGCACTGCACCTTCCCTATTGATATAGAAACTGTACCCCCATTTGGCAATGAATCCACAAAGTAGTTTCTAAGTAATAGGTCGCACAAATGTTAAAGGAAAAAATTATTCTTAGTTGAAACATGAAAAAAAAAAAATTCTTTCAGAAAATACACATTTCAAAATTAAATTTGGCACACCACCTCTTCTATTAGTGTTTCCTTAAGTTTAAAAAGATTCCACGAAGAAGTTTTCTAGTTTTTGTTAAAAAAAGGTTAAAAATGAAAAATAGCTGTATTTTTTTAGAAAACATTGGAAAAAAACTTCACACTGCACATCTCCTATATATAAATAAAAAGTGTTCACCAAGTTGAAAAGAATCTATGTAGTAGTTTTCAAGTTATAGGTCGCACACACAAAAATGTTCCAAGAAGGCAAAAGGATGGAATTCCTTGGTATAACTATATACCCCCACCCTGTTAGTTGGGAGGTATAGTAAATAGAGATTATTATTCTTCTCTGGAGTAGTACAGTATTTTTAGCCGGTATATCTGTGACTCATGAGAATGAAATCAACACGAAACATTCAAAAGGACTTACAGCATAAATCTACATATAAACATTTCGGTGGAAAAGACACCTCCGGAGAAGCAAGACAAGGGCTGAGTAGGACTTAAGCCACCATGTGTCCCCAGTTAAAGATGTTACCCACCAAGAACTGATATTGTGAATGATGATCTGTTCAACAAGGAACTAGTTCCATTTGGTACATATTGCCAGTATAAATGTACCATCGAATAAATATTCCTAGTAAAATCTGTTCCATGGGAATAATTCACCTAGAGAAAAATACTACAAAGGAACAATTTCACCCCAGGAACCAGCGTTAGAAATTGGCACTAGTCCTATAGTCCTTACCAAACTGCCCAATGGTAAAGGTATCATAAGGACTTGTAGAAATTTGCCATTTTTCGGGGTTTTGCTACATGTTATCATTATAAGGACTAGTGGACGAAAACTGTTAGTTTCTATCCCTGAGGAACAGATACTCTTTGACAATATCATCCAGGAATTTACCTGGATCTGTCTATTTTAGAATCCTGGGGACTCACAGTGTTACATTGTGGGGGTACAATGCACAAACATGCTGACCTTTGAGTATAGTTCTACCAGAATAAAAATGTCACTGACAGGTTACATACAGTTGACAATTTTGATCAATTCAATTATTCAAATAGCCTCACAGGACATTATCATACACAAATAAGTATTTGCATCTATTATTATTAATTTTGATGCATATGACATTAAATTGTAATGTGTATGAAGTGAAACCCTGTATCTCCACTTCTTTCAATCATGACATAACAGAGTCATTTCAATGTACAGCTACATGTAATGTATTGTCATTGGAATCTGATTCACAACAAAGCTAATGGGGTATGGCCATTATGGGTCAAAGGTAAAATTAACAGAATGGAGATAAAATGCCCTGGATAACAAAGGATGGAGATGAAAGAAAGCAAACATAACATCATCATCCAGAGGCAAGAGAGTCCAGTAGCCTTTTTATCAAAGTCTTGTTTCCACTTCCTGTGCTAAAAATGATTGGACTATCGCACATATGGATAGTCCAATCAAAGAACGTTTCACAAAGTCAACATCCACAACTGGTACACCTACGCATGAAAGTGATTGACAGCTGCCCGTCTTTGTTGACATGCCTTTTTCATCTTTTCAACCCCCAACAATTGCCTATGTTTTTGTGTCAGGGATGATATCGCGAATGTTTTCATTATCTGATTGACTAGGTCATCGCCTATGGCAGCCGCCATCTTTGTGAAATTGTAAGAACAGCAATCTGATTGGATATCGCGTTTTCATTTCAAGGGGCACAACTCATGGTCTAAACGAGGTGGCACCAGGGTCGAGCTAAGAAAAGTGGCCTTGGTGTGGCAAGGGTAGAAACTAGGCTTTGATATAGGCTAGTGGGCACGGTTGCCTCAGGAACATCAGACTTCCTCATAAACATCCATCCCAAACATCTAGAACAAACTCAACAATGCACATAAATGCCAATATGCATACAAATAATACCGTGCCAGGAACAGTCACAACAGAGGGGTCGTACCTTGTGTACCCGTAGCCTGAAAAGGTAATATCTAACATGGATAGTTACACTTAATATCATCATCATTCATGTACATATTGCTCAGAACAAAGAAGGAGGCAACTTAAGGTGCAAAATTACGTTTTAATATTATATGATAAAATTAATATTAATTGATATGGAAAAGAAAACCTCAAAATATTTAACCATGTACTGTGTTGACATTGTGTAAAAAGTCAGGCCCTGGCTGAAAATAATTTCACACAACAAATGTTTTGTACATATCGTAAAGTTCATGCCTGGATCTGAATCATTTATTTATATCCATGGTTGACACAATGCAATATTGCCAAGAATTCTTTTATTTTAGAAAGGCTTCAGTGCAGGAACTGAAACGTTTTATATCACTCGATAAGATGTTGCTAACTAAAAAAGTTGTGTCTGCTGGTGGAGTCTTTTGATGAATTCTTGTAGGTGTGTTCGGAGTGATCTTAACTACCCTTTGCAGTTTTCTAAAAACAATCTGAAAACTAGAGTGTGCAGACAAATATGTGCAAA
This sequence comes from Haliotis rufescens, assembly GCF_023055435.1. Classification (NCBI taxonomy): domain Eukaryota; kingdom Metazoa; phylum Mollusca; class Gastropoda; order Lepetellida; family Haliotidae; genus Haliotis; species Haliotis rufescens. The sequence continues at coordinate 57,711,960 of NW_025963890.1, read as the reverse complement.
TGGGTGCAGTTAACAGATTGACCGACCAGGGCCAATAGCCACATGAGTGAGTGACTTGTGTTTAACGCCGCTCTTAACAGTATTCCAGACATATCATGGCGTGTCAGCTTAATGTGGAAGGAATGCCCAAAGTGATGCAGGTCTTAGATGTTTACCAGTTTGGTGAAAGCCAGGGGTATGGTGCTGACAAACCTAGAAACATAAACTGGGATTCAAACCCATGAACATAGGTTTCTGGCGTGGCCAAGGGATGCAACTCTGCCGCACCTTAGCCCATTTGGCCACCTGTGCCCCCATAGCCACAGTAAGGTTAATACACACCCGACACACACAGCATCAGGAGTACTAACAAACATATGAACAACATAACAGCAGATGTTTTTGTTGACTGATATGAGGCATAAAATGAAAGAAATTCTCTTACCCAAAGTGCAAATGATTGCTAAAAGCTGATAAAGTTTCATGCTGGTCTAAAATCAAAACAAAATCAGTATAAATAAAACAAACAATGCAGATCAATAGATTTAACATTTAAGTGTTCAAGATTACCGGCTGTTGGACACCTTGGGCGTGTCACAGAGGTAGGGGTGGGACGAGACCAAATTTACTACCCGGGTACCCGACACCCTATTACCCGACCCTACCCGGGTACCAACTGTAGGTCTCAAGAGTTGGGAACAAAATGTCTGATTGGGAATTGATTTACCGCAACTGTGGCAAAACTAGTTAGATACATATTTCAAACGATCAGATCATGGTACACTTTAACACAAGGCCTGTGGTGATTATCATGACGAACTTCACGTTCGGATATTAAATTTTCCAATTATTTTTGCATCATAGTCATCATCACATCACAATTCATAATTGTTATCATTGTTGTTAACTGTGTACTTTGTATTATTGCCAACTCTAGATTCACCACAAATTAATATAATAATCATGCCCTGTACAATAAGGGTATAGATCAGTTATGCCTCAAATAGCAATACTACCATAATTGTTTTAGTTATATCTGACTATCGATACAACTTTTCATGCTGTTCTTGAGGCATATCGTGTGTGTGAGTGTGTGTGCGTGTGTGTGTGTGTGTTTCAGTTATGCATGCTATATTTATATCACAAGAAATGTACATCTATGTAACGTATTTTCACTACAATTGACTAAACCTACTGTGTAACCTCTGAACCTGATGTACAACTCTTCGAAAGGAATAAAAAATGTCAACAAAAAAACAACAACTCTAGATTCAGCTTTATATGTTCGACCATAGACGTATAGGTATATGTATGTCTTTGGTCCGACTACAGTCGAGATCGATGCGGTCCTTCAGTAAAGACATCACGTGATGTAGGGTCATGTCTCACAGGAACTCATTATTGGTCAGTAAATAAAAATATATACCCCCTATATGTAAGTAGAGAACATATAGGGGGTATATATTTTTATTTACTGACCAATAACGAGTTCTTGTGTCTTGTCTAGACAGTCGTACCCCATGCAGACCTGACCATGCAGTGCACATGCATCTAGAAGTCATCTGTAAAATCAGAGACCATATATCGGGATAAGGTCTCTGGTAAAATCCGATACTACATATTCATATAAGTGACTTACTGATGAAAATCGATCAAGGACTATAATTTGGCACATACCTTTACAACCTCCATCTCCGCAAAGAACTGTCGCACTGAACATTTAAAACGTCACGTTTATTTTGACAAATGCAAGCCGGGAAATATTATCATCAATACTAACTTTAGTCTATACAAACACCATTTACTATGCGCATACAAATAATCATAAATATATGTGTGAATTTGTAATCAAATTTGCTTTTATATATAAACTATACTATTATTTTTTTGGCATATAATATGTTCATCGTTATTGACTTTATTTACGGTTACTACAAAATATATGTAATGTTTCTTTAGGTAACTATAATTATGGGAAAACCAAAGTTAAAAATAAACTACAACGTAGTTCGTTGACAGGCACGCTCTGGCGCAGTGCTTACGTCATGATTACGCCAGGTTGACCCGCAAGGGTAGCAGAGTGGTTAGGCAGGAGGCCCGGCAAAGCTGAAAATGACATTACAACATTGTGTAATTCACCTTTAGAAGGTAAAGAAACGTCGTTATATAGAATAAAGAAGTTGTTATCTTTTAGTTCATGCCAATATGTTGTAATATAATTGGAGTTACTTCCCTTTAGTCACCCCACGCTCAAGCTCCTTACCAGCGCGTGACACCTTCGTTCCAAATCCACTTCTTAGCTCTCTTACACCAACAGCGTCGTCGACAAAGATCATTTAAATGTCGTGAGATAAAGTGTTTAATACATATACTCATATTAGTATTGTGGGACATATATTATGCTAAAGTACAACACTTACGTGAGTGTTGGTCCTTGCAACTTTGCCCAGAAGAAAGATATGTGTATTATATACAAACATTTTCAAGAATTAAAAAATTGAAAAATATATCCTGTTTCAATTCAGTTCAATGTTTAAAGCGTAAAATATCTTTCTATAAAAAGCATTATTGCCTATCCTACCATCCCATTATTCTCAGTTAGGAATTTTGTTAAAGACACATTTTCAGACATTTCCTTTTCTAAATTGAGGTTGCAACAAATCTTTTTGTTTATATTTTGTTCTTAAAAACCTACTCATGTCATGAGAATATACTTGTGTAATTGTTTTGTTATTAGTCCAGTGCACAAGGAGATACCATGGATATAGTTTAAGATCATTTCATGATTAGTTCTGTCCCTTCATTTGGGAATAAAAAGGCTCTTAAATTCAGCCACTCATCCCAAGATATATATGTTCTGTCTTGTCATGTAAAAAATAAATAAAGGTCGTCTCAACCAGACTTACCTATTGTCTTTATATTGCTGTTATATTCACATTTACTTTGTATGGAATTGGATCAGATGCATGTACTAGTTGCTGCTCTCAGCTTGCCGGGTCGAGTAGCCCAGTGGTTAGGGCGTTCGCTCGTCACGCCGAAAACCCGGGTTCGATTCCCGACATGGGTACAATGTGTGACGCCCATTTCTGGTGTCCCCGCCGGGATATTGCTGGAATATTGCAAGAAGCGGCGTTAAGTCATACTCACTCACTCACTCACTAACTTGACCCTCAATTTTTTTCTTGGCCCTACATCATATTATCCAAAAGGGGATGCATCCAAGAGAGAATGTATTTCAAAGTGAATTCAGGTTGCAGCGGGTTTGTTGTGTTCTTTTTTTATTTTGTAAACGCCTTGTTTCAGCAAATCATGTTTCTCTCCCAAATTTTCAAGCTTATATTTCCGTTTATCTTCCATTACAGCGCAGATTATGCGTGCGAGTATCAGCACATGCATCTTTGATGCGGAATAAACTTAGATTTAAACATTTGATTGCAATGTCTGACGTAAACGTGGAATCGAGTCAGGTTGCAACGTTGAATCAACGTCAGATTTCAACGTCATTTCACCTTTCATTTTTGACCAAAATTCAACGTCTTTTCAACGTTGAAGTGCGCCATTGCTTCAACGTTGATACAAGGTTGTTATTCCTGCTGGGTACCATACATTAAAATCCACAGTAGACGTTACGCCAGCATGGAAATTCCAAGTGTCCGTTACGTCTACATTGGAGAAGGTAACAAAACGTGACTATAGTGTCCCGAAATACACGTGCATATTTGAAACAAACAAGATGAGAACTGTCTTGTGGTCTTCCCAATCTACTGTGATCATCTGCAATAGGACCAGAGATTGCTTGACTGCTGTCAACTGTCGAGACGTCCAGGCCATGGACGTGAAAACATGGGTGACATACTAGAACGATCTTATATACATCTTAAATGGCTTCATCATCTTGTTGATGGGTATAATAATTCATATCCCTTCATATACTGCACGGGTGTAGGAGGCAGTCTCTTAATAACACGGGGCACGGGTGGTCCAGTCGTCTAAGGCGCCGCGATTCGCTGTGCAGAGTTGCGTCCCTTGGGCACGCCAGAAACCTATGATTGTGGGTTCAAATCCCGCTTCGCCCCGATTATGTTTCTAGGTTTGTCAGCACCATACCCGTGCTCGTGGGTTTCACCGAAGTGGTTAACGTCTGACACCTGCATCACTTCGGGCTTTCCTCCCACATTGAGCTGACACACCGCGATATAACTGGAATAATGTTAAAAGCGGCGTTAAACCCAACTCACTCACTCACTCTTAAATGGCTGCCCAATACATTTGTTTGTAGTTATAGAGGAAAGGTTTATGTTCTGGTAAACTTTAATACCCAAATGAATGAATGAATTACATACCTATTAATTCGAGAATACGAGGCAATATACACTGTTCTAAATACTAAACGTCAGCTTACACCAGAGAACAACCAGTCTCCGCTGATTCCACTGGGTGCAAAGGGCAAACCTGCGGCTAAAATGATGAGAATGGATGAAGCCGGGTGCTCTCAACAAGGGTAAAGGAATGGCAATTTCATTAAATGCCGATATGATAATCGTGAACCTAAGTCCCCGACAACACACACACACACACACACACACACACACCACCTTACACAGACACCACACACAGACACAAACACACACCACACACACACTACACCACACACACACCACACGCACACACACACACACTACACCACCACACACACCACACAAACACCACACACAGACAGACACACACACAAACACTAATGTTTCAAAGTCTAAACATTTTGGTATAGACTTCACTAAGGGTCAAGATCTAAGCCATACATCACTAGGGCGTAGCCTCTTCTGTGAATGTATTCGAAGGATACCACCAACTTGTAACAATCCTGAGACAAATATGTGTGACTGTTCTGTCATTCGCGCGTACGTGACGAGTTTTAAATCTGTTTGATCAGCGACTTCTCACGATGACAAGTTCTAGTCAATTGTCTGTCAATACCAGATCAACTTTCTCGCTGATGTTTGTAAATCATTACCCAACTTCCTTCGGCTTCCTTTGCACGTCCCTGGCACGGGAAGTATTCTGAGCCCTACTTTTGTAGGGACAGTCTCAAATATGATTCTGACAATTAATTCTATTTCGGAAAGCCCGCGAGTAAGTGAGTGAGTGAATGAATGGTATTCTATATATTCTTTAAACTTTAGCATCATTACAGGTATCGTATCTGATGCATGATCTGTCTGTAAACATAATTTACGCAATGTGATCTACTTGTTTATCTAGAGTGAATGAGTTTGATTTTACGCCGCTTTTATTCCATGCAATATCACGGCGGGGGACACCAGAAATGGGCTTCACATATTGTACCCATGTCGGGAATCGAACCCGGGTTTTCAGCGTGACGAGCGAACGCTTTAACCACTAGGCTACCCGACCGCCCCTGTCTATCTAGAGGTAAAATGAGATTTAACGTCGCTTTCAAGATTATTACACTTTTGACGTGTGTGTGTGTGTGTGTGTGTGTGTGTGTGTGTGTGTGCTTTGGTGTGCGTGTGTGTGCTTGTGAGTGCTTGTTCAAGTCCGGACTAATGCCGGTTTTACAGTGCTAGCCTGCTGAGATACCATGCTCCACTTGGGACCGACCTTATTTGATCCCTGATCGTCAGCAAGGGTAACAAGTACCATCTTTTACCGTTTTTTGGTATGATGTGGGCGGGGATCGAAACCCGGACCTTCCGTTCTCCGAGCAGACGCTCTGTCCACTTCACCACGGAGGCGTTAGAATATCGCTATCGAGCTAGAGTGAGAGTGAGTATGGTTTTACGCCGCTTTTAGCAATATTCCACCAATATCACGGCGGGGGACACCAGAAATGGGCTTCACACATTGTACCCATGTCGGGAATCGAACCCGGGTTTTCGGCATGACGAGCGAACGCTTTAACCACTAGGCTACCCGACCGCCCCCTATCAAACTAGATCACGGTGTAAGAATCTACATCGAAACGTCGCTATATGCAATAAATAAGCGGTTGTTATCCATAAAGAACATATTCTATCAAGTTTTTAATAGTGAAATATCTATTGAACCACTTACACGTTGTATTTATAGTCATGTTTCTTTAACTAATATAAGAAAACACATTTTGAGACGCTCCTAGAAATTAAAGAGCACTTTCCCCGTGTAAGAAAGATGCGCCTGTGTTCATTGCGTTCATAGTGACCTCATTAATACCTTTTAAATTCACCTGACAGATTACCTTCACACCCATTGCACACACATAATGCCGTGAATAGTCCAGGTAAATGTTTTCTTTTCATTGTAGAATATCCCTTTCAAAGTTTAACTGCCATACCACAGCGAGTGAGTGTTGTTTTACGCCGTCATCAGTGATATTTAACTACATCACATTGGCCTCTTAAGGAGTGGTGTGGACGGGAAAAACCAAGGAGATTGATAATACGAGCAACGATCGACTCCGTCGCTTGACGATAAAACAATGAGCTTAATTATGCATCAAAACCACTCAATCCTCATTCTAGTCTGTTCTAAGGACATGCAATTACTGGGGACTTGTTCTGCCGACTAGGAACTGGTCGGTCAAAACTTATATGATAAGACATGTCGCTGGCCATGGACCTTATGTAGTTGGCCAACTGAGAGTGAGTGAGTAAGTTTGGTTTAAAGCCGCTTTTAACAGTATATCAGTTAAATAAGCATGTCAGCTTAATGTGGGAGTAAAGCCCGAAGTGATGCAGGTCTCAGACGTTCAACACTTCAGTGAAACCCACGAGCACGGGTATGGTGCTGACAAACCTAAAAACATAATCGGGGCGAACCGGGATTCGAGTGAGTGAGTTAAAACTTAACGTCACATCGGCAGTATCTCAGCCATATAGTGACGACCGGGATTCGAACCCACAATCATAGGTTTCTGGCGCGCCCAAGGGACGCAACTCTGCACAGCGAATCGCGGCGCCTTAGACGACTGGGCCACCCGTGCCCCGTGTAATTAAGAGACTGCCTCCTACATCCGTGCAATATATGAAGGGATATGAATTATAATACCCATCAATAAGATGATGAAGCTCTCCTTTTGATGAATCCCGACGAAAACTGAAATACTGATTAAAGCGCAGTAAACATACTCACTCACACGGTGTTGTTGTGAAGTGAAATATATGATATGACGGCGAAATTATTATATACAATCGTTTAAATAACTTTGCCTATCCGTGCCTCCCTACCCATGGACAAAGTCTTTGATCTGCCATCCCCTGTGTGAAATGTGTATCTATATATGAATTAAAGGGTATTACATGTTAAGTTGTCCACAATGGGCGCCTGTGTCGCAGCGTCATAGCTATTGAAACACTATCGCATCGCTGGTGTCGAGCTATGCGTATCGCCAAGAAAAGCATGTTAGTGTTATAAAAGAAGGAGGCGTCAGCATATACCCCTGTAGCACCCAACGCGCTATTTGCATCAAGTACAGCTGCAGTTTATGAATATTAATATTTATATATTAACTCATGTACTAAGAAACATAATTGTCGCCGGTTTCCTTAGTTATTTAATCAAACATGGCACATTTAAATCCTTGTCTGTATCGTATGCAGAAGTAGGCATTGGTACCATTCATTCTGCAGTGAACATTACAATCCACGATTGAACTGTTTATTCAAAAATAGGTTTGTGCTCAGAAAAGGCTATTTTTGGTTTCATTTATCTTTCAGCGACCAAACCCTTTCTATAACTTTACGTACTAAATAGTACCCGTTTCCCTGTTACTTGGTAAATGTGGTATATATATATGGTATTCATGTTAAACATGGAACTGTAAATTTCCATTCATATAATTTTCACAGCTATTTTGCTCTTTACGTCGAATGGAATCTGTTTCGGCCGACAATCAAGACTGTCTTTTCTCTTGCGTTGACGTTTTATATGTTTTCTTTCTTTCTTTCTTTCCTTCTTTCTTTCTCTCTTTCATTCCTTCTTTCTTTCTTTCTTTCTGTCCTTTATTTCTATCCGTTTCTAAGGACGGCGTGGTAGCCTAGTAGTTAAAACTTTCGCTCATAAACGACAAAGGCCCGTGTTCGATTCCCCACATGGGTACCTATCTATCTGTCTGTCTATATATCTACCTATCTTCATGTATCTAGCTATCTGGCAGTCTGTCTTTCTGTAACCGGCTGCATGTTTTCATATGTCATATTTTCTTTCACATCGAAATTCCGTTGACATATGTCTGGGTTTGATCGTTTGGAGTTGGGGCAGCAAATATTCGTCTTCGTGAATCGCTCACTTGCCACAATATCCAAGCGATGCAAGGTCTACCCCAAGGCGGGTTGTGAAGGAACGTTAGTCGAGAGAGATTAGCATTACACAACAACCGAAGGGCATCAACGTGCGGGCATATCCACATAAATCCTTCAATGCTTAAAACAATATGCTATGAACATGTTCTCTAGAACAAAGTTGTATTTAGCCAGTGGGACAAACAATAAAACTGGGGAAAGTTGACTGAGATGATAGGTGTGTTAATAACATTAACATTTCGAATGCCTACCGCTAAGTAGGCTATATTGAGACACGGGCTAAACAGGTCTGGCTGTGCAGCATCCACGTCTATAGTGACATTTTCACTGACTGTATTTTGATTATTACAGGATGCATAAATGTTTCACTTCCTATTCTATTACAAGCAGGAGGACACTCCAATGATCCCCTACTTGTTTGAGGTCAGGGGTCAGGGCTCTTTCAAAGTGAAATGTATTTGTCCCCACGTGACGTCAGTACAGTATTGTCATGCCGGCAAGAAAAGGACAGTCTTTATTCAGACTCACACGGAACATATCGGAGTACGTTGTACCGTGTCTGTGTGAAATCCAGGGATTATTTGGTCTCGTGGTAAGTGACTTTATGATGTTTTCTTGATAGCTACGTCTGCGTGACATGTACATGACAGGGACTGGGTGCACGTCTTCGGCTTATTGTTGTTTTATGTGAAACAAGGCAGAGACAAGTTAGAAGGGCATTGTCGGGAGCGCCGTGTTAACCTCTTGACGTTTATACTGCAGAAGACGAATGTGACGTAACAAAGGCTTAAAGGAAGTATATACTATGGTTGCAGTTGTTTAATTTTTTTGTTGCTTCCATTCTTGCTGAAATCCGTTACTGTGATAGAGGTACGATTTTGATTTTCGACTTTCATTTTGGAAACAGTTAACGTGGGCACAGCAAGTAGCACGTCGTGACCAGAGTAATTATTTAACTGAAGAAGACAAACATATAAGAAAAACCACAGAAAATCATGACACCACACTGCCATTTCCTTCAGCTTTCAGCTGGATTCTTTCTCTATTAGCTTAACCATTTGCTCTGTGAAAAGAAATATCTCCATAATCATAATTTTTCGATTCTTACTAGACTATAAGCATGTGTTTGTGAATCACTAACAAATAGTAACGATGCCAGGTGTTCGCGAAAAGGTGAGCGTATCCTGCCGCATCGGTTGCACCGTCACAAACACATGCAAAGGCTAATCACCTGAAAACAACACGAGAACATATGCTACTAGTCCAAGCCTTAAATTTGGTAATGCCATCTACATGTCTACCGTATAACTGTGTGAAAGCCTTACACAGGCCTTGGATACTGTAGCCCTGATCAAACAACTATTGAGCAAGAGTCGGAAGATGCTCTTTGAATTCTTCATAGAAAGAGCATGCTCGATTATATCTCAAAACTTGCGAGATGCACCGAAAGTAGACATGTAGGGAAGGTTGACTATTTGGCGAAGGTTGAAGTCATACCTCTTATGACAAGAGCGCCAGGAAGGCTAACAACAAGTACCATCTCTAAACTTCTTTTAGAATGACGTGGCCGGGGACCCCGGACCTTCCGCCCTCCTGGCGAACGCTCTACTACTAGACAACGGATAGCAGGATACGTCCTCAGCAATTAATGTTTGAAAAAGCCAGGATCAGTTACAATATGTGATTGTGTGGCATCACGCCTTGACGCTGTGAATAGTTGCTCATGCAGCCAATCACTGGTGTACCGGCCCATACAGGTCGCAGTGTCACAGCTGGAATATTGCTGACTGAGGCGTAAAACGACATTTACCTTCAATATAGACTGGTTAGCCTGCCCTAGAACGCTTGCGCTCATCGCCGCATGTGTAGTCGCTATAATGACAGGGTACCAGTCTCCCTTCAATCCCTTAACAGTAATTCCATGTCAAGCAATGTGTTAATGTAATGAACGCACTTTCCGACTACGAGGGTGTGGAGGAAGGCTAGGGGTATTGAAGCATTATTGGCCACGATAGGCTCGATACAATGCACATTACTATATGCGTAAGGAAGACATGGCGTCAAGAGCAATGGGTGTGGAGTGGGGCCAGTTATCTATGACATCCTATTCGTTGCAGAATACCATGATCGCGGGTTCGAATCCCAGATTCGCCCTGATCATGATTATTGGTTTGACAGCACCACACCCGTGCTCGTGTGTTTCACCAACGGCTAAGACCTGCGTCTCTTCAGGCTTTCCTCCCACATCAAACCGTCAATAACATCTTCTTTCAATCATGAAATCACTGAATCCAATATAAGTATGAAAAAGGTTTACAAGTGGGTACAGTTCTTCAGTTATTTTCTTAAATGTGTTGAAAAACGAGAAATTAAGCCATGGTTTACATCAACCAAGACATATTGGCCTACAACGCCTTGGCCTAAGGCCTGACGGTAGGCACGACGTGAGCCCCTGTGGATTAGGGTGGTGTGAAAGGTAAACTGTAAGCAGGTATCAAGACTTTGCTCTGACCCCCTGTATAAACATGGCATGTAGCGGACGGATCTGGCCATCACATGGCGACTGATTTACTCCCATTGCACGGTGTTTCGGGTATATAACATTGACTGGGATGAGCCAGGGTACGTCTGTATCGTCTGCCCTGTCGCTGGTGTACAGAATCGTGGACCGTTTGGATTGGAGGTCTGATTTGATTCCTTGTTGGTGTTTTGTAGATATGTATGTTAAACAGTGAGTGAGTGAGTGAGTGAGTATGGTTTTACACTGCTTTTAGCAATATTCCAGCAATATTACGACGGGGGACACCAGAAATGGGCTTCACACATTGTACCCATGTCGGGAATCGAACCCGGGGTTTCGGCGTGATGTGCGAACGCTTTAACCACTAGGCTACCCGACCGCCCCGCATGTTAAACAGTGACTGCCATGTTGCCCAGTGCGCCAGTGGTTGTAGAGGTGATATTTGTTGAAGGGACATGGTGGTGATAATCCAGTAATATCAGGTGACGTTGAATGTATTTGTTGTATTGACAGGGAGGTGATAATTCAATAACATCAGGTGATGTTGAACTTAGAGTAATATACTCAGACTGGGGTGAATGTTGAGGGCAAGCTGGAGTACTTTATTCAATGAGCGTGAGAGCGAGTTTGGTTTAACGTCGTTCGAACATTATTCCAGTTATATCACGGTATGTCAGCTTGATGTGGAGGAAAGCCCGAAGTGAGGCAGGTCTTAGACATTTACCACTTTGATGAAACCGACAAGCATGTGTATGGTGCTGACACACCTAGAAACATAATCAGGCCGAACTGGGATTCGAACCCACGATCATAGATTTCTGGCGTGCCTATGGGACGCAACTCTGCACAGTGAATTGCAGCGACTGGGCGATCCGTACCCCCATTGGTCAAGACAAAGAAAATAAATGGTGTTCCCAGAATTAGCTGATAACATTTGACCAGTAGTGACAGAATACAAGCATTTATAACACAAGTTTGAGCAAGAATTTAAGCCGCTTTTAGCCATTTTTCAGTCATGTCATAGCGCAGACGTCAAGATAGCTTAACACATTAACCCATGAATTGTGTCCAACCCCACTTTCCGGCATCATGGACAAGCGCTTTCACCACGCGCCTAACCCACCGCCCTGTTCATAATACGAATCGTAACAGGTGTACACTTGGTGAATACTCGTGTACAATCAGACCTGTTTAAGTTTGGGATATCTGAATGACAAAGTGTTGGTTTGTAGTAGGTGTAGACAGGCTTGTGGCAGTATCAATAAATTCAGAGCTTTTAAAAATCACTCATTTAAGGTGGGGGTCCGTTGTATTAGCACTTGGTCACACATGTGATTCATCCTCATTCAGTAGAAATCGTAGGGCAATATTAGATTGTCAAACACTTTAAATGGCCAGATTCCGGCAGAGAATGGGTTGGTATTGACACGACAATTGTTATTTCTATAGTTCTTCTCCTCCAACTGGATGTACATTTCACAAGGGTGTGGGAGGGCAGCTGACATCGACAAGTTTGACGAACACTGTCAACTATAACATGCCTTTCCAAAGGCGACGGTTTTCTTGTGATGGAGATGAAGGTTTTGATAATATTTAAGGTATATTAGCTTCAGCAATTTCGTGTCTCTGACCTCTGCCAAATGATACGATCGTTTCAACGATGTCCGGACGTTCTGAAAGTTTATGTAGTTGTGTGAAAGGATGTTTCAGCAAATTTACTACCCGGGGACCCACCCACCTATTACCCGACCCTACCCGGGTACCCACTGTAGGTCTCAGGAGATGTCTCAAAATGTCCGATTGGGAACATTTTTAGAATAGCCGTTGCAAAACGTATTCAGATACATGTAATAAACAATCTGGTCATTCATACACTGAAGTTGAATTAAGTTATATCTTTATTCAACCATATGAAAAATCAGAAGGGATGGGTCCATAATCAGAGGGAAAAGTGAACATTAGTGACTCGTAGTGTAACCATAGAGTTCTAGATAATATTTGTCATTAAACAATATATCACGTGACTAACCACGGGTCCGGGTAGTCCTGTGGGTACCCGGGTCCTACTCAGTACCCACCCGACCCGGGTACCCGAGTTACCCGTCCCAGCCCTAGTTGACACACGTTTCGACACGGACCTATTATCGGATTATCTTTACTTCGCACTGTTTACAGACCCGGTGTCATTGTAATCTCACAATAACATGTTAGTCTCGTCTTTTTCTTAAATGGTTTTTGATGCTACTTTAATTTTGATAGGGATAATCAAATGTTTTACATACATTTATAATACACTTGATATACATGTATTATAAGAATCAGTTTTATGTATCATGGCAAGACAAAAATATCCCGATCAAAAATGTAGTTGTATAGTTCCTTCCTTTACTACTGAGATACAAGTATTGATATCTCCATGTATTGAGCAACAACAGGTTATGTGTTTTGCGAGTAGTTGGGTTAGTCCGACTTGATAAAGCTTTGGCACATCAAACCGAACTCCTGCGTTTGATTCCCAACAGAAGTAAGAACGACAACCATTCTCATAATCACCATCTCCATTAAAGGCGGAGTCCGTACGGCAGAGTACGAGTCCGACTATATCATAAGCATGTGTTTATGCATCACTGTGAATTAGTGAAGATACCAGGTGTTGGCGAAAAAGTGCCACTCGTCACAAACACATGCAAAGGCATGTCAAGTGTTCACCTGAACAAACACGGGAACATTTGGTACAAGCAAAATAGGGAATTGCAATGGTCACTGATGAGACACATTTGGAACTGCCCTCTCTACTTCTACAATAACTATTATTCGCATGGTAAGTAAAAATATGTAAATGCGTGAACATATATATTTTGATGATTCACTGGAATAGCCTCGTGTCTAGATCTATACAAGGTGTACGGCCGGCCCAGTTTGCTGTGCAGAGTTGCGTCCCTTGAACACGCCAGAAACCTATGATTGTGGGTTCGAATCACGGTTCGCCCCGATTATGTATTTAGGTTTGACAGCACCATACCCGTGCTCGTGGGTTTCACGATGTGGTAAACCTCCATGATATGATCTGCATCACTTCGGATTTCCTCCCACATTAAGCTGACACGCCGTGATATAACTGGAATACTGCTAAAAGCGGCGTTAACCCAACTCACTCACTCACTCACTCACTCGATATGTCCTCCTATGGACGCAATGACATAACAGTTTTTCTTCGAGTCTCAGGTTTGAGATACTTGAAGGACAAAGGCTGTCTTTAACAACAGAGCTTTGCAAACTTCCATTATGCAGTCTTATATTTCTGGGCAACGTGAGCAGCAGTAAATCATCACAGGCATTCATAACACTTCCTTTTGTTTTGCACGGTCCCGGACCATAAACTGAAAAACAATGACACATCCAGAGAAATGTTTTTTATCACATGTTTTTCATTGACATTACCAGTATTTCTGAGACCTCACACATACAGTCTTCTATGTATAAAACATAGCTGTCAAAGTAACAGGAGCAGAACAAAGGATGACACACTATATTTCATATGTCGTCCATCTCTATTCAGTTTTTCTGAAGGAATTATCCTTGTTATCCTTCTGACATGTCGGTTTTCTATACCACACAACGTGCCGATTGCTGAATTGCGATAAACATATGTTAGTATTTATCTTTTATTTATAGATACGTAGTAGACATATTAATATTTGAATCATTTACTGCATACATTTTAATGAGTAGTACTGACGTTATTTTTTCGTGAATATCTAACATATCACTGTGTAATTTAAGCTATTTCAAAGTTTAGATAAAATCGTTTCAGAACGGCAACTTCAAACCTTTGGGTATAATATTTTGCTGAAATTTAAACCTAATGCAACATTATCGTTAAGGTGTTGAAAAGAACAGCCATCAATGTATTAAAACACTCCAAACATAGCACACGGAAACGTGAACTCTTGGCTCCTTACTATAAACAGTTTTACTAATATTATCTTTACGGGGATCAATTCTTTAAACACTATAAAACACTCACCCAGTTGTGAGTAAGGTCTCTTTAAGAGCCTTAGTCGCCCCTTCAGGTGTTATAGGCAAGCAATGGACAAGTTATAGACAACCCATGAGTCAGAACAACTAACGATAACGCGTTACATAGAAAGATGTGAACTGAATACATCACCTTGCAGTACCCCACTATGTACAATCTATGCACAGGCACACGGGTCGCTACTAAATGGCCTTCAGCACGCTAACTACGATATTCAACACAGCTCCCGTGACTGTTCCAGGCATAGACCTGTTTATCTTTCCTTTCAACTCGCTGTAACGACATAGAATACATACAAAATAGCAATTCAAGGGACCCACAAGTCCTGGGTCGAATTTAATGCATGTAAGGTGTCGGGATGTGTCAGTGCAGAGAACATCAGAGAACACTTATCTAGATAGTAAAATTGTTACTCATCAAACAGCCCTGGTTACTGTAATGCTCTGTTTCTTGGCCAAGGGAGGCGATAGACACTGTGTCATATGTAAGTATATATTATGATTGTTCTATCATATGCTGTGTGTGCTATGAGATCGGTTGATAAAAAGGTGGTCATAGTCATTCAAAATGAAAGCAATTATAATATCTGTATTGTAGTATCAATCATTACTCTTATATATACATATATCAGTATGGTTGGATATATACCTTATTATCATATCTTCCAATACACGTTCCACAAACTCCGACACACATATTCATCATGGTAAATAATGTCATCACAAGTATGCCATGAAAGAGGGACCATGCTGCATGATCCCATTTCCATTTTCATTTTAAGATCAATCATCGATTATACGGGATATTATATGTCCATTCTATGATGATATATACCCTGGACCTATACACCACGTGAGCTTCACTTTTAATGTGACGTCACGATCTCACTATCTATCACGACTAACTTAGCACATAACTGTTCTCCCTCACGCCAGTAATGTGACTGGACGGTTATTTGTTGCATCGTGTAATTTGACCGGGCTAAAACGAAGATGATATAGTGTATTATTTTTATTCAGTGTATTTATCGTAATAGAATTGAGATATACTACCCTTGATAATCGAGGATTGTCTAGACCTGGAAGATATAAATGTGCGCCCTTTAAAGCTGATAATTGTGTTATTGAATTTAGTGTATTCACTAACTTCTAGAGTGACATACATTAGCAAAATTGAGTCAGCAAAGTCAGTGTTAAATTTGAATAAAACGGGTCCTGATAAACTTTGGAAAAAAACTATTAGCGACTTTTAAGCAGTGAAATTATACACGAATTCGCCAAAACATTACCTGCAATGGTTTGTGTCAACATAAAACGAGTTAAACAACTATTAACACAGCAAATTCCCTTCCCATGACAAATAACATTTTTATCTGTTTCAAGTAATTATATATTGCTCCTTGTTTGTCAGACATGCCTCATACCTTCTCAGTTAAACACAGTGACATTACCAATAGCAAAATACGAAATACATTCTTACTCTTACCTTTCTCTATGTGATTCATATTACTCTCGATATAAAAATCTATCAATTCAAACTTGATATTTGTAAGTATACACTGAATAACTATAGCTACCTCTACCTCATGTGAAAAATTACAATCCCTCTATTATATACAATCGAAATCAGGTCATTTTATTACCATCAGGGCTTACTGGGATTACTTTTATCGTGTGAAATGCAGTGAGCAGTGGCTGTAGTATGTTAT
Source organism: Haliotis rufescens (assembly GCF_023055435.1). Classification (NCBI taxonomy): domain Eukaryota; kingdom Metazoa; phylum Mollusca; class Gastropoda; order Lepetellida; family Haliotidae; genus Haliotis; species Haliotis rufescens. The sequence goes on along the minus strand of NW_025963890.1, from coordinate 57,695,416 downwards.
TACCAGTTCTGGTCTCATTTCACGTTTGATCTGCCGAGCATGACACGTGTTAAGTAAGGGGTGAGGGAGAAGAGATTATAATGCTGCCAGAGCATGGAGGAAAGGTCAACGAGACATCACCTTAGGGGTCGGGAATGGCAAATAATGAAATTAGGACTTTGACTTTTTTTTGTAAATCGTTTTGTGTCGACGATGAACTAATGCAAATGTCAAGGGTATTGAAAGAGTCTATTGTAGCGTGGTGTGTGCGCATGGCATCACATGGTGATTTAGTTGAACTTGACTCGTACAGAGAGGCAATGGCCCAGATTAAGTGAAATATGCATGACATGCGAAATTGACAACACCGTTCTAATTTTTTATCTTTATGTTACGATGCAACTTATGTTTAATTTTAGTCGAAAATGTATATTTTTAGTGCATTGCTGTCATAAAGGTTTTTGATTGATAGGCAAATGAAATAGATATATTTCCTTCAGTGCTTGTTAAATTCGAGAGATAAAGGATTTGAAAATTACCAAAATTGCTTTAAACAAACTATCGATCATTTCGAGAACTGGGACTGGTCATTTATTAGGTTGGAGGGGCCACGGTTAGATTAAACGAGTGTGTGTGTGTGTGTGTGTGTGTGTGTTGGGGTGGGGGTGGGGGTGGGTGTGTGTGTGTGAAAAGTGACACAGCGGTAGACAGGGGCGTTAACCTTTATTACAACTATAGGGGGTGGGGTCATAAAAGCATAACATAGTTTGTTTTCTTTAAAATAAAAACATTAGTAATTTGAACATTCAAGGACTGGTAATATATTATGAGTAGGTGGGGGTCATGAGGAAATATTAAATTAATTTTTATTTATTTACTATTGTTTTTTATATTAATTTTGTTTAGGGTGGGGGGGGGGGGGGGGGGGGGGGGGTGTTCGGCAAAATATGATACAGTCCTATGACCAGTCCCTAAGGTGAAGCAACTAACTTTACAGAGAGTTGCGCCCCCTAGCCGTACCAGGATCCTCTTGTGGGTTCGAATCCTTCCTTTTTACCCTTCATCTGTCACTTTTGACGTTCCCCCACATGAACTTGACACACCGTGTATAATAGAAACACTGTTCCCAGCGGCGTTAATCCAGACTGAATCACTTGCTCTAACGAGGCAAAACCCAGTTGGAGCCAATGAATAAAAAAGTCATGATGACATTACGTCCAGCCTCGCGGCACGCGTCAAGGTCAGATGACTACCGTTAACAGCCGTGATGCGAACTGCCATCAGCTTTCATGCGGGGGAGTAAGACAATGAACAATCTCTATGTCACTGTGACGTCATCAGTCACCTGTAGTATACAGGACGTGACTGGATTTAGCTGAAATGCATTAGCATGTAATTGACACTACGTTGCTTTCCTATCTTTAACCTTGGTGGCTTGTCTATATCCGACATGTATCGTACACGCGTCAATAGCGTTGACACTCTCTGTCATATATTACACAAGGTAGGTGCCTTAGTAAAATAAGTGATAAGCTTAAGGCTTTCAGTGTTACTTACCCCGTTTGTCATGTCGCTTGTCGACATTGTGTTGCGCTGTGTACTGACAGGGTTCAAAGGAAAAATAAATAGGCAACATGTCATGTTAGGTTCCATTTGTATGTTTCAACGTTTTGAAAGTTCACACAAACTTATTGAAAAAAAGGGATAACTGTGTGTAAAGAATAAAAGTATAGCGGTCATTGCAATGGTGCGTGCAAATGATATTTCTTATGATTATGGAAAGTTGTTTCCGTTTATTTATTTGTGTGTCAACTTCATCGCGATACTGATCTTAAAAACTCTTGATTTCTCGTTATCGCGTATTGTAATCTTTATCGGATGTGTCATCTTGTCTCCCTGTGGTCGTATTAGGCTGCTGTTGTCTCGCTTTAGTTTCGCCTTGATTGTTAGTGGTTTATATCGTCTTGCATTTAGTTTCCCCTTGATTGTTAGTGGTTTATATCGTCTCACATTTAGTTTACCCTTGATTGTAAGTGGTTTATACCGTCTTGCATTTAGTTTACCCTTGATTGTAAGTGGTTTATATCGTCTTGCATTTAGTTTACCCTTGATTGTAAGTGGTTTATATCGTCTCACATTTAGTTTACCCTTGATTGTAAGTGGTTTATATCGTCTCACATTTAGTTTACCCTTGATTGTAAGTGGTTTATACCGTCTTGCATTTAGTTTACCCTTGATTGTTAGTGGTTTATAGCTGGCGTCTGTAGATGGATTCACACAACATTGAGAGTTTCGGCAACTGTCTCTCAAAAGACCAGAAATTATATAACATGACAACCAAATCCAAGGCAATATGTGCATTATATGTATAGAGAGGTGTCAGTATATGCTAATAAAGTATGGTTAATACTCCTAAATGTGGACATTGTATGTATAAAGGAGCAATATCAATCACTTGCAGTTCATTAAGCATTTCCATTCGTGTTGCATAGTACAGTGTGTGTTGTTATGTGTTGCAGTGTGCAGTCTGTTGTGTCTGTTGTTATGTGTTGCAGCATGTGTAGCATCGTGTGTTGCAGTGTGTCTCGGTGTTGCAGTGTGCAGTGTGTTGTTATGTGTTGCAGTGTGCAGTGTGTTGTTATGTGTTGCAGTGTTGTGTCTGTTGTTATGTGTTGCAGCATGTGTAGCATCGTGTGTTGCAGTGTGTCTCGGTGTTGCAGTGTGCAGTGTGTTGTTATGTGTTGCAGTGTGCAGTGTGTTGTTATGTGTTGCAGTGTTGTGTGCCTTGTTATGTGTTGCATCATGTGTAGCTTCGTGTGTTGCAGTGTGTAGCATCGTGTGTTGCAGTGTACAGTGTGTTGTTATGTGTTGCAGTGTGCAGTGTGCGTTGTTATGTGTTGCAGTGTGCAGTGTGCGTTGTTATGTGTTGCAGTGTGTAGCATCGTGTGTTGCAGTGTACAGTGTGTTGTTATGTGTTGCAGTGTGCAGTGTGCGTTGTTATGTGTTGCAGTGTGCAGTGTGCGTTGTTATGTGTTGCAGTGTGTAGCATCGTGTGTTGCAGTGTGCAGTGTGCGTTGTTATGTGTTGCAGTGTGCAGTGTGCGTTGTTATGTGTTGCAGTGTGCAGTGTGCGTTGTTATGTGTTGCAGTGTGTAGCATCGTGTGTTGCAGTGTACAGTGTGTTGTTATGTGTTGCAGTGTGCAGTGTGCGTTGTTATGTGTTGCAGTGTGCAGTGTGCGTTGTTATGTGTTGCAGTGTGTAGCATCGTGTGTTGCACTGTGCACTGAGTTGTTAGGTGTTGCAGTATGTAGCATCGTGTGTTGCAGTATGTGTGTGGTAAAATGTAACAGTGTGTAGTGTGCTTCGCAGTGTGTATTGTAGTATCCGTTGCAGTGCTTGTTGTTATGTCTTCTAGTGTGTGTGATCGCAGTGTGTGTTGTATAAGTAGCAGGGTGCATTGTAGAATGTGTTGCAGAGATACGACCCGACAGGATGACATCGCAAAACCAGACAGAGTGATTGATAGCTAACACCTGTATTTACACAAACAGTTTGTATCTATCTTCTTATCAAAGTCCTTTTTCTTTAACACCTGCAATACAAGGGTCGAAATCTTGTAGGGGCGGTCGGATAGCCTAGTCGTTAAAGCGTTCGCTTGTCACGCTGAAGACCCGGGTTCGATTCCCGACATGGGTACAATGTGTGAAGCCCATTTCTGGTGTTCTCCGCCGTGATATTGCTGGAATATTGCTAAAAGCGGCGTAAAACCATACTCACTCACTCACGAAATCTTGTAGCGACCATAGTAACGCTCTCAATGTTACAGTCGCTAGAGCTTCCCGACCACAAGGCCTCAAGAGATTCATGTCACACTATAATAAGTAAACCCATATCATCACTTCACGTATTACGTATCAAAGTAGTTAAATCATTATTTTACTTGAAGTTTTGTTTGTTTATTTGTTGTTTAACGCCGCACTCAACAATATTCCACGAGTCTTTACTTAAAGTGATTTATGTTTCACTATAGTAAGTTGCATCACTGCCTTGCTTCTAGTCTCACATCTAGTCTCTGTAATGAACATACAGTAAACTACGGTTATAACGAACACGCTTATAACGAACTGACGGATATAACGAACTTACTTTTTGGTCCCGACTACTTGCTGTAGTCATGCTGTATATGTACTTATAACGAACTACGGTTATAACGAACTAAAATTAGTAGTCCCTTTGAGTTCGTTATAACCGTAGTTTACTGTATTTTAAAGAAAAGAAACAGTTGTTAAATTACAGTTATGAAATATAGTAAGAAGGAGCCCAGAGACTTCATTTTCTGATACTGAAGTAATCTAGACTTGCCAAACATTATAGACTGCATGGGCTGTGTTGGATGTATCAGTTTCAGGGTCTGCATGACAGTCTACCTTTCTTCAAGTTACTCGTGTTCCCTTCATTTGCAATACAGTAAACTACGGCTATAACGAACTAAAAGGGACCATTAATTTTAGTTCGTTATAACCGTAGTTCGTTGTAGGCACATACGCAGCCTGTATACAGCAAATGGACGGGACCCCAAAATAGTTCGTTATATCCGTCAGTTCGGTATAAGCGTGTTCGTTATAAACGTAGTTTACTCTACTTCCAAAGCCCCGAGTATCATCACTGACAGTAACTGCTCATTGTTTGGGTTGTTTCCGACCGCGAAGCTGAACTATTCATACACATCCTCGTGACGTTGCGATTTTCTGTGCACGCGGGATTTCTGTGATAGTGATAGGCGAATATACTACTATTGCATTAAGCCATTTCGCAAAACAAAACAGGCAGAGGCAGCATCGTGGTAGCGGAGACTATTTCCTTTCGGATATGTCCTAATAAATCTATTTTTAGACGATACTATCTAATAACTAAGACTTATAACCGATATATTCAAGAAAAACATATTCTTCCATCATGAAATAAAATTAAAACTTATAACCAATATATTCAAGAAAAACATATTCTTCCATCTTGAAGTAAAAATAAAACTTATAACCAATATATTCAAGAAAAACATATTCTTCCATCTTGAAGTAAAAATATCACTTATAACCAATATATTCAAGAAAAACATATTCTTCCATATTGAAGTAAAAATAAAACTTGTAACCAATATATTCAAGAAAAGCATACTCTTCCATCTTGAAGTAAAATGCATTCTACATTTGACAGAGAGGGTAATTTGAATCACTCTTGGACATTGCATTAAATTTAATTCCAATATCACGGACAGAGAGTACCATCGGTGTTTTTTGTACAACACATAAAGCTTTCCATTAGAGTACCATAGCACACCAATACCAACGACGAGAACAATGAATTAGCAAGTGCAAAATGGGCAATTCATTTCACGGAGTTTATAAGGGCTGAAAAGGTTATGCTAACATTGACGCCTTCATTTTTTCTACTCCATTGCAATGTTAATATTGACTCTAAAAAGTATTAAGATTTCTATGCAATACAGCACACATATACTCGACACATCTACTTGGTGTGTTCTATTTTTGAAATGTACCTCACTCGTTTGTTGCAGTCATTCATTAATAAATAGTCGGAATACCCGCCGCAACCCTACCTCACAACGCTGCACCAATAGCCCAACACTACAAGGAAGGGAACGTTTCATTCTAATGACCCGAATTGTGTTCGAACGGTCATAAATTTCTTTCACCCAGACGTGTCAATATCAGCGTTATTGACGAGAATAGGCCCGCAGTGTATATATACAGCTTATCGCGCTACTGTTGTACATTTCAGTGTGTCATTGACAAGTGACACCGTCAGGACATTGGGAGTGTACAAATGAGGATCTTTACTAGCGCCTGAGGAGTTTACCGTACAGGTTTGTACTATATTCGTGTACATTTCGGTCTTCTAGTGCTCATTGCTGATATCCCATCATGTATTAGTCATAGTGAGTCTTGTTAATTTCATCCCGTTCCATTTCCTGTCACTTATCACACGGCTTCTGTCAGACGCACAACACGACATTCAGCTGGCGCTTAGTATGTGCTTGTATACGTATGTATATGTACACCTGTCTAGAGATTAACACCTGTGTTTATACGTGGGCCACATGTACATTTCAGGTGTCGTCGTAATGCCTGACAAACATGTGTTTTACGTGACACATACATCTGCATTATTACTGTTTATATTTAAGCATAAGCCTAATCACATGTAGTCTCACAGAGGTGATTATTAATTATCAAGTAAACATGTATCAAAATGGTTGCAATTGAGATCTTATCTATGACTGTAGGCTCGTTTCAGTTTGAAAATGAAAATAGGTCAGGCTGCAAATTGCAAGCCAGCCTCAGCGCCGTTCGCATTTGTATTGAACTGAATATAGATTTTACACAATGGATATATTTCAGGGGCGTCTCGACTGTATGTGCTTGATTTATGATCCTATGTGTATAGCATATATAATGCAAGTAAACATTTATCACGAATACCAGGGGCAATAACTCCTGGTACATCGATAACCTGTTGAGATATGTTGCAATTTGATGTCAATACAGCTGAGCAAGGTTCATTACATAAGCATTGCTGATAATATTGTGTTCATACTTGGAATTAACTCGTGATTTCACCTCACTAGTTCAATGTACATGTCAGGCACACCCAGACTGGTTTACGCTAGATGTATATGATATTATGGATTATGCATTCCCGTGGTGTAACCCAATGCATTAGTCATGCTGAACTATGCATGGAACTACACAACGCCTTACAGATCATATGCACTGTCAATACTAGATTGGAATTTAACCTAATGACAAATTATCATTCAATAACGTACAAGGCATCATCTTGTTGTTCCTGAAACACACGAAGCAAGCGTCCGACGTTTAGCTGCAGAGCACGACGGTGACCTTTAAGGTAGAGGTGAGTGTAGAGGTGTATGTGTTTGTGTGGCTGCTTGTACTAGTCCGGACCGATGCCGATTTATAATGCTAGCCCACTGAGATACCATGCCGCAGTTTAACATGAGTACCCAACTCACAGTATACTGACTCCGAGACGACCATTCCTTATTTTAGCCCCTTAATGCCGAGCGCCAGACAGGGTAACAACAAGTACCATCTTTTAACGTCTTTTGGTATGACGCGGCCGGGGATCGATTCCGGACCTTCCGCTCTCCGGGCGGACGCTCTACCACTAGACCACGGAGGCGGTCCTTAAAGTAGAAGTCATTAACAGGTGTTTGGGTCAAATGCGTTCAATATCCCCTTTGTTGAAATAACCATGTATGTCTATATCGACTACGTGGTAGGTAACTGACGTAAGATGAATAACATTCTGGTTATGTTCGCATATTCGCATGTTCGCATTCTGGATTGGCCTCCCCTAACTGTGGAATATTTGCTGCGAATTTAGAAACAGTCGAAATGACACAAATAGGTAAATTCAGCTAGCTATATTCCACATTCCAAGAAATGTATTAAGTAAAAGTTCATAGATTATACGTTAATCTGCGCTCCCTGTACGAATTGAATTGAGCAAGGTAAATAAGTCAACAAATACCCACTTTGATTAAGTCTCTCCTGGGGGCTTAGGGTGTTTGGAGGAGTGTGTATGTGTGTGGGGGGTGGGAGCGTTATGGACAATGGTCGTATGAACGCTTTAGTTAGTGTCATGTCTCAGTGTATGTTTACATTTAGAGATATCATTAATTGTTAGATGATATATGCGATAAAATGTGAGTTGACATACCGTGTGATCTTTGCATTAATTGAATCCAACTTGCTAGGACTGCCCATTAATCCGAATCACGAACCCCTTTAAATCTAAAATCAACACAGGTTGTCATCAGATTTGATTGTTAGTCCCGCTTATGCCATAAAGTATTGTCATGTTCACTTTAAAAAAAGCTTTCCTCAGGTATGATTTCAAAGTCATTGTCACAATGCAGTATCAGACATGAAACGGGCAGACATGGCGTCATCTCATTCTGTGGGGTCTTAGGCCATGAAGGAAACATGGATGTTTTCGTGAGTAGCTTATTTTCAAGAATCTGGGCCCCGTTTCACAAAACCATCTTAGCGCTAACGACTGTTAAAGTGTGGGATTTACGATCACCTTAGCGCTACGACTATCGTATGTATATGTCAAAGTGTGGGTGTTACGATCACCTTAGCACTACGACTGTCGTAAGTCTGTGTTAAGGTATGGAATTTACGATCACCTTAACGCTACGACAGCCGTAAGTCTATGTTAAAGTATAGGAGTTACGATCCTCGTAACGCTACGACTATCGTAAGTCTATGTTAAAGTATGGAATTTACGATAACCTTAACGCTACAACTGCCGTAAGTCTATGTTAAAGTATATGAGTTACGATCCTCTTAACGCTACGACTATCGTAAGTCTATGTTAAACTTTGGGAGTTACAATCACCTTAACGCTCCGACTGTCGTAAGTCTATGTTAAATTATAGGAGTTACGATCCTCTTAACGCTACGACTATCGTAAGTCTAAGTTAAACTTTGGGAGTTACACAATCACCTTAACGCTCCGACTGTCGTAAGTCTATGTTAAATTATAGGAGTTACGATTCTCTTGACGCTACGACTATCGTAAGTCTAAGTTAAACTTTGGGAGTTACAATCAGCTTAGCACTACCACTGTCGTAAGTCTATGTTAAATTATAGGAGTTACGAACGTCTTAGCGCTACGATCACTTTGTGAAAGAGATACAGGTCACCTGACCTTTCTCGCATTTGCCAATTTAAACTCGTCAGAAACCACAGCGGCAAGGTTCATGATAACATTGACACCAAAAGTTTTTAATCTTACGATACGAAATATGTGTTTTACACAGATATTTAAAAATAGACCCACGTGAATGAGAAACAATTTTTTACTTTTTATGAACTCATTACTGCCGTGACTGTCTGCCGCGCGTCTCGACGCGGTACAAACCTGCTGCACCATATCCAACTTCGAGTCGGCCCCTATTCATGGCATGACCTTAACTACATACATTTCTTTTACAAAATCAACAAGAGATCTTATTGATGTGTGTTTGTCTGACAGTTAAAGCGAAGAGTCATTGGAAACATAGGCAATGCTTATTGTTCAGAGAGCATTTCTAACAAAATATTTGCATAAGAATATTTACTTGGTAGAGCGTGCAAACAATATAGCTTTTTCTCTGATAGTTTAGGCATATTTAATATGTATGTAATCTGTATTATCACAACAGGACAACTTTTTTGTATTTACTATTTCTTGGAATCACTTGTAAATCCCCTACATGTCAATGGTAGGCTCCGAGGATGGTAGACCCATGCTCCATCAAAGATTTGAAGTTAAGATTTTGACACAGGTTCCAGACATAACTAGAACATGAAGTGATTGTCACAAATGAAGTCATGTTTCGAAGGTATTAGCCTCTCCAATTGGTTAATGTGAAATGTAAGCGAGACGCGTTACACAAATATATTTTAGAACTGCTTAAAAAACCCAAAACATTTACAATATTTAGTTTGAAGTCCGCCTTGATTTTATAATGACCAAAGGCAATAATTCGCCACAAGATTGACATGTGCGCCAGGTGACACGAAGAACTATTTAAACGGTTGTACCGTCGTGGTTCAGCAAGATAATATAGTTTGAGTTAGCAACGGAATCTCCCATCTCCATCTTCCCTAGGCAAGAGAGTTAACTGACTGTAAAAGTCGTTTCCAACTAGACTTTTAAAGTCAGTTAACTCTCTTGCCTCGGGAAGATGCCCACCTCTTGGTTCGCTATGACTTTTGTATTCAGTGAAATAATGACTATGTGTACCTCACAGGTTGTGTGAAGCCCATTTCTGGTGTCCCCCGCCGTGATATTGCTGGAATATTGCTAAAAGCGCCGTAAAACCAAACTCACTCACTCTCATCAAAGTTATTGTTTCTGCTATGGTATAACGACAGGGCTGTATAATGTGTACTGACTTGCATGTTGTCAACTCGACATAAGTAATATTTTAGCAAGGGTCTTGGGAACACCTTAGCAAAAGGTAATTAGATAATTAAGATAGATAATTAAAATGAAATTGTAATGTAACTGTTAACCCTCTAGCGCCTCACAGGCAGTTTTGGTTGTATACTCCTCGGGGAGCTGAGAATGACAATTGCGTAAACACTGATCCACTGACCGGGGTAAGAATGTAGCGATTTGAGGGTTCTTTGGTGCATTATAGATAAGCACATGTACACCAAACTATATACCAATACATAATAATATATGTCATGTTGCTATGCAACTTTGTCTAAAATTGATATTATTGAGATTGCTTACCGTCGTCAACACTATAGGGTCCACCTGTTACACATGCGTTCATGGTCTCTTCTGGTTACCAGTGTGTATGACTTTTTTTCAAGGCCTGTGGTGTTACATATACCTACCTATACAGGATAGCTGTTGCACCGTACAGTAGCATGACAGAGAACATGAATCCGTTTACAGCAACAGGCACGTTGGACGTAGCATCACTGAGTGCATCATATACAGGGCAGGGCAGGGCAGAGCAGAGCAGAGCAGAGCAGTACAGGGCAGGGCAGGGCAGGGCAGGGCAGGGCAGGGCAGGGCAGGGCAGGGCAGGGCAGGGCAGGGCAGAACAGGGCAGGGCAGGGCAGAGCAGGGCAGTACAGAGCAGAGCAGTACAGGGCAGGGCAGGGCAGGGCAGGGCAGGGCAGGTCAGGGCAGGACAGAGCAGTACAGAGCAGGGCAGGGCAGGGCAGGGCAGGGCAGGTCAGGGCAGGACAGAGCAGAGCAGGGCAGGGCAGGGCAGGACAGGGCAGGGCAGGGCAGGGCAGGTCAGGGCAGTACAGAGCAGATCAGGGCAGAGCAGGGCAGTACAGAGCAGGGCAGGACAGGGCAGGACAGAGCAGAGCAGAGCAGTACAGAGCAGAGCAGGGCAGGGCAGGGCAGGGCAGGGCAGGGCAGGTCAGGGCAGGACAGAGCAGTACAGGGCAGGGCAGGGCAGGGCAGGGCAGGGCAGGGCAGGGCAGGGCAGGGCAGGACAGAGCAGGGCAGGGCAGGGCAGGGCAGGGCAGGGCAGGGCAGGGCAGGGCAGGGCAGGGCAGAGCAGAGCAGAGCAGTACAGAGCAGAGCAGTACAGAGCAGGGCAGGACAGGGCAGAGCAGGGCAGGGCAGAGCAGAGCAGGGCAGAACAGAGCAGGGCAGATCAGGGCAGTGATGTGTATTCATCTACAGAAACGCTACCTGATGTTGAATGACTACCCGTTCATCCCGACCTTTGTCCACCTGGACGATTTCTCTGGAAAATCCGATTTAACGTAGTTTACATTATATTGTTACATTTCTAAACATGTAAACAAGTGGACTACCAATAGCAATACGCCATAGACTTGTCGTCTTATTCAAATATGTTATCAATAATGTTTTATCAAGTTTTATTTCACTGCCATTCGCGGAACAAGAATGACAAAACATACCAAACATATAAAATTTGCATCGTATATACTAAGTGATATTACCATAACCAACTCATTTAGTGACTAGCATTTAACATAAATAACACGACTTCCAAACGTGCGTGTTTGTTAATCTGTGATCATAAAACACATCCCCCTTAAAAAGAAATGCGGTCCGGCGGGGTAGGCGAGTGGTTAAAGCGTTCGCTTGTCAGGTCCGGGTTCGATTCCCAACTGGGTACAATGTGTGAAGTCCCTTTCTGTTGTCCTGCTATACGTGATATTGCCAGACTATTGCTAAAAGCGGCTTAAAATCCAACTCACTCACTCACTAAAGGAATTTCAGTATCCGCGCTTGCTGTGCTACCGTGTCCCGGCGATATAAGCAAATCATAGGTTGCTTCACGACAGAACCTCTGTAACATACACCCTCTGGGGCGTCTCTCGGTGATGAAGTATCGTGAGCTTGAAGTCAATACTTTTTTAATGCCAGCTAGCAAGAAGCCAAGGCGAGACGTGATTAGACTAACATTTAGTCCATGAAATCTTACATTACACAATATCCTTCTTGACTCTAAAAAAAAGCTCTATGCTGTGGAATAGAGCTAGCTAGAGCTGGCTAGACTTGCTTTTATATACTTTTCTAGATTGTGTTTTTTTTCTCATAAAATAAATATATTCCACAGTCATGGTGCAGGACTAAGACGCTACCTACGGCTATAGTTAGGGCAATATTTGGACTGCCACTGTCACATTAGGTTGACAATATTTCAGCCATGGTCATAAAGAAGGTACAGCAGAAACAAATCACCTTTCATCAATAAGCTAAGTATGCATGTTACGTAGGCATGTGCTCATGTTTGCGAAACAACACAGAACAAAAGCTTTGATTTTTACCCCGTGGGGATTCCCCGTTAGAATTGCCCTCTAACCTCTGCTGGTCGTGAGGGGCGATTTGATGGATGTCGGTGATTTGGTTGATGCTTGTCATTGTAAGGTGAGGTGAAATTTGGTTTAACGTCGCGTCCAAGATTATTGCACTTATATAGCGACGTGTGTGTGTGTGTGTGTGTGTGGCTGCTTGTACTAGTCCGGACTGATGTCGATTTATAGTGCTAGCTCACTAAGATACCATGCCGCAGTTTAACATGAAAACCCCAATCAGACACAGCACACTGACTCCGAGCCGACCAGTCCTTGTTTTAGCCCCTTAATGTCGAGCGCCAGACAGGGTAACAACAAGTACCATCTTTTAACGTCTTTTGGTATGACGCGACCGGGGATCGAACCCCGGACCTTCCGCTCTCCGGGCGGACGCTCTACCACTAGATCACGGAGGCGGTCGCTTGTCATCGTACCCCGACGGAGTGGATCGTTGCTCATAATATCAATCACTGGATTGTCTGGCTCTCACCCGTTGATTTATTGACCGCCATCATATAGCTGGAAAATTGCTGAGAGCGGCGTGGAACAACAATCCAATGGAATATACGTTAACGTTGGATAAAATTCATGATGCGTGCGTGTCTGTGTGTCTTCGTGTTGGTATTTCCATGGGTATACCGTGCAGTGTTTCTATTGAGGTTGACGAATAACACGTACAACAACAAAAAAACATCTGTAAGAACAGAATTATCCCCGTCTAAACGGCTTACGGGTTGATATGATTAATGGCAACAACTTGTGGTCTTAATACTTAACTTTGTCACAGAAGGACAAAACACTGTACCTCGTCAAAGAGTGAGAACGTACCCCGTACAGGTAATCTCAATGGGATTAGGAGTCAAAACTCTGCTGCTTAATACGGGTTAATACGGAGATAACCCGTTAATCCAGGCAATAATGTATATTTATCATAATTATATCGGTATATTTGTCGGACTAACGAGCCAGGGGTGTCTGACAGAACGTCCTTCTTCAGGCGCCTCCGTGTCGGCCTGTGTCTTTTCCTCATTAACACTGTGACAGTATTGCCATGGTTGTCCTGCTATTGTCCTACTATTGTGATTTTATTGCCATTGTTGTCCTACTATATTGCCCTACTTTTGTGACAGTATTGCCATTGTTGTCCTGCTATTGTGATAGTATTGCCGTGGTTGTCCTACTATTGTCCTACTATTATGATAGCATTGCCGTGGTTGTCCTACTATTGTCCTACTATTATGACAGTATTGCCGTGGTTGTCCTGCTATTGTCCTACTATTGTGACAGTATTGCCGTGGTTGTCCTACTATTGTGATAGTAATGCCATGGTTGTCCTACTATTGTCCTACTATTATGACAGTATTGCCGTGGTTGTCCTGCTATTGTCCTACTATTGTGACAGTATTACCTTGGTTGTCCTACTATTGTGATAGTAATGCCATGGTTGTCCTGCTATTGTCCTACTATTGTGACAGTATTGCCGTGGTTGTCCTACTATATTGCCCTACTTTTGTGACAGTATTGCTATGGTTGTCCTGCTATTGTCCTACTATTGTGATAGTAATGCCATGGTTGTCCTACTATATTGCCCTACTTTTGTGACAGTATTGCCATTGTTGTCCTGCTATTGTCCTGCTATTGTGACAGTATTGCCGTGGTTGTCCTACTATTGTGATAGTATTGCCGTGGTTGTCCTACTATTGTCCTACTATTATGATAGCATTGCCGTGGTTGTCCTACTATTGTCCTACTATTATGACAGTATTGCCGTGGTTGTCCTGCTATTGTCCTACTATTGTGACAGTATTGCCGTGGTTGTCCTACTATATTGCCCTACTTTTGTGACAGTATTGCCATGGTTGTCCTGCTATTGTCCTACTATTATGACAGTATTGCCGTGGTTGTCCTACTATTGTCCTACTATTATGACAGTATTGCCGTGGTTTTCCTATTATTGTGATAGTAATGCCATGGTTGTCCTGCTATTGTCCTACTATTATGACAGTATTGCCGTGGTTGTCCTCTTATTGTGATAGTAATGCCATGGTTGTCCTACTATTGTCCTACTATTATGACAGTATTGCCGTGGTTGTCCTACTATTGTCCTACTATTATGACAGTATTGCCGTGGTTTTCCTATTATTGTGATAGTAATGCCATGGTTGTCCTGCTATTGTCCTACTATTATGACAGTATTGCCGTGGTTGTCCTACTATTGTCCTACTATTATGACAGTATTGCCGTGGTTTTCCTATTATTGTGATAGTAATGCCATGGTTGTCCTGCTATTGTCCTACTATTATGACAGTATTGCCGTGGTTGTCCTCTTATTGTGATAGTAATGCCATAATTGTCCTGTTATTGTCCTCCTATTATGACAGTATTGCCGTGGTTGTCCTATTATTTTGATAGTAATGCCATAATTGTCCTGCTATTGTCCTGCTATTATGACAGTATTGCCGTGGTTGTCCTACTATTGTGATAGTAATGCCATAATTGTCCTGCTATTGTCCTGCTATTATGACAGTGTTGCCGTGGTTGTCCTGCTATAATGATAGTTGGGGGCACGGGTGGCCCAGTCGTCTAAGGCGCCGCGATTCGCTGTGCAGAGTTGCGTCCCTTGGGCACTCTAGAACCCTATGATTGTGAGTTCGAAACCCGGTTCGCCCCGATTATGTGTCTAGGTTTGTCAGCACCATACCCGAGCTCGTAGGTTTCACCGAAGTGGTAAACGTCTGAGACCTGCATCACTTCGGGTCTTCCTCCCACATTAAGCTGACACGCCGCGATATAACAGTAATACTGTTAAAGGCGGCGTTAAACCCAACTCACTCACTCACTCACTATTATGATAGTATTGCCGTGGTTGTCCTACTATTGCTCTGCTATTGTGATAGAATTGTCATGGTTGTCCGGCTATTATGATAGCATCGCCATTTTGTGTCCTGCTGTTGTCCTACTATTGTGATAGCATCGCCATTTGTGTCCTACTATAGTCCTGCTATTGTGATAGTATTTTCATGGTTGTCCTACTACTGTGATAGCATCGCCATTTGTGTTCTGCTGTTGTGATAGAATTGCCATGGTTGTAATAATATTGCCATGGTTGTCCTGCTATTGTGACAGTATTGCCATGGTTGTCCTACTATTGTTCTGCTATTGTGATAGTATTGTCAGGGTTGTCCGGCTATTATGACAGTATTGCTATGGTTGTCCTACTATTGTGATAGCATCGCTATTTTGTGTCCTGCTATTGCCCTACTATTGTGATTGTATTGCCATGGCTGTCCTACTATTGTTCTGCTATTGTGATAGTAATGTCAGGGTTGTCCGGCTATTATGATAGCATCGCCATTTTGTGTCCTGCTATTGTCCTACTATTGTGATTGTATTGCCATGGCTGTCCTACTATTGTTCTGCTATTGTGATAGTAATGTCAGGGTTGTCCGGCTATTATGACAGTATTGCCACGGTTGTCCTACTATTGTGATAGCATCGCTATTTTGTGTCCTGCTATTTTCCTACTATTGTGATTGTATTGCCATGGCTGTCCTACTATTGTTCTGCTATTGTGATAGTAATGTCAGGGTTGTCCGGCTATTATGATAGCATCGCCATTTTGTGTCCTGCTGTTGTCCTACTATTGTGATAGTATCGCCATTTGTGTCCTACTATAGTCCTGCTATTGTGATAGCATCGCCATTTGTGTTCTGCTGTTGTAATAGTATTGCCATGGTTGTCCTGCTATTGTGACAGTATTGCCATGGTTGTCCTACTAAAGTCCCGCTATTGTGATAGTATTGCCATGGTTTTCCTACAGCCCTATTGATAGCATTACGATAGCAGGAAGAGTACCTATTTCATTCAACAATGCAAATTTGTAGGATTTATTCGACTTGAAATTAATGACTACCACGCATGTCGTTACCTGAGTGCATGGGTTTGCTGGAGCAGTTGCTTGGGAATTTAAAGGGGCGAATCTCGATCCAGTGGGCTCACGTCACGCTGAGTTAAAGTCTGCGAAACAAGGAGATGCCCATTTGTTGTAGGGTCGATGTATGCGCATATGCTACACTGGTTGCCCTCCCTGACCTCCGATGACCTCCCTGACCTCCACTGACCTCCCAATGTTGTCAGATTTGTTCTTCAGCAATATTTACTACACAACCATCGACTTTGAAACTAATTTTCATGATTAGGCGTTTGGTATCTATAAACAGTCATCTACCAGCTTCAATTTGATTATGTAGTAGGCCTCGTTAATAATTATCTAACTATTGTGAAAAATAAATATTTTGATTTGCTCAACAGTATCACGAATAGATACACTGACTCGTAAACTGCAATTTGTTGATTTCCAACTGATTGTAAACTGAAATGAATATGTTGCCCACACATCCTGAAATTAATTTGTTTCCGTAGCTACAACATAATTACAATTTGTTCAAAGTTGTTGTATTAATATCATCAATAATGGTAATCATTATCCTATGTGTGGTATCTTAATATTGTCCCAGAACACGAGCTTATAATTACCATCAGGTCTGCAGGGTGCGTCAGCAGTAAGAAATGTGTGTAGCTAAAGTCTCTGATATGTATCCCAAAAATGCCCCCTTAATACTGGTGAGAGGGATCCTTGAAGGAAAGATGGCATTCAAGGGGTTAACCACACACCCCTATTCTGTAGTTTGGGTGGACTAAACCAAGTGCTGTTTGGGGAAAGTTTTTTTTGTTTCATGAGTTTCATGTATCAATATCTCATTAGATTAATCGAATTTTGAAAACACAAACATGTATATGGAGTCGTAAATCATTAATCCATATCTGTGACCAAGAATGGTGACCGAGCATGCGGTAGACACTGAAAAAGACATTAGAAAACTGCTGGAGTTTGCAGCCTCTAACCGCTGAAGTGAGACAGGAATATATTGTTGCTGCTTTGCGTGTTTAAGATCGTCTTCTGCCTTAGCAATTTAGGCTGAGCTGCACGTCTATGGGACTCGTGTGTGTGAGTAGGGTACACATATCTAATTGGATTTTCAGTATTGATAATATTTCTATTTTCGTATTGATATGATTTGATTTTTTATCTTTAGAAATTTATAGAATTTCTTTGGCTGCTCTGTTAATATACGTCCGAATAACTGACCATCTTTCAGAAATAGAGTTACATATAATACGGCCTTCGCTATTGCATCTCTTGGCTTCAGGAGATCTACGACAGGTAGAGGGTCCAAATGTAGTTCTTGTGTTATGAGGGATTGTTATAGCCGGTTCAGCTTCCTTTCCAATCGTAAACGTCCCTTTAAGGGAGGTAACTCTGACAGTAGTCTGACATATGAACATGTTCAGAATGGAAAATCTTGTCTCTTCATATGAACTTATTTGGGGTGATTGAGTGAGTAAGTTGGGTTTAACGCCGCTTTTAACAGTTTTACAGTTATATCACGGCGTGTCTGCTTAATGTGGGAGGAAAGCTCGAAGTGATGCAGGTCTCAGATGTTTACCACTTCGGTGAAATCCACGAGCACCGGATGGTGCTGCAAACCTAGAAACATAATCGGGGCCACAATCATAGGGTTCTGGCGTGCCCAAGGGACGCAACTCTGCTCAGCGAATCGCGGCGCCTTAGACGACTGGGCCACTCGTGCCCCCCTATTTAGGTTGAAAACAAAGGACTTACAAGCAGAGACAATATACCTATATATGTTACAAGAGTCGTCAATCATCACCATTCTTTAACTATCAATCCTGTGTGAAATCGGTTTAAACGATTAATAGTTAACTAATAATCGCGACGCTACCGTCGGCCCACAGTCAATTGAATGCTTGGACAGTTTGATCAGTCGCTACAGCTCAATTCCTTGCAACTGAAGCTCCTATATTCAGAACGACCTCCTGTAGGTCCGACCCAAGGCTGTAGGGGGCATGCCTTCGCGCGGAACAACCACACGTCATTTAAACCTCGTCAGTTCAGCCCTGCGCTACAGCTTACAACGTTCATCGTTTTGTGACGGACCTATAGAACACAATCCCAGTAGAGAACCATACCTACTCTATACACACACGCTGAGGAAGGGCTAGGGTTGTCACACACAATGCGATTCTAAGCAGTCCAGGTGTGTTTTCTCCTAAAGGACCAATGTAGGATACAATGTAGGATACATTTGCAGGATTGGCTCGGAACATTCACTTTGGTCTCGCTTACAGAAGAGACAGGTACGTGGTTTGCACGAATGAGCGAGTTTTATATGTATTTCAAAACATGTTTCAATATTCTCTAAGTATTTTATAATTTGCATGTTAAGTATGCATATAAGGTTAATCATTTATTGGTTGTGAGTTTATATTATTTTGATATCACATTAATACTTTGATAGATTTGTTTTTGGTACACATTGATTATGTTCTCTGTCAAGCCTGACCTGCCAGAATGTATTTTGACACTCTCATGGCCAATATGTTACAATATTGATAGCGGACAGTGTGAAGAGTATTGAAGTTTTAACCATAACACTACCAGGATGGCAATGTAACACTACCAGGATGGCAATGTTACACTTCCAGGATGGCAATGTTACACTTCCAGGATGGCAATGTTACACTACCAGGATGGCAATGTTACACTTCCAGGATGGCAATGTTACACTTCCAGGATGGCAATGTTACACTACCAGGATGGCAATGTTACACTTCCAGGATGGCAATGTTACACTTCCAGGATGGCAATGTTACACTTCCAGGATGGCAATGTTACACTTCCGGGATGGCAATGTAACACTACCAGGATGGCAATGTAACACTTCCAGGATGGCAATGTTACACTTCCAGGATGGCAATGTTACACTTCCAGGATGGCAATGTTACACTTCCAGGATGGCAATGTTACACTTCCAGGATGGCAATGTTACACTTCCAGGATGGCAATGTTACACTTCCAGGATGGCAATGTAACACCACCAGGATGGCAATGTTACACTTCCAGGATGGCAATGTTACGTTAACACGTCGCCATCGCTGGGGTTGTTAATGAGGTTACCGAGGTGCACTTTTGACTTTTTATACTCAGATTTTCAAAAGAGCAGGAATCATAATTGTCAAGTATGAGATTAATGCTACTAGCAAGTCAACGGTCTGTAACGGAGGGGTAAATACTTACCACAGAAAAACAATCACAACGTGCAGTGATAACGATTCCTGGTGTGTCAGCACCTTGTCTCTCCCCCGGAGTCTCGAGAATAAACTCCAACTCAAGTCTAGAATGATTTGGCAAGTCTAGATTGCCGCGTTTGGATATTATTTTGTTAGAATTGATATATTTATAAGATAACTATATTTCTGGGACTTAATGTTAGTATATGTCGCACCATACACGTGCTGGCGGGTTCACTAGAGTGGTACACGCCTACAACATGCGTCTCTTCTAAGGCGCTGACAAACCATGGTTCATAAACGAACTGAGTTCGGTATTCAATAAGCGGATCCTGGCACGTCCAAGGGGCCTAACTCTGCGCTGGCTGTGATGTGTCAAACTCATCCCTTCTGTTCTGTAGACAGCTTCGACGGGGATTAGATCTGCGTGTCACCTACACATATTTCAAAGAGGTTGCAACGTGCCGTTCCCTCCTCATCAAGTTCCTATAATATTCAATGACATTGAGGTACCTGGACCACGTTCCTTTCTGGCTTTTCATGTTCCACAAAGCCTTTGAACTTACATAATGGATATACGTGTACTTACATTGAAGATCATGTGTGTTAAATCTGTATGTACAAGGATACCAGAGGCTAGGAGATAGTGTGTCGGGTCAATCTAACTATATTAATGGTCCAGTCTTTCAGAGTGAGCTGTAGGGTGACTGCAAAGACCAGAATTCCTATATCGGTACGTCATGTCGTACTGGTACAAAAACTCCATTTAAAGTCAAAATGACACGCATTCTAGGGCCCCGTTCCACAAAGCGATCGTAGCTCTACGACTGTCGTAAGTCTTTGTTAAAGTATGGGAGTTACGATCATCTTAGGTACGATCACATTGTGGAAGGTGCCCAAATACTGATCCTGCACAGTTGCTGTATCTAACAGATGAAATATGAATTGCAGACATACTTCTGACAACACGAATACATGTCTGGTATTCAATAATACAGCAGGTGCACGTGTGACACAAATAGGATATGAAATACCACATATAGTATAGCATAACATAGTACAATATATACAAGAATGCAGGCTATTATAATTCAAATCATCGACCATGCACACGTGTTAAAAGTCCATACATATATGCAGCTATCGATTACGGAGGCAAATAACCAAGCTTATGAACAAGCATGATAACTAATATATAAAAAGACGTGCGTGTGTGTGTGTGTGTGTGTGTGTGTGTGTGTGTGTGTGTGTGTGTGTGTGTGCGTGCGAGCGCATGTGCATTTCACACATGTGTATATGATTGTTTACATGTATATATATATACCCATGTATATGATTGTTATATATATATATATATAGTTATATATATATATATATATATATATATATAGTTATAGTTATAGTTATAGTTATATATAGTTATATATATAGTTATAGTTATATAACCATCAATATATAAAATAAACAATCATATACACGGGTAGTCTTCAATAAACCAAACGCTACAACGTTAACAGAGCATCAGCGTTTCATCAAACAACCCTGATTTGATCAAGTCTCCATAACCATAACAATAGTCCTGAACCATGGCTGTGGAATATATTTATTTTATGAAAAGAAAAACAATCTAGAAACGCATACAAAAGCAAGTCTAGCCAGCTCTAGCTAGCTCTGTTCCACATGATATCAGCATAGGGAATGTTTTGTAATTTTTTTTAGTCAAGAATGATATTGTGTAATATAATATTTCATAGACTAACTGTTAGTCTAACATAACAACAACACAAATAAAGAAGTTAGCAATAGCAGATTCCATGTCCTTCTTAGTTGCTATCAAAGATTACAGATAAGATAAGATAAGATAATATTTTATTTGCGTGTCACGCAGTATAAAAATACATACATTCAAAGTACAAGACAAAATATATAATATACCACCCGGCCGGTTGGCCTATGAGACACGAGAGATAAAAAAATAGCTCAGTTTTATATAAAGAGATTATGCTAGTATCGTTTAGTGAGATACTTGTGGATCAGAAGTGCACTACTTACAATGCAAGTTGAAATTTTCTTCTTTTATACATAGCAGTAGCAACTGCGGCTAGGGGAATAGCTAGGCTGTCATTCTGCATAACATATATAAATTGGTCTTTTATTACATTGGAGACAAACCATACAATGGCCCTGCACGTACCGACCATCATACGCCAAGTCATGTCCGATGCACTCAGAAGGTCAACGTGACCTCAGCGGACCCTGTAACTTTTGCCCTGAGTCTCTCATTATCGTCTCCGTGAGCTAAGCCAGCTGTGGCAGTATTGCGGGTAGGGGATTATGTAGATTAGCTTACACAGTTGAGGGTAGGGGCCGGCTTGAAGTGACACCGTGCACGAGCCTAACTTGTCATTGTTCATTGTAACTGGGTTGCAGTGAACAGCGTTCTAAATGCCGACTTGGGGTACACCACGAGAGTCGGGATTATTGTTGATGTGAGTATTTTGCAAGAGGGAAGTTCTGTTATTTTGATGCTTGTGGTATGGTTTGTATTGAAGTCGACTGCACCAAACTCTGTCATGAAGGCGGTTGCGCCAAGATTTGAATATGATGAAAATTGTTCACAAAAAAAAGGTATGCGATTCTTAAGTGCTAATGACAATGATTTTGAAGTACCGTTATGTTCGCTGATCAGGTAGGCTCCCTGACAGCACTATTTGGCTAGCTGTAGTTTATACCGATATGATTTATGTATGGTGTCGCACTATCCACAGAAGCTAACGGTATAGTGTAATGTACATTTCACTGCAGCAACACGAGGATCATTGTATCATTAATGCTTTGGGAAGTTATGATTTATTAACCTTATAGGTGTAACGGTAATTTCTGTCATAAAGATAACCGTTTATATTGTGACAAAATGTCTTATATATATATATGGATTTAAGTGATTTCATAGTTTCTGTTGCTACTCTATCTAACACCTGTAGTTGGGTATGATACTAGTCTTTCTCCCAGATCCTAGAGAAAATAATATATAAAGGAGTCTAACTCAAGTCTAGAATGATTTGGCAAGTCTAGATTGTCTCACCTGAAATTAAGGATTGTTCTTGGCTCCATTTGGATTTTATTTGTTTATTTTGTAGATATATGTTTTTAAATAAGATAACTTTATTTCTTGGACTAAATATCAGTCTAGGTATGATGCGTAGGACAACATTGCATGACCTCAAGCACGTTGTTCATTATCTACTACTTACAGTGAGACTCTCTCTAAGTTTAGTCGGACGCCAGGGTAGCCCAATGGTTAAAGCGTTCGCTCGGTACGCCGAAGACCCGGGTTCGATGCTCTACTTGGGTACAATATGTGAAGCCCATTTATAGTGACCTCGGTCGTGATATTGCTTTAAAAGCGGCGTAAAACCATACTCACTCACTAAAAGTGTAGTCCCTGATGCACACGCGTCGTCACTAAGAGATGGTTCAATGTACACCTTCCCTCACAACACTAGAAACATTAAAGTACCTCAATATATATGAATACTTACGTGTTGCATATCGAAACTTCTCATTCCAAATTATGTCTGACTTTGATATTAAAGTTCACCTTTCAAGAGAAGTTGAATTTTATCGCCCAGTCGTCTCAGGTGCCGCAATTTGCTGTGCAGAGTTGCGTCCCAGGGTGCGCCAGAAACCTATGATTGTGGGTTCGAATCCCGGTTCGCCCCGATTCTGTTTCTTGATATGTCAACACCATTCTTGTTCCTGTGGGTTTCGCCTAAATCGTCTGTCGGAAGAATCGGGAATGTCTCAGACCTGCCTCACTTCGCGCTTTTCTCACCATTAAGTGGACACGCCGTGATATAACTGGAATACTGTTAAAATCGGCGTTGCCCCAAATCGCTCGCTCGCTGGTATTTTATTAAGTACAACGTGTAAGACGATAAGCTGAATATACCGTCCTCGTGAATCCCTTTTATCTCGAGTCGATGCACGTAACATGCTACTTTCGGAATAACAAGTAGGTGCCATTGTTCTACTTATCAGATTTAATCAGATATGGATTATGACTTATTGTGTAAACGGCGCACTTCATGTGTATGCATTCTGAACGTTTACTTACATGTTATCAACTGTGACAATATGTTATCAATCACGTGTCATATTACAATGTTTGTGAATGATGTAACGTCATCTTGGTCGTGGGTTCGAATCTCAGATTCAATCGATTATGACTCTTTACCTATATCAGCACAATACTTGAGCTCGTAGACTCCACCACAGTGGTGCACATCTATGAGTGAGTGAGTGAGTGAGTTTGGTTTTACGCCGCTTTTAGCAATATTCCAGCAATATCACGGCGGGGGACACCAGAAATGGGCTTCACACATTGTACCCATGTCGGGATTCGAACCCGGGTCTTCGGCGTGACGAGCGAACGCTTTAACGACTAGGCTACCCGACCGCCCCTGCACATCTTTGACTGGTGTCACTTCGGAATTTCCTTATACCTATTAGATACGACCTCAAGTAACAGAAATATTATTCGATGCTGCGTTAAACCATATCTCACTCATCATGAAGAGGCCAGTCAACCTCAGACGCAGACAATAAGCTGCTTACCTTAGTACAGTGAGACCTCGTTAGTGCGAATCTTTCCATAGTGGATATGTGTTGAAGACGAGCAAAAGAAAGTATACACCAATATTTGATGACGGCTAAAAATTAAACAAAGCAAAAGTGTTTATTTAATGGTGATGCATTTGATACGGGAATCATAGTAACGATAAGATAAGATAATATTTTATTTGCGTGTCACGCAGTATAAAAGACATACATTCAAAGTATATGACAAAATATAAAATATACCCCCCGGCCAGTTGGCCTATGAGACACGAGAGATAAAAAATAACTCAGTTTTATGTAAAGAGATTATACTAGTATCGTTTAGTGAGATACAAATGCAAAATATATACGAACGTGTGGTAACATAACTATTTTATAAATACTTATTTGAAAATGTCCCATTGTTAATATCTTTTGTAACTGTTGAGAAGAATACCATTAAAACTGAATATATTTAGACTTGTATAAACATGTGGTTAAATCCTATAAGGAAGAATAACAATTACTTGTGGATCAGAAGTGCACTACTTACAATGCAAGTTGAAATTTTCTTCTTTTATACATAGCAGTAACAACTGCGGCTAGGGGAATAGCTAGACTATCATTCTGCATAGCATATATAAATTGGTCTTCTGAGGTTAAACTTCTTAGACAAATATGTATTGGAGAAAACAAATGAGAATAGTCATATCGTAGATCAGAGTAGTATTCACATTCTGTGAGGAAATGTACGTCGTGTTCGACACACTGGCGGTCACATAACCTGCATAAACGGAGGTGTAGTGGTGTCTTTGGACGGGAGTACCGACCAACTTCAACCTCCAAAGGGAGAGAACTGCAGCGTAGTTTTGCCAAGGTACTACGGTGCTGTCTGTCTAAAACAGAGCGGACATAGGTCGACGTATTTAGAGTATTCTTAAAGAGTCTAAAATTCCTCAACTTATTCCCATTTTCATGACCAGTGTCATTCCATAAATCACGTGACCAACAATCGGCGTCATTACATCTCAAAGTGCGCGTGATTAGATGGAATTCACTATTAGGGAAATTAAACAAATCCATAGGTGGAAGTTGTAGTGATATAAACATTGCATTAACATAGTTGTGTGTGGACCTTACGTTTGCAACGTTTCGGCGACTTTTCAGACTAGTAACGTTTTGATAATCAAGTTATCTTATATAAAATATCTACAAGATAACAAACTAAAATATAAATGGAACCGAGAACGATTAATCTAGACTTACCAAATCATTCTAGACTTGAGTTCGTTTTTAAAACAATTCTCTAGGGAGACAGACCAGGGGGCGCTGTTGTTGCTGAAGTTGGTTTAGGTCAAGGTCAGTTAGCAGAACGAGCAATGAAAGTCCAGATATAAAAGGAAGGGCCGTTTTTTTCACCATGGTCATGCAAACACGCGATAATTGGCACACTTCAAAAATGAAAACTGCATGAGCTTTATGGATCGAGGATAATCACTTAGATATTCACATCCTAGAAATCAGTCGTGTCTCTTGAATTGCAATTCCACGACATGTTAAGTAATTTATTGAATGTAAGCATCGAGGGATACCGCTGCTGACTTGTTGTTTGTCTGCGCCGAACTATAGGGGACATCGCGGGTGTCCTCAGTCTGACGAATAGATCGAGTCCGTGTTGAGATTTGCACGAGATGCACGTTTTACGAGCAAGCTTATCTCCAAAGATCTCGTTCCCAACAAGAATACACATATCGACAATACATGTGAAGTTTTTTTATGTGAATTAAATTATTTTGAGAGCCCCAGGCTGCTTTTTGCCACTCCAGCTAATGACTTCTGAGTGTAGTTGCGAGGACCAAAGACGTGCTTGTTGCCCTGGGAAACCCGTGACCCCCCAAGCCCCTCCTTCACCTCTCCAGTGTCAGCAGAAATATAAAAAAAAGCATATCTTATTTAGCGAATGTTATTTTAGTTATATCATTATGTATATCTTAGTTATGATAAATATTATTGCAAGGTCCAAGTAACTGAGAAATTGTGTCAAAAATATTTGAAAATAATAATACAAGATATTGAACAATGTAGCATAGGATGTATAGCACGGTGCATGTTTTGTGAAAATAATCAGACGCAGATCAGAAGCGGGTGCAAAACTGCGTATAACCCTTTCTATAACATAGTAAACAATCTTATAGGTAAACGGGTATATAAAAAGTAAATATATACCAGTAAAATTTATATGATCAACTCATGTGATATATTTTTAACAAAATGACATGATTACCAAACGCGATTTGTCTCGTCACAAAATGCACTTATCATCTTGCTGAAAATTATAACCGCCCTTGATAATTGC
This sequence comes from Haliotis rufescens, assembly GCF_023055435.1. Classification (NCBI taxonomy): domain Eukaryota; kingdom Metazoa; phylum Mollusca; class Gastropoda; order Lepetellida; family Haliotidae; genus Haliotis; species Haliotis rufescens. Next base: position 57,668,932 of record NW_025963890.1, on the reverse strand, counting down.
TACATTTAATAAATATATTAGGAGAGGTTTGTTTTCATAAAGTTTACAATCTTTATGGATAGCACACCCGGCTTTGTGTGTCATCTGTAGCATAGGTTGTCATGGAAACGTTAAGTATAACTTGCTTCTCTCTGAAATGCTGTATTTCGTGAGTACGCAAATGTAACAATTGTTGGTATAAAAGGGTTGAAATGTTTAAGTGACAAGGTAATTCTTTACGAGACCATTACATTACAAAACGACTGGTTGAAACGTTCACACTTTCTTCCACCTAACAGTTTATTCTGAAACGTCCTATTCAGGGACGCGCTGTGTAGGCGGGCACCTGCTAGACGAAATGTACATGACCTGGGTCACGAGACCTGTCATGGGAACTCTGGATCTGTCAATCAACGGGAAACATCAAAGACATAAAGAGCGATTGTTGTCAATATCGACTCCTCGCTCTTTTGGCGGGTTGATGTTGCGGTAGCAACACACATCGCTGTGAGGGCTGTAGACCAATTCTTGAAGTAGTGAAATGGTAGTAGCTAATTAAAATGTTAGAATTTATAGTAATTTGTCTCATTATATTAATATAGCTCTTTGCACGGAATTATTTGTTTCCGAAATATAGTACAAAGAATTAATGGCTGACCCGTATCGTTATTTGGAGCTGAATCCCTTATTGTACGCAGTGAGCAAATGCGCTCGCCACCCGGTCTCGTGACCCCAACCCACAAACATGAATGCACTTCTGACAGAGGACGTTAGTTATAGCTGGTCTTAATCTTAAAACTGATATAGAATATAATGTTTACACATCTCAACGACCTCATGGAAGGAACAGGTATGATTTTGTATACCCCGAACTGGGAGCCTCCTTCACCTTAACCGGGCCCCAACATATTTTTTTGTTTTTTGTTTGTTTTTGTTACAAGAAATTAATAAACGCTAAGTGAGATCGTGAGAAGAACATTTGCCCACCAACACCACAATTAGCGGTACATAATATACCGTATTGTTGGTCATTCTTGATTCGGACATCTTTGGACGCCAAGACCTCACGAGTTATCTCCCTTAGACCGTACCTTTCAGCTCACGACCTGGTCTGCAACTTCACGAGTTAACTTTAAATATCAGTCTTGTGTGAAATAATGGGCTTTTTCAATAACGCTTCTGTATTAGACTTTTAATTATATAAAACGATAAAGATAAGTAATCTACCAATCGAGTTGTGATAAAAATATTACATAACATTTGAACGATAAAAATTGTGTTATCAGCTGATAATGGCAGTGCATCACAATATCCGCTTTCAATTTAACGTGATTGGCTAATCCATATCAATCATCAACTATCAACAAATACACGCCTCAGGATGCCCGCGCCTTTTAGAGTGTAAGATATCGCAATCGGAAATGTTCAAGCGAATGATGTGGTGATTTATCAAATATCGTGGGATACATATAAACCATATTTGCAAATGATTAGGGCTATTTATATCTAATGCACCTTTGGACAGGCATGGACAGTCCCGAGCGTGTGTTTCACTCATTTCATACAGTAATGCATATCGGTACTGTCACGTAAGTAACGCATGTGTAACGTGATATGAATACATGTCTATTTCTGTATTGTACATGTCATGTCCATTTCAACTAAGAGAAATTGGATCTCAGTTTTCAGTTTCAGTTTACTCTGCTTTTTTATTTTGATAGTTATCTACATCAGGATTTATTTCATTAATGACATCAAACTCCACCGGAAAGGTTAACTGTTTTGAAAATAGATGAAAATGAAACGTCAGTGTTATGATTCATTGCATTTTTGTTTCACGGCACTTAAGTGGGCGTGTCCTCCATGTGTCGTGTTTCATCTCGCATAAGCATCGGCCGAATTTACCACAGGAAGTAAGCGTATAGCAACAAGAGCATTAACGGCTGCAAAGTGCCGAATTCACACTTCAGTCTGCATGAGTAGTGCGTGTTATTTCTACCCAATGTGAAAATTGCACATGAAAAGTACCGTTAAAATGTATAAGGGTTATAGGCGTCAATTAATCTGAGAAATTGGTAACCATAAATGTCGAATAAATATGTTATGAAAGGATATCTGATCTATCGTTGATAATTTGGGGGTATATTGCATGAGTCTTTCGACTGTCCTTGACCTTCGTGTATAACTGTCTATATCGCCTCGCGAAATGTACATTTCAACTATGTTGCTATCACGCCGTCCATCACTTGTATTTCACACCATGTCAGGTGTCAACAAACTGAGATGTATGTTTCATTGAAATTGCTATGCGGACAAGTATGCCACGCCGAAGGGTGTCATTAGTCTATTCACAAAACAGACAAGCAGTTCTAGGAAATTTGTGAAAGCTCAACCAATCATGTATACACACCTCGATAAAACAGTGAGTCAGATTTTGACAAGTAAACTTCTAACTTTTTCATTTGACGATCCTTTCCAAACAAACGATCAAATAAATCATCCTCAAATACATGTTCATTAGAAACTACAGCATGAGCTTATTGTAATGACTTGTGAGATTTGCAGGTGCAAGAACGGGTGCAAGTTATAATTTAATGATTTTTTTAGAAATATTTTGGCGGAGAAACGGGGAGGGGATGTGGTGTGTGTGTGTGTGTTAGTGGTCGCTTACTTTCATGAAACGTTCAAACCATTCGGGTCATAATCCTTTTAACAGATAATCCGTTCATTAAATCGCTTTCCCCAAATTGCAACATTTGGACTTTTCTTCCACATGGTTAGTTGGGAGTTGGCCGTTGGAATGGTAATCATGACTACAATCAAAATGACAAATATTGAATCATCAGAATGACACCAGAAAAACGATGAAAACAAGTCGTACACGTTGTCGATTTCATGGGTGGGGAAAATGATAAATCATCACTCATTTCAGCGTGTTACGGGAACGATCACTCTCGGTTCACATTTGTTTACGGAAATGTATCGCTGTTTTCCGCATTAAATTACCTGTTCCTTTAACATATTAGCAGGTACAACAATGCGTCCTAACAAGCTTAATCAGGGAGACAATAAACTACAGCTCGGTCGGTATTGTACCTTTGATCCCACCGGCAGCGCGTGCACCGGTACGTGGTGACATCACTTCACTGGAATTTCATTGGCTGAGTTGCGAAGACACGAGAATTATTGACCAACAAATGCTGTTCCCACATTCGGTATGCCTCCCTCCGTTGTATTGACTCATAAACTACCATATTCGGATTTTATCGATACTTGAGATTGAAGAGGATCCAAGGTTTCGGTTGTTATATCTTCTATTACTGATTTGCTTATTGTAAGAAATGTTTTTTGTCGGGCGGTGCATTTTATTTCTAAAATTTTAAAACATAATTTCCAATAATGGGGAGGAGAAGGGATTTGCAGCTGTTCTTCAAAGGGAAGTAACTGTGTTTGCATAGACAGAATCGTTCGGCTACTCGCGGCCATGTTCTTAGAAAATGGAATGGTTTTCGACTGGAATAATATTATGGGACGCCTCAAGTGGTAAGAGAGTTGCTGTTTTTAAAAAGCAAACCTGGTTGTTAAAATATGGTAAGTTGTAGGCAAGGTCGGAAGTGAAATACACGACCAAGCCGGTAATGATATCGCTGTCTGCTAGCCATTTTTCTGCATGTCACATGAACTTAGCTGCCAAAATATGTCGAATGTGTAGGAGTTTACTTTATCTTGCAGATGTGGCATGATTACAGCGAGTTGAACTAGACCAGTCCACACCATGAAGGAATACTAAAACAAGAAACATGGATCGATCACCGTACCATTGTAAGGATTTTTACCAATTCCAGGAAGACTACGAGTCTCTTCCACTGTGTGTTTTGCAGCTGGACCCAGCAGACAGAGCTGTCATACGTATAGCAGGTATGTTTATAAGATTATTAATTTCTTAATGCTAAAAATAATAATCACTAATCCCCCATAACTTCCCCAAACACGAGCACGTGGGTATGTATGTAGACCAAATACACGTGGAGTTCCACGAGACAAAAAACATAAACAACAGAAACATGACTCCCAGATGCACTGCAGGTACGAGTTCTAAGCGATTCTAGATTGACGATCAGCTCTGACTCATGCCTATGTCTGTAGAACAAACACCATTTGCCTAAGAGTAAGGCTCCTTTGTGAGATCGACCACAACAATAGAAGAAAACATCGTCTGCTAGTGACGGAAGTGAATGGGCTTCCCCCTATCTTGGTGAGCTCGTCCAACCAGGTATACCTCTCCCCACTCCACTGACTCTCAGACAGGCCACTTGCCAAATGAGTGGCGAGCTATTTATATAGCAGGCCTACCCATTGATGCAGTGCGTCAGCCAACCGACTGCCACACTCTTAACCCGTGGCTGGGTCCTGTTCATCGGACATGTATATGACATTCCAATATCAAGCAACTAGAACAGCTGAATGTTTGAGCAGCCAGCAACCTATCGGGGCATAATAGCCTGTGAAACACATGGTAACTTTTGAACAGCATTGGAACAAGAAGATTGGTTGAAAGTGAACGTATCGCCTCATACCTGAGATTGTCCTCTATATTTATGTACCTGGATTTTGGATTTACCCTAATTGGGACACTTGGATCCTACCTGTCCTCGTTAGGGCAGTGAGAGTTTGGAGGGGGAGTTTACATCGGGTTTGAAGTTCCCTCCCTAAGCGTGACATTCAAGCAGCGACTATATGTCTGAGGGGAGCTGATCGGATCTGGGAGAAGTGTTAGGACACATGTGGCACAAATTCCGCCACGATGGCGATGTCAAATGGTTTTGGATATATGGTGGAGGAAGAGGAGAGTGTTGTGTCAGAGCTTGGCACAACAAAATCTATGGCATGGTACGAACAAAATCGACTCAAGGATACAGGTGAGAGACCATCCTAGAAAATAAGCCTAGGAATTTGTCGCATAGAAAGAGGATTGTGACTGTATGGAATAGGGAAAGAGTGAGCTTTCTACAAACGAAACAACATATTCCTCTTGTGTTTATCTCTGTGCTTTTAGATAAAAAAATTGTCCCCTTTTTACAGTTTATGCATGCTGCAGAATTAGTTAAACATGATGATGAAGAACTATGCTCTTATCTGAAGTATCATGAGAAAAATGCTGTCTGTGCTCCAAACTTGAGTTTTCTATCCTGAAGATATTCATTATTTCATAGTCTTAGTACTGTATTCGACGTAATAAGCGCCCAGGGCGCTCTCAAATTAGAAATAGGGGGCTCTTATTAGAATATTATTTTGGTAAAAAAAACAGAGTTAACGGATAAATTTAGTGGTTTATGCTGACAGCCTGAAATGTTTATATACAACAGATATATTTTCCCAGAATTTAATTGCCCATAATTAAGGATGCACATAATACATTAGTGCGTATTATACAAGATTAAATAAGTCTTGTGTACATTGATCAATCAGAAGGGGTGCCAATTGGAATTGTTCACTAGACAATATATTAGCAAATATCGCCGTGGGTGCTTATTAGAACGGGGCGCTTATTACGTCGAATACGGTATGTGTTATTGTACAAGCTGATCTTTCTAGACCAAAATTCATTTTACTAGAAAAGCTTCATACTAGTGGCTAAAGTCTCAGACTGGACATGATTTGAAGGGGTGGTTGCATAAGCTACTCCAAATATTATTTTCTAGTTAAGACATAAATAAACATTCTAATAAGTCCCATGAATTCATAATTTATTTTAAAGATTTCCATATTTGATATGTTTACATAAGCGTATTGGTTCAGTGTTTCTGTGCCTGCTTTAAGCTCAGGTTTCAAAGTGTTTCAATTCTGAAATTGAAAAGTATTGTCACTTTTGTGTTGACAGATAGTACTTCCATTCAATGAGGTTATCGTGATCATCATGCTCTGTCAGCAGTCTTATAGGATTTCTTTTATCTGGGTCACTCCTGGACGATGGATAATTATTTTGTGGCTGGATCATTGTTATGATGTCCACAAATGCTAATGAACTGTCCATCACACCCTCATATCAATGGTCAGTTGAAGGTCAGGAGTGATTGAGGATTACCATATTCTAAATGAATCATTATCGCCACGATTGACAGTGCATTGAACCGTTGCAAATATGATTAAAGAAATCCTTGAAATATAAATTAACTTTTGATAAATATCGTTTGGTATTTTAATTATTTGCGTCATTGCGCAGTTTTGTAAACATCCCAGCATGTTACTGACAAGCAAGGATGTCAGTGTCAGATTGCTTTCAGTTTGGGAGATGTTGTTGGAGTTGATTACATTCCAGCTATTGTAATTCTTCGGGACTCTTGTATTTGTCATTAGATTATGTGAGTTGTACGAGCGCAAATAACATTACAGGCAGATAATTAGATTATAGCAGTATGAAGAGACAATAATTACTGGAGATATGCTTTTACCACATTTATTCATGACCTTTGACTTTATACGATTATGTTACCAGTTCACTTCCATCAGGGGAGTTGGCGGTGGGGTAGTCTAGTGGTTAAAGCGTTCGCTCGTCACACCGAGACCCGGACTTGATTCCCCACATGGGTACAATGTGTGAAGCCCATTTGTGGTGTGCCCCTGCCGTGATATTGCTGGAATATTGCTAAAAGCGGCATAAAACCATACTCACTCACTCACTCACCATCAGGGGAGCCTTGCTAGGGTGTGTTCTATTGCAGTTAAAAAGTGCTTTATATTGAAATACATTTAGAATTATGTGCATAAGTAAATGAATCAGTCAATCTCACACATTGCCTGACTGGCATAGTAATTGTTTGATGGTAAAGGAAGAACAGATACAGTTTGGTTGATAATGTTATTAGTCAGTGGAAAATGTTATTTGTAAGTGGAAAATGATTCAGTCTACTTGATTAATCTGCAAGTTTCAATCTGATTAAACGTTCACCTACAATCCTTCTGCCTGAACATATAACAGTTTATCTACAGCTCACTAGATCACAGTTAACATTCATATTTACAACCTGAGACTGTGTGTCAAAGCAAGTTAATTTTAACCCTATCACTCAAAGAAGGTGATGTCATTGTACATTGCATGGTCAATTTGCTGAGAGAGTAATCAGTTTCTGTCAATCACACATAAGCATGCCAGCTGATCCCTAATAACACATCCCTTGTCATCAGCCCACCCCAGGCCAACCCCTTCATTAACAGCCCCTCCCCCAGGCTCTCAACATACACATAACATGTATCTCTCCTACATAAGCCTCTCCCCCAGTCCCTCAATCCACATGACAACGCCATTCCCTTTACCTCCCCCCTTTGATCAACTATTATGACAGGTGTGATGGTATTAGATAATCATTTTTGCTCCATCGCCCCTGGTTGCAGTATTTATGGTGATGGCAGTTTTCCAGTAACAGTACAGTTGTTATCAGTTAGGAATTCGCAAATTCTTTCCCAGTGTTACAGTTGCAAGTACATCGGCATCAGGTGGTGGGCAAAATATGCCTGTTAGAGCAGTTAAAACTGACTTGTGAAGGAAGCATACTTTTATTATCGTCATCTGTCATAAACATTCCATAGATATTGACAACCTACTGTTGAAATGAACACTGTTTAGTACATTAGAACTGAACCCTGCAGGGTCCTACCTTGTTAATCAGGACTGTTCTCGACTGTGTAATAATGTAATAGGATTTTGATAAGTAAGGTTCATGTTTATGTTTATTAATCTGGATGAGCAGTTGAATATGGTCCATGTTAGATTTTGTTATTCAGGGCTGTTCTCAACTCTTAAATGCTAGAGGTTTTGTATGAGTGAGGTTCCTGTTTATAGGATTTATTACAACTGAGCAGTTACTGTCCATGTTGGACCTTGTTAATCAGGATTATTGTTAACTGTGACGGCCCAGTAGGGTGATTTCCAAGTTAATTTGGTCTGGATAGAGAAGGTTATTATTTGGATGATTTATTCAATTTTGACTTTAAGCAGAACATTGCATTTGCCATTCTTATGTCTACGCAGTGAAATCTATAACAAAAAGTCTCTGAACAAAATTGATTTGATGTTAAAAAATAATTATGTTTGATATGTTTACAACACATTACTCGTTTGACTATTTGATAGTGGACACGTGTAACATGAATATACCTTGGCATAAACTTGAACGCAGGTAACACATATTAGTGAGGTTGTCAGTAATGTAACATATATCTGTTGTTTGTTCTTGAGCTTGATAGAATATCTGATATAACTGGCATGTTATATTATTTGAAGTCTGACAATAAATTATTGATGTGTCATTGTATGTATGTACTGTAGGTTTAGTGGTGTTTTAATTGGAAGGATCACTGTTATGTTGGAAAGGGCTGGTCCAGGCATGACAACTTGTGCAATCAATGTAGTGTATGTATCACACCTTCTGTTGAAGTATTCAGTACTAAATAATAATTGGGGGCAAGAGTGGCCCAGTAGTCTAAGCCGCTGCAGTTCGCTGTGCAGAGTTGCGTCTCTTGGGCACGCCAGATACCTGTGATCATCGATTCGAATCCCGGTTCACCCTGATTCTGTTTCTAGGTACATGTGGGGCGGTCAGGTAGCCTAGTGGTTAAAGCATTCGCTTGTCACGCCAAAGACCCGGGTTCGATTCCCGACATGGGTACAATGTGTGAAGCCCATTTCTGGTGTCTCCCGTGATATTGCTGGAATATTGCTAAAAGCCGCTTCAAACTATACTCACTCACTCACTAGGTACATGTATATCAGGGCCATTCCCTGTATGAGACCTGCATCACTTCAGGCTTTCCTCCCTCATTGAGCTGACACGCCGTGATATAGCTGGAATATTGTTCAGAGCAGTGTTAGACCAGACAATCTAGTGAATGACATAATAAGCATCGATCTATGCAATTGGGATATGATGACATGCATCAACCAAGTCAGTGAGCCTGACCGCCCCATCCTGTTAGTCACCTCTTACGACAAGAATGAGTTCATGAAGACCAATTATAGCCTGGATCTTCACAGGTTTCTTCACATATATATTGTATATATGTCCATAAAAATTATAAAATTCATATTAGTGATTAAAAGAAAATAACATAGTCTAAATTGTATTTCATTCATCATGTCATTGCATAAATTTACTTACAGGTATATTCATATGTTTGAGAAAATTAATGAAATAATTAAATTGCTGAAAATATACCAATATATGTTGCCTTTTATATAAATATAACAGATGAACGAACCCTTCTATGGATCTGAGATTAATCCAATACAGTGTATACGGTTGAGTGTGTGGCTTGTTCACACATGAGGTGTATGTGACCTGAATATACAACAACATTAGACTCTGCATTAGACCTGTATGTGTATAAACTGTCCTTAGACTTCAGTAGACTCCTCAGACTTGAGGGTAATGAGGCTACAGGAAAATGCTTTGTAATAGTAGAGCTGGTCATGGTTGTGAGCAGGGAGCGTAAACAGTATGTTTGTTGGTATTTACAATTGATTGGATTGTTTGAATAAAGTGCTATACCAACAATAACATTGGAAACATTTTAACTCCTGTATTGGACATAATAAGCGCTTTCAAAATTATAATTAGGGGGCTCTTATTAGGATATTATTTTGGTGAAAGACAACAGAGTTGAAAGATAGTAAATTTCATGCTTTATGCTGACAGCCTGAAATGTTTATATATGACAGATATATGTTTCCAGAATTTAATTGCCCATAATTAAGGGTGCATATAACAAACGTATTATACACGAATAAATAAGTCTTGTGTTCATTTATCAATCGGAAGGGGTGCTAATTGTGATTGTTCACTAGCCAATATATTAGCATTAGCAAATATCGCCATGGGCGCTTATTAGAGCGGAGTGCTTATTACGTCGAATACAGTATTAATTATACATATAAAATGGCTGCTTTTTGCTGGAGTTATTTACATACCACTTCCTCGCTGTACATAGACGGGTGTGTTTGCATGCATTGCTTTTGAAATAAATATCAAGCAGTTCTTAAAGCTGATATAGTGGAACCTTCTAACAAAGTGGGGTAGCCCAGTGGTTAAAGCGTTCGCTCATCATGCCAAAGACCCAGGTTTGATTCCCCCCATGGGTACAATGTGTGAAGTCTATTTCTGGTGTCCCCCGCTGTGATATTGCTGGAATATTTCTAAAAGCGGCGTAAAATCATACTCGCTCTAATAAACAGGGCTCATTCTCATTTTTGTTTGGTGAAAATATATCTGAAACAAACTGTGTGAATTCAGTTTTATGCCATTCAGAAATATTTCAAAATTCATGATGATCTGCAAGTTGGCAAATATGTGCCGGGGGAACCTGTGTTTGTAAGCATTAGTGGTAATCAGGGCCGTAAAGATCATTATCAGCCTGGGCCTCTTCCTCCAAGCCATCTTAGCACTAAGATGATCGTAACTCACAATCTTTCCTATAGACTTATGAAAGTCACAGCGCTAAGATTGCTTTGTGGAACGGGGCCCTGGGCCTCTTCCTCCAAGCCATCTTAGCACTAAGATGATCGTAACTCACAATCTTTCATATAGACTTATGAAAGTCACTGCGCTAAGATCGCTTTGTAGAATGGGGCCCTGGGCCTCTTCCTCCAAGCCATCTTAGCACTAATATGATCGTAACTCACAATCTTTCATATAGACTTATGAAAGTCACAGCGCATAGATCGTTTTGTGGAACGGGGCCCTGGGCCTCTTCCTCCAAGCCATCTTAGCACTAATATGATCGTAACTCACAATCTTTCATATAGACTTATGAAAGTCACAGCGCTAAGATCGCTTTGTGGAACGGGGCCCTGGGCCTCTTCCTCCAAGCCATCTTAGCACTAAGATGATCGTAACTCACAATCTTTCATATAGACTTATGAAAGTCACAGCGCTAAGATCGCTTTGTGGAACGGGGCCCTGGGCCTCTTCCTCCAAGCCATCTTAGCACTAATATGATCGTAACTCACAATCTTTCATATAGACTTATGAAAGTCACAGCGCTAAGATCGCTTTGTGGAACGGGGCCCTGGGCCTCTTCCTCCAAGCCATCTTAGCACTAAGATGATCGTAACTCACAATCTTTCATATAGACTTATGAAAGTCACAGCGCTAAGATCGCTTTGTGGAACGGGGCCCTGGGCCTCTTCCTCCAAGCCATCTTAGCACTAATATGATCGTAACTCACAATCTTTCCTATAGACTTATGAAAGTCACAGCGCTAAGATCGCTTTGTGGAACAGGGCCTTGGTCACACATTGTGACCTTCTTATCCTCTCATTTAGCTGATTTGGGTCAAACTCAGACTGTAGGATCTTACGTTGACTTATGTTCCCCGCTGGAGACTCATTGCTCTCTCTATTCTGGGTTTACTGTATTTCTAAACATTATGCCAGTTATTTTTGTGATATTTGTCACAAATAGGCTGTATGTTTAAACATTTTGTTACTTATTTGCTGTAATGACTCCAGCTGTATTAAGACTGCGGAGACAGCTGATTGTGGGAAGTCACAGGGCCTCTGTGATGTCACAGAGGAAATGCCATGCCAGGGCGGAAGACAAGTATATGTTACTGTAATCATGACAAAGTAATTTGAGGTCCTGATCTGACATTTATTTCTACACATGTGGATGGATATACATATGATTTATCTAGGGCCTTGAACATGCAAATTGGGAAAATTTGTTCTCTTGTTCCAAAACTTATTTTCATAGGCACTTTAATTTTGCATCAAGTGAAATAAAAAAAACCATAAGATTTTTCCTCTTCCTCTATATTGGCCTGTTGTCAGTGAAATACAAGTCACATCACATTAATAACTATATTAACATGAATTTGGATTTTTTTGTTTCCATTTTGAAATATTTACTGACATTTGCTGCAGACTTGGAGCCTAATATCGGCCTCTGAGCGGGTCCAGATACATCCTTGTAGATGCTGCTTTTTTAAAGTTTCTGTTTTGTTTACCCTTGATTGTGAAAAAATCCATGTTGAAATGTTTTTTGATGGAATGTGTGTGGGATAAGATTTTTACAAACAACAACGTAAATCAAGTAATAAAATATCCTCTTGGCACACTTACAGCTTCTTGAAATGTTTCAGGTGCAATAATACGTAGCCTTGCTCCAAGGCTGTACTGAATGTTAAGTCAATAGAGGTAAAGTCATTCTATCCTTATCACAAGCAGGTCTAGAAAAGCAGCCAGTACTAAGATGCCTGTCTTCTTTAGTGAAAACTTGTTCTTATTATTTATGTAATCTATAAATTATGATTTAACATAATAATTATCTTAGAGACTTGTGCAAGTCTAAGTTATGTGTTACCCAATAAAAAGCCCTGGTTTTGAAGTTTTACATGTCATTTTTCCTCACTAGATCTCTCCCCAGTAGGAAAGCTAGCCCATACATGCAATATTTATTATAACAATCAAGCTATAAATTTTAACATTGAGAAACAAGCCTAAAGGGATGAATATTCGAAAACGTCACGCGATACACTCATCACCCACATCCCTCCAGCATTCCACACTTAACCAGAATGAATGAGAGACTGTGTTGTACAATGTATGAAGACAGTTAATTTTCCACAACAAGGAAATCAATAATATTTGTTTAGTGTGAAGAAACGTGTATGTTTGCATGTTGATTTTGTAAGGGCAAGGTCGCCAGTTGACACAGTTGGCCCTGCTAGAGGACTGTGCACTGTGAGCACCCATGATGACCAGCACTGGTGTTTGGTGACGCTGGAGGAAATGAGTTGTTTTGTCAGAAATTTGCTGGGATGTGATGTAAATTGGCAACTTCCCTTGAGAAAATTGTTAAAATCCATGAGAGTCTTTGATTACAGAGTGGTTTGACATATGGGAGGGTTACAATAGACATGGAGGACTTTTGGAAGAATTGACAGTGAAAAAATTGTATATTTATGCATTCAATATTCTTGAGTTGCCCGGTGAGTGAGTGAGTGAGTGAGTGAGTGATATTCCAGCAAATATCCTGGCAGGGGATACCAGAAATGACCTTGACATATTGTAACCCCCATGTGGGAATCGACCCTGGACCTAACATTAGTTATAATTATACCAGGGGGCACGGGTGGCCCAGTTGTCTAAGGCGCCGTGATTTGCTGTGCAGGGTTGAGTCCCTTGGGCACACCAGAAACCTATGATTGTAGGTTCGAATCCCAGGAACCCCCGATTATGTTTCTTGGTTTGTCAGCACCATACCCGTGCTCGTGGGTTTCACCGAAGTGGTAAACGTCCGAGACCTGCTTAACTTTAGGCTTTCCTCCCACATTAAGCTGACACGCTGCGATATAACTGGAATACTGTTAAAAGCGGCATTAAACCCAACTCACTCACTTAATATAATTATACCAATATGAATTGGGCAAATTTTAATTCCAATTTGGAAATTTTTACATTTGCTGGATATTTAGGGTCGAATAATGGCCTTTCAGAAGGTCTTGATATACCATGGTTGCAACTTGATACACACTTTCATAATGCATCAGTAGCATGCCCACCTCCCTTTGAAATTACTTCGTTATGTTGCAAACTCAAACTTGATGCCCTATATTCTGATTACTGCTTATTGCAGTCTGTGCTGCAGATGACGCAGCATATTTTCGCCATATGCCGAGGTCTTTATTGATCAGCATGTCTTGTTCATTTCAAACATTTGAAATTAATATACTCTAGGCAATGTTCTAGTCTCAGGGTTACATGCCATAGTGTATTACATCATTTGAAAGATTGCAGAACAATGCAACACAAGCACTTTCTGACATTGTAATATTTAGTCAATCTAATCATTCATACTGCAGTGTCTCTCTGGTGCTTTGTAATGTTTGCTTGTTTCTTGTTTAATGCCGCACACAGCAATATTCCGGCTATATGACAGCGGCCTGTAAATAATTGAGTCTGGACCATACAATCCAGTGATTGACATCATGAGCATCGATCCATGCAATTGGGATACGATGACATGCATCAACCAAGTTAGCGAGCCTGACCACCCGATCCCGTTAGTCGCCTCTTACGACAAACAAGGTTGCCTTTTATGCCAAGAATGGGTTGCTGAAGACCTATTCTTCACCGGTTCTTCGTTCGCTCGTCACGCCGAAGACCCGGGTTCGATTCCCGACATGGGTACAATGTGTGAAGCCCATTTCTGGTGTCCCCCGCCGTGATGTTGCTGGAATATTGCTAAAAGCGGCGTAAAACCATACTCACTCACTCACTCACTCACCGGTTCTTCATGGGTCAAGGAATATGTTTTTTTAAAGTTATAAAGAGATACTATTAAATTTCATTTACAGATAAATATTCAAAATCAACGGTGATTATGATTATAGATGCATGGTATAGGAAAACCTTCCAAGTTTTCATAATTCCTCTGGTTTATCTTAACTAGTAGGGGGCGCAGGTGGCCCAGTAGACCAAGCTGCTGCAACATTTTGTGCTGTGTTAATTCCCCTCAGGCATCCAGAATCCAATGATCGGGGGTTCAAATCCAAGATTCACCTTGATTACGTTTCAAGGTTTGGTAACACCACGTCTCTGTGGTAAATGTCTTAGACCTGCATCACTTTTGGCTTTCCTCAGACATCAAGCCAACACGAAGTAATATTACCGAAAAACTGTTTACAAGAGCATTGAACCAAACTCACTCACTACTCACTTCACCACTACAAAGTTGTTCTTGAGACTATTGCACTTTTACAAGTTTCTAATGGCGATGAAATCATGTCATCATTTTCCCAAAAGACGTTAAAAGATGGTACTTGTTGTTACCTTGCTTGGCTCTCAGCATTTAAGGGCAAAACAAGGACTGGTCGGTCTAATGTCTCAGTGGGGGGTATCCATGCTAAACAACTGTATGGTATCTCAGTGGGCTAGCACTATAAAACGTTAAAAATTGGCATTATAGTCCCATAGTCCTTGCCAAACTGCTCAATAGTTAAAGTTTCGACTTGTAGAAATTTGCCATTTTTGAAGGGTTCTGCTATATGTTATCATTATAAGGACTACTGGACTGATAATGTTAGTTTCTACCCTGAATCCGACATAGATTCCAGACTATTACAAGCAGCCACACAAACATACGTTCAGGCATGTCACTGTCAGTGCAGTAAGCTTGGAACGCGACGTAAACCCATTTCTGACCTAACCTCACCCCATATTGGATCACGGAACTCAATGAGGGATGACACACACATGTCCACAATGCTTCCCTGAACACATTGTTATCTACATCTGATAAGGGTTGTCAATTTCACAATTAATCATACGCCACGTCCAGAATTCTCAACACACTTGATTGTAGTCTTGTCATGCGCATGATCTTTGTAGTAATTACTAATTGTAGAGTATATCTGAGAAATCTAGGTTTATGTTTCCAGTAATTCTTGTATACATGGTGTAGATCGTCACTAGTGATTGTTGGGGCCAGAAAGGTCATGGTGACCTTGTGTCTCTGTTGGCAATTGTTGTGAGAGCATATTGCACTTTGTTAAGATTATGAAGAATACCGTATTCGATGTAATAAGTGCTCTCAAAATTAGAAATAGGGGGCTCTTATTAGAATATTATTATGGTGAAAAAAAAACAGAGTTGAAAGATAAATTTCGTGGTTTATGCTGACAGCCTGAAATGTTTATGTACGACAGATATATTTTTCCAGAATGTAATTGCCCATAATTTAGTGTGCATATTACACAGGAGTGCGTATTATACTCAAATAAATAAGTCTTGTGTACATTGTTCAATTGGAAAGGGTGCTAATTAGGATTGTTCACTGTCCAATATATTAGCAAATAATGCCAAGGGTGCTTATAACGTCGAATACGGTATAAGCAAATATCGCTGTATGCACTTATTAGAGCGGGGCGCTTATTACGTTGAATACGGAAATCATGTAAGCGCAATGTTAACGAAAATGAAGTTTTGTAAGAATGTGACCTAATCTAACAAGGAGCTGAATGTGGATAATAATGGGCCACTTAGTTGTTAAGAAGTAAAGTTTTAAAATTCCTATAAAGATGAGGTGAAGAAGTTCTATAGGCTGTTATCATTTTGGATGTAATTCAATTGGATGTTGTGCATCATATAAGAATCTGAACTATGCAGGTATTCCGAGCATGAGTGTTGCTTTAAGGTCATGATGAACCAGCCACTTGTGTATGGGCTTGTATGCAGTTCATGGCTGTGTTGACTTAATATTTATTGAGAACCAGTTTTAAAAGTATTTGCAACGACCCGGACTAATCTATACCCATCCCACCTCCCACTCACAACCCACACAATATCCACACATAAATACGTATATAAAAACACCTTGTATTGCACTATGAAGTCAGTAACATTTAAATAAGATAAAAATACACATACACTGCAGGGTTAGAAACTAACAGTTTTCATCCACTAGTCCTTATAATGATAACATATAGCAAAACCCTTAAAAAGGACAAATTTCTACTAGTCCTAAGATACCTTTACCATTGGGCACTTTGGCAAGGACTATAGGACTAGTGCCAATTTCTAACGCTGCACTGCCCTGAATGATAAAGTCTAATGGTAGTTTTAAATAGTTGTTGTGAGATATGTAGATAATAAAGGGTTGGTTTGACATTTCAATGTCATTTAACAACAAATATTTGATTTAAGAGGCATGTTCATCAAACGCACATCTCACAGTTTGACATTAATGTAGATAAATAATGACACATATGTCTACTGTAATGAAAGAGAATTCAATGATGTATTGGTAATATTAAATTAAGTATTTGCGGAAAGGTAGCCCAAATCTGTTACCTTGATGACATTACGATTTCTCCATTGATGTACTTGAGACGATGCTGGAAGTCTGTGTTTAATGTCATGGAACTGATGTTATGTAAATTGGAATTCGTCATGTTCACAGTGAAGTATGTCATGTACACAGTGAAGTACGTCATGTACACAGTGAAGTATGTCATGTACACAGTGAAGTACGTCATGTACACAGTGAAGTATGTCATGTACAGAGAAATGTATGTCATGTACACAGTGAAGTACGTCATGTACACAGTGAAGTACGTCATGTACACAGTGAAGTACGTCATGTACACAGTGAAGTATGTCATGTACACAGTGAAGTACGTCATGTACACAGTGAAGTACGTCATGTACACAGTGAAGTATGTCATGTACACAGTGAAGTATGTCATGTACACAGTGAAGTATGTCGTGTACACAGTGAAGTATGTCATGTACAGAGAAATGTATGTCATGTACACAGTGAAGTATGTCGTGTACACAGTGAAGTATGTCGTGTACACAGTGAAGTATGTCATGTACAGAGAAATGTATGTCATGTACACAGTGAAGTATGTCATGTACACAGTGAAGTATGTCGTGTACACAGTGAAGTATGTCATGTACAGAGAAATGTATGTCATGTAGATATACATACATACATACATACATACATACATACATACATACATACACATACATACATACATACATACATACATACATACATACATACATACATACACACCAATTAGGACAGCCAAAATCTAGGTCACATGTGGCACTTGTGAGAACCCACTGACAGGGTAGACCAAGTGCCCCTCGTGACACATCTTGACCAATATGTAGATTTGATTTAGAGATACAGAAGTATCAGCCTTGCAATATGACTGAATCGGGAAGTGACATATTGTTATCTGAACATCGTGTAGAATTTGGTGGTGTATAAACCAGATATTGTTTGAGATATGCTGATAGTCAAAAGTTACGCAACATGCTAGTGTTATTACTTGACATATAACCCAGGAAACTTTGAGTGTTACGGTGAAAATTTAAAGGTACAATTGTGTTACCGTATTCGACGTAATAAGCGCCCAGGCCGCTCTCAAAATTAGAAATAGGGGGCTTAGAATATCATTTTGGTGAAAAAAACAGAGTTGAAAGAAAAATTTCATGGTTTATGCTGACAGCCTGAAATGTTTATGTACGACAAATATATTTCTCCAGAATGTAATTGCCCATAATTAAGTGTGCATATAACACACGAGTGAGTATTATAAGCTAATAAATAAGTCTTGTGTACATTGATCAAACGATATGCCAATTGGGATTGTTTACTGGCCAATATATTAGCAAAAATTGCCGTTGGCGCTTATTAGAGCGGAGCACTTATTACGTCGAATACGGTAAATGGCAATTGAAAAATAAACATTCTGAAAAAGCAGGAAAGCCCTTTGTGATTCTGTAGCATAATAGGTCTACAGTATCCCATGTTGATCAGCAGCATCCATTAATGAGGATTGTGTGGTTACAATGGTGTACCCAAAAACATGGTTTGGTGCTCGCAATATCAACCATTGGTATAACGGGTCCAGGCTTTATCTGGCTGATTGTATGTCGTTCTGAATAGCATAGATTGCACCTCGCAATATCTGGTTTATCTCATCCAGGTTATCAAACTTAAGTTTTTAGAACATCTGACATGGGCATCAAACCCCCTTTTCTCACTTACAGACTTAATATATGGAATTATAACAACATATACTGCTCTAAAGAAGTTAAGGAACACCTGAGTTTTTCATATTATATGGTTTATCTGTCATAGCATATGAAAGAATGAAAAATTCAGGTGTTACCAACTGATCACTATAGTTATATGAAAGAATCAGGTGTTATTAACTGATCAACTATTGTTATATGAAAGAATCAGGTCTTATTAACTGATCAACTATAGTTATATGAAAGAATCAGGTGTTATTAACTGATCAACTATAGTTATATGAAAAATCAGGTGTTCTTTAACTTTATTTTAGTAGTGTATTACACGACAGATTAACTATACAGTAAACTATGTTTATAACGAACACGCTTATAACGAACTGACCGATATAACAAACTTTTAGTTCCGGACATTTGCTGTTTTATGCTTATAACGAACTACGGCTACTCCAAACTAAAATAAGTGGTCCCTTTGAGTTTGTTATAACTGTAGTTTACTGTAGTTATGTGAAAGAATCGTGTGTTCTTTAACTTTATTTTGGTAGTATATTACGCGACAGATTCCTTGGATCCAGCGATGCATGATGTGCACAGCCCTGTCATGCCTCCCATACAACCAGGAGAAGTAGGATGGTGATAGATGGGTCTGATTATGCAAGGACAATTAGGTGATGTGACTATTACACTGACTGACACACACACCAGGGCACCTGTCACGTCAATGTCATATGTTCATCTGCAGCTAGGATGGATCTAGGTCATTGACTGCTGTCATGCTGACACTGCCTGATGGCCGACATGTAGCCGACATTGATCACACAAAAATGTTTGTTTCCTCATTGTGACATTGAGTTGTACTTTCGAACAATATGTAATTTTGTAATTAACCAAGTTGTCCAACTCCCCATTGTTAGGTTTGGTACCTTCCAATCTGTTGACTGACATTGGGAGAGTACCTGGGTTTGCTACCAGGAATACAGCCCTTCTGACAATCTGGGTAATGCAGAAGGCTGCAGTGTTTGGAAGTCTTCACATTCTCCGAAAAGTTCTGGGTGGGTTTGACTAGGCAGCGCTTCCTGGGGGAAGTCCCATTCTCTGTCTGGGCTGCGTGTAGAGGGGGCAAGGACCCTGGGCTGATGATGAGCCTAACCAGCCTGATTGTGCCAGGATCACCCAAACCCTCTTTGCTGCATTTATTATTTTAATCTGTACATAATAATAATAAAAAAGGGATATTTGTAATATGCTACAGTCCATCCGTTGAAGTATGCTCACAACGCTAACGCCATTATTGCTGCAGTCAATGGGTCAGATTTACTTACTCAGCTTCCGATATAAATTAAAAATATTTGTTGACGAATGTCAAAGACAGTATATTGACTGTTATTGCTGGGAGAAAGTTACACTCACACTTACTATCAGGTAATACTATCCAGTGTTCAAACTAAGGGGGAGCAGGGGAGCCTAGTGGTTAAAGTGTTTGCTCATCATGCCAAAGGCCAGGGTTCATTTCCACACTAAAATGAAGGGCTTGGGTGTGAAATGTCTCGGTGTTTGAAGTTTGCTATATGTATTTGAATTAAGAGTTTGATGGTTTAATGGGGCATGTCGACTTTCCAGCGTAATTTTGTAAACTCATAAACTCATCAATGATTCACTATGCACTGTATAGTGTAAGAGCTCCAACAACGGAGATGAGAAAACTTGCGCTGAGCGAAACATATAGTTAGTGTATGCTGTATTGGGTTGAGTGAACTTGGCACTATGCAAGTGTACATTCATCATCAAGGCAATGTTTGTGTCTGCAGCCAAAGTAGCAGGAATATCTCTCATTGGCATGACTTCCCTTTTCTAAGTCTGGTTATGTTTATGAAAGTAGTTTGTATTTGAAAGTTTAATTTTAATTACAAGCTTAAAAATGCCATGGGGAGTTTAATGGATGAACATTTTTACTGCATGCTTCATGAACACAAAGAAGCTCATGTTTTATTTCACGAGTACCACGGTTAAGGCCGTTTGTTTTTCAAAGGAAATTGTTCACGGCAGAAGCCAAAATGCACTTTCAAAGTCAACTCATTTGCTGATCCCATCTGTGCCCCAGCTTTTGTGTCCATATACATTGAGTTAACGTCCAACATTCATCTCCGCAGGGTGTTTGACTATTTGAAAACTGTGTATCTTTACCCAGCTGTGGCAGAACAGAATTTTAAAAGACACTGCCTCCTTCCTTCTCTGAATTAAATTTGACTCCATTCTCAAATGGTCTGTTGATTTCTGTTTCAGACCAGCGAGACGCTGTTCAGAAGAAGACATTTACAAAATGGGTCAATAAGCATTTATTAAAGGTGAGTATTGCTGACAAGCTGTTACTTTAGCTGTTGCACGAGTCTGGTGACATTTTGCAGCTCATCCATGACACAGAAACATACACAGCGCCCCCTGTTAGCAAGCAGACACACCTTGCAATGGGGACGAAAACAGCTCTTGGGAACCTTCTGCTATTTACATGAAACCGACGTGCAAACATGTCTGATTGGATGACGTTTTCTGTCGTTCTCATCCAGCCCTCGTCAGTTGCGAACAGAATTTGTAATCCTTTCATGGTGGTGATGTGATTTGCTCTGACCAAATATGGCTGAAAAGATTTCCAACGACGAGCCTGGATTTTGACGTTGAAATTGATGATCCTCAGGTTAAAATTAACGCCTGACTTTGAAGTCCTTTTTAGGGGACTTGAGTCACATTAGAAGCAGAAATGTACAAATTAACACAACAAGAATGGTAGATATTTAGAATCTGAATGTATTTCCTGAGCGTTCAAATGTCAAACACATTTTCAGTGTGGGTTCTTTTAAGTTGTCTCAACAAGTGAATTAAAAAAGTCGCAAGTAATGACGAATGGAGGGGGTTCATCAACAGATTGTTGCTGCAACGGGCAACAGAGACATTTTCATCCTCGGTCGGGTGTAGTCTATCTCTGATGGAGAGTTTCTGTTAGTTATCCATCCTCTGTAAATTGAGTTTGTCAAACTCAGAAGGTGTTTTATCTTGAATTGAAATGAATTTGGTTTTTATCAAAAAACAACTCTATGAAAGTTAATCTCCTTTGTCAGAACATCAGTGTCAGCGTCAAGATTCTTTTTTTTCTTGTTAAAAGATTAGTTTGAAGACTTGCATGTTTTTGATAATTCTTGCATTTTTATCCAACTATGTACATAGGTACGGTTTGGTAAATCTCGTTCATTTATGATTTCAAGAGTTTGTTTAATAATTCTGTAATTCATTATTGAATTACCATATTCACCATATTATATGCCCTGCTCCATAATCTTGTGAGCACTCCCTACAAAGGCCATGCCAGTGTATATTCTTCTGTTGTATATAACAGGTTTCTTAACAGAAAACACCAGGCCTAGGCTCTATTATCGAAAAAGTTTTTAAAGCCCTTAATTACTGAAGTGGTACTATTTATATTGCCTATATATCATGATTTAGCTGGTGAAATACTATAGCTGTCGAGTCAGCAATTAAAAATCAGAATTTTTCTATTAGCAGTTTCTTCAAGATGCACAATGTACCACTGATAATGAGGCTTATGTGAAACTGTGTAACCACTCTTTAAGGTGTCCTCTACAGAATGACTCACTCAGTACTAGGTGAGAGTGAAGCCCAATTATCTCTGATCTTCGCTAACACGTTAAGGTCTGTGCAGGTATTAGCTCCGTAGGTCGGGATTTAGGTCACACATGGGCAAAGGTATATTTCACCCAAGTGGGAATTTCTCTAAAATCTTTTTCGAGGCATTTCTGAATGGATGACAGTGGTCCTGCTATACCGACATGTTTCAAGCAGGGATTACAGGGAGATTTTGCTTTGTCTGTGAATAGGATTCCTGAGATTTGTCACCATCCAGTGAAAAGAATGTTTTAATGATTTTCCAGTGTTTGGATTCCAGATTGTTCAGATGAATTGAAATAACAATTTGATCCCAGAGAAGCTTGTAATGTTTTATCCAATAAGCTCATTTCCTAATTATGAGTGTCTGCCATGATAATTATTGTTGAGGCTATTTAGTTCAATTCTAAGAGGTATGAATGCTCAGGAATTTGTCTAGACCTGCTCAGAGGCATCTACATGTATTTGGCTTCAAATGCCATTCAAAATTTCCAGATTTGACTGATAAATTTTCATATTCATGTTTATGTGTACATTTAAGCTATAACTAATGTTATAGCTTTTTATGACTTGTATTGCATTGAATTGTTTGATAGGCATTACTTAGACGTTGACGGATGACAAAGTAGACACAATTTATGGATAACTACTTCCTTAATTTCTGTTAAGGCGATGTTTCAGTATAGATTGTTGTTATCCTGCCTGGCGCTCAGCGTTAAGGGACTAAAACAAGGACTGGTCGGTTTGGAGTCAGTATATTGTGTCTGTGGGGTATTCATGTTAAACTACAGCATGGTATCTCAGTGGGCTAGCACTATAAAATCTGCATTAGTCCAGACACACTGATACTTTGCTATATAAGTGCAATAATCTTGAACGCGACGTTATTTCACCTCACCTCACCTCACCTCACCTCACCTCACCTCACCTCACCTCACCTGTCCAGATTTGACTGCTTGTGTCTCATTGTGCCGCCATGGCTTGTATCGTTGCTCATACTGTCAGTGTCTGGTTTAGTTAGTCCAGATTGATCATATACAGACCGACATCATAAAACTGTTCAGTGGGGCGGTCGGGTAGCCTTGTGGTTAAAGCGTTCGCTCGTCTCGCCGAAGACCTGGGTTCGATTCCCGACATGGGTACAATGTGTGAAGCCCATTTCTGGTGTCCCCCGCCGTGATATTGCTGGAATATTGCTAAAAGCGGCGTAAAACCTCACTCACTCACTCACTCACTCACTCACTCACTCACTCACTCACTCATAAAACTGTTCAAATATTGCTGACTAGGCAATAAACAACATTCACTTACTCGCAGTGCCAGATCTTGCAGTGTTTCCTGCAGAGGAATGCTACAGTCATTAACATGATTCATCATCAACCACAATCAATATGCTCCCAGTTATTGACAGGGACAAGCGATTGACATAGTGTTGTAACATGGCTTTGCTTGTCGACACTTGTGAGAACTAGTGAGACTCACGACACAGTTCATAAGGTTAAGTGGGTAATGGTTGTCGAGTAGGGTTGGATATTTCACTTTTATTTTTGTGACGACTGTCAATACTGTTTGAGGCGAAAACAGTTCTGTCAATATTGCCTGTCAGGTAAGCATGGCCCTGTAATTGGTCGGTCTAATGGTTTGATTGACGTAGGGTAAGCTTGATGTTTGTCCACCGATTTCGGTATTGTCGGTGTCATTAGGTCACTAACTGGTCAGTTCATTCCTGGATATTTGCCAACCATAACTTGATCAAAATTTTCAGTTATGTTTTTTCTTTGTTCGACGGTAAGTTGAAAATTAACATCATTGGCTATATTTCAGCCATGTAGTGACTTTCTTTATAAAGATAACCATTGTTTAAATCAGTACATGAGTAAAATCACATGTATTTTAACGCTGAAAAACGGGAAAAAACTTGATCTTATACATAATAAGATTAATCTGCTGCAAAATGACTTGTTGTCGACCATGACTCCTAGATCAGCAATTCTGGCGACTACATGGCAAGTCAACCATGAAAGAATCTTGATTCGCCCTGGGCAACACAATGTGCCTCCTCAGGTATGCTATCTGAAGAAGTGGTTACTCTAATCGGGCATAAATTAACCACTACAGGCTACTTTTGAGTGCAACTTTGTTATTGTATTATGCTAGGAGGAGAAAAGGTGTTACAAGTGTATGCATATGATGTATTAGCAACGTAGAGTTTTATTGAAACATATTTTGCCAAGTTGACAGGTTGCCTTAGAATACTTTGAGAAGAGATTTGACCCTAAGGCATTGTTAAGTTCTCTGAAATAAACAAAAAAGGAATCAGTGAATGAAAGCAAAAGTAGTTTTACACCCTTTTTTTATACAAAATAGGTAATTCTGAACAATGTAATGAACATATAGATTTATACTGCCTGGATTATGTTGTATTGTTGATACAAGGGGTGGGTGAGTCATTATTAGAAGGTATGAAACGAAACCTATCTTCTAAGAACTGTGTAGTCTCGCAGTTCTTACTCATACAGTCTGTGGCTTTAGCCACTCCACCGAAGCTGGATTCTCATAAAATTCTGTTTGGTCTAGTATCCTAAGCGAAAAATAGTCCATCTAATAACCCGACAATCTGAAAATGATGCTTTGGAGCCAAGTTCAAGATAATTGACTAAAAAATGTTCGTGCACAGACTGCTCATAATAGCCTTCATAAGGATGAGGGTTGTAAATGCTGTCTAAAAATGAAGCCTGGCTGTCCTGGTGTTAATTCAAACCCTGTGATTCACACATGCACCAGCAGGGTCATGGGTGTTCCGGTGGTTCCAGCATGTCTAGAGTTCACTGGGGGTCCTTTTCAATTTAAATGATTTTTTTTTGTTTCTGTCAAAATTATATTTTCAGAGACTTGGCTATGACTATCATAGGTCTCATGTTATTGCTACGATTATTTTGGGAGCTGATTGTACCTCAATAGTAGGGTTTGCTGCTTATGCTATCAACCACAGGTTTGTGTGGCCAAGATTTGATTTCTTTTGCTGATCTAGGTTTTAGTAGTGTTTTAACAACTTTGGAATAATGGTGTTGGTGGTTAAAGCGTTTGCTCATGGCGCCGAAGGTCCATGTTTGATTCTCCACATGGGTACAATGTGTGAAGCCCATTTCTTCTGTCCACCGTGATATTGCTGAATTATTGCTAACAGCTTCGTAGGACCATACTCACTCACTTACTCACTCTTACAAGGCAACATTATGTATACTTCTGCTCGGAATTTTATTCATGATTAGATATCCAACTTTTTCAACAGAGCTAGGAACAGTTTGATACTCAGGCATAACTATTTGGTTCTGGTTTGTGTGTATATCCCTGATTTGGGGTGATTATTTGAGGGCTTACACAGGTGTAAATATTAGCTATATCCGATACGGCTTATCACAAATACATGGCTGGGTTACCAGGATATGGTGGCATGTGGGGCAGTGTTTTTTTTATCTGAGTAGGGTATGTATTGAACCTAGAGGTAACCCAAGCTTGGCGATCTATGAATCATAATCTTGATGTGGTAGCGCACAGGTTATGAAATCATGCAAGGGTCATATGTTCCTTTAAATGTTTCAAGGAATGTATAAATTGCCTGGATAGGAGCTTGTGTGAGTTGGAAACGTCATTGGTGGATGGTGGTCAACTTTTAAAATAAATTTGTTGAAATTGTCCGGTCTTTGTGAAAATGTTTCAGAAAAGGTAAAACTGGTTGAAATATTTTTAAAAAATTGTCCATTTTGGTTCAGAACAACTTTTTATGTAAAGTTTAAGATATGGTTTTCAGCTCTAATTAAAATGTTATTGGGATCCGTAGTAGAATAGGTCTTCAGCAAACCCTGCTCGCCATAAAAAGTGACTATGCTTGTCATAAGGGGCGACTAATGGAATGGTCAGGCTTACGACTTGGTTGATGCATGTCATCGTATCCCAATTGCATGGATCGATGCTCATGATATCTCTTGATTATTTAAAGACCGCTGTCATATAGCTGGAATACTGCTGAGTATGGCGTTAAACACCAACAAACAAACAAACAAACAATCAAATGTTATTGATCTAGTTGACATTGGAGAAGTGTTGTAAAAAAGGCTTGATTTTGCTGGATCACTTCTTTGGTTTAGTTTTAACACATTACTTCAGTCTGAAAATAATACCAGAGAAATATCTACATCCAACACAGAAGTACATGAACTTTACACATGCTGGGTAATTGCTCAAACTTGTCCATGATTCTCTTTCGTTTTTCTTTAGTTTTTGAATTTTGAGACAAATTGGAAGTTAGATAACGTTGTGCTACCCTTGTTTCCACCGTTTTGTCTTCATTATGATGATAACACAGGGTAGGAAGGTGCATGAAGATAGTTACCATGGTTACTGTTATTTCTCATAATGATACCATCTTACCCCATCCACAGGAGATTGTCAAGACTGTGTGTGAACATGTTAAGTATAAGTGCCAAACTTTCTTCTTGAATTTCTTAGTGCAAGGTTATGAATATATGTTGGAAATTATTCAGTTGTTTTTTTACTGTAATGCCAATTTAGAGGTATTTATGATTGTGGTCCAAGGTTTTCATCAGATGTGAACTCATGTGATTTTTTTTGTAACGAAAGTATATCATCAGACAGTGATTTTATTGCCATATTATTAGAATGTGTCCGTGCAGTCCACCAAATGACATCAGCCTTTTTTGTAATCCACCAATATCAGTCAATGCATTCTACCAATAAATTTAACCAATGCAGTCAAAGGATGCAATCTACCCATACAATCTACAAAAACAATCTACCAATGGAGTGAATCTATACAATCTACCAAAGCAGTGAACTAATACAATCCACCAATACAATCTACCAATACAATCTACCAATGCAGTGAATCTATACAATCTACCAATACAATCTACCAATGCAGTGAATCTATACAATCTACCAATACAATCTACCAATGCAGTGAATCTATACAATCTACCAATACAATCTACCAATGCAGTGAACTAATACAATCCACCAATACAATCTACCAATGCAGTGAATCTATACAATCTACCAATGCAGTGAATCTGTACAATCTACCAACACAATCTACCAATGCAGTGAATCTATACAATCTACCAATGCAATCTACCAAAGCAGTGAACTAATACAATCCACCAATACAATCTAAAAATACAATCTACCAATGCAGTCAACTGTCATGTTACATGTATAAGGAAAGATAGGTTTAACATAGCATGCAACATAGATGTAGGAGCATTGGCTTCTCTCTCTGTATAAGGGCTAGTTCCCCCTTCCAACACTTACCAAACAGGACTGTGCCTGGACTGGGTAATACGTAACTGTTATATTCCACTAGTCCTTATGTATATAGTGATAACATATAGCAAAACTCCTAAAAACAGCAAATTTCTACTAGTCCTTATGATACCTTAACTATTGGGCAGTTTGGCAAGGACTGCAGGACAAGTGACAGTTTCTAACGCTGCAACACTTATATTAGTCTATGAAAACGTTTCTTTAAAATAATTGTAATTTTTTCTCTCGAAAAGAACATTTCCTCTCCTGCTGTGGAATCAAGGAAACTAGACTTGCCTTGGCTTTTAGTAAAAAATAATATATAAATTCCACAGTCATAGCAGGACTAGACTGTGCTAAGTTGTAGCTTTCAAATAGCTGACCACAAGGTGATGGTGCAGACATAGGTGACAGATGACAAGTCAAATATCAGCAAAGGTCACTCCGACCTGTGAACAGTTGTTAATCATCTGCAATCTGGACAGCTTGTTAGCTTTGGGTGGGATTGTGTTTGTTGCTGGGTGCATTACCGCACCGTACACCCACCTCTTGGATATAGTGAGTTTGGTTTCATGGTTGGCACGTAGAGGCATAAAAACACTTCAGTACACAATGCACTTTTTGACATAGACAAACAGTTGTGGATATTTGTTACGGATGAGTCACAGCCATTGAAATACTACACTCGTAGTTTGAATGGCTTGTTATTGGACTGGTGTATGCCCCGAGCAAACATTGGATCGGATACATCAACAGAATTGGGGTGGGGAAAGTAGAAAGATTCATTGTTAGTTTCTATTTCGCTGGTCATTTTTTTACGGTTGGTTTCTTGGAAATTAGGTTTTAAAATTGTGGTGGTATTACGTACTCATTCCAGTGACTTATCGAGTCCTGGTACTGATGTGTACAGGAAATCTAATTGAGTTCCAGTTTCTGCATCCTTGATAGTCTAGGGAGCTTCATCTTGATTGTATTATGATACCCGGGACTTATTTGTCCTCTCTAACTGAGGACAGAATTTCTCTTGCTCAGTAGTTTGATTGGATGGCCATACTGAGGGTCATGTCATATGTATTGGGCTGAAAATAGAATCGTTTGTTTCGTTTGTTTGCGCTCAGTCGTATTCCAGTTATGTGACGGCAGTCTGTAAAAAATCGAGACTGGACCGGACAATCCAGTGATTGACATCATGAGCATCGATCCACGCAATTGGGATATGGTGGCATGCATCAACTAAGCCAGTGAGCCTGACCACCCGATCCAGTTAGTCACCTCTTACGACAAGCAAAGTCGCCTCGGTTGCTGAAGACCTATTCTAACCAGGATCTTCACCGGTCGATAACAGAATCGAGATATAATACCTTGGTTAACCAAGGATGCAATTTCTGGAGCTGTGAATAGATATGTAGACATTGTAGAAGACCAATACAAAAGGAAAATCCTATTTTTAAGTACTCCTTTATCTAGGAAATACTGCATTTAGGAAATACAGTGGTGGGTAGTCTTTTCAAAAAAGTTCCCAGGTTTGAATCCTCATGTGGTTAATATGTGGGATCCCATTCTTTATCACCCAACCATGAAGAACTGCAGTATATCTAGAAACATAAAACTCTGCTCAGTCATAGCCAACAAATAAGCTTGGATGTGAAACATTATATTGCAATTAACGATACCTGAGTCACAATTAGCAACGCTGATACTACCTATGTTAGAGACACCTATACAATACTATACATACTGACCATGATTTACTCAGTTTACCTTACAGTAGCAGACCCCTTAAACAATAAAGGCTTGTAAGACATCTGTCCTGTCAATGTGTATATATTTATCTTGTCTGTGTCTGAGTTGTTTATATCATACACAGATAGTTTTGTCTGCAGTGTGTAACACATGATGAAATAGGCTATTGGGATGCTAGCAATATTTACACGTGCAATACACACCTGTTGGGGA
The DNA here is from genome assembly GCF_023055435.1 of Haliotis rufescens. NCBI lineage: Eukaryota > Metazoa > Mollusca > Gastropoda > Lepetellida > Haliotidae > Haliotis > Haliotis rufescens. Next base: position 57,639,453 of record NW_025963890.1, on the reverse strand, counting down.
GTGTATGTAGGATGTTAATAGCATTATCCCCCTGCTGGTCATAAGTGATTGTTACTGTGTATAACAGTTACAACATTACAAGTGGTCAGCTTTTACCATTTGCCATCTATTAACCCTCTGTAAAAGGTCATTGAGTGGTCACTGCAGTCTATGCCAAAATGTTTCGGGACCTCTGACCCTGACTTGGCTCGTAGCATCATTATCAGTAGAATTTAGTATTTTTCTGTGGACTATTATTAGCTGAGCTTAAAAGCCCAAATTTAACATGTTTAACAGACTCGGGCTTTGGACGAGTGGCTAAAGTCGCTAAAGACTGTCAGTGTGTCTAGTTCATTGTTACTTGGTGTTATTTGGATTTCCATGTGTCAAACAAGGGGAGGCCACTCTAAATTGTCTTTGAGATAAGTGTTCTGCTAGATATGTGTAAAAATCATCAGGGTTGTTCACTGAATTAGAAAGAACTAGACATGTGTTGTTGACAATATGCTACACAAAAGAAGTTAAAGAAATCCTGATTCTTTCATATTCATGTTATGGCTATAAACTAATATGAAAGAATTGGGTGTTCTTTAACTTCTTTTGAGCAGTTTCTTTCAGCCATTGGTAAGTGCAAGGGTGTTTTAGATTTGGAATTGTATTGGCTTTGACTTCCTGAGGTGTTGAGGAAATGTTACTGATATTATGATGAGATAATCCTACCAACAGCACACTGTGTGTTTGATACAGAATACCCAAAATATTCATAGGGTGGGAATGAAAACTATCAATTTTAATTGATTATGCAAATCTAAAAAATTCTGTCTGCCGGGTGTTTGCCAATACGTAATGATTATTCAAGCATCTGGTGCACCAGCTCCCGAGCTGTGGTTGTGTTCGATCCATAGGTGTTATATTGTATGCGGAACAGTTCATTTATTCACAAGGGTGGGAAAGTTTAAGGATGGAAAAATCAATTTTTCAAATACAGTTGGAGAACATCTGTGTAGAGTCCTAACATACCATCCATTCAATGTTGAGAGTAAGTAAGTGAGTGAGTATGGTTTTATGCTGCCTTTAGCAATATTCCAGCAATATCATGGCAAGGAGCTCCAGAAATGTTTGTTTGTTTCTTTGTTTGTTTAACTGCTCTCTGTAAATAATCGAGTCTGGACCAGACAATCCAATGATTGATATCATAGGCATCGATCCACGCAATTGGGATCAATGACATGCACCAACCAAGTCAGTGAACCTGACAACCCGATTCCATTAGTCTCCTCTTATGACAAGCATAGTCGCCTTTTACAGCAAGCATGGGTTGCTGAAGACCTATTCTTCCCTGGATCTTCACCAGAAATGGGCTTTACACATTGTACCCATGTGGGGAATCAAACCCAGGTCTTTAGTGTGATGAGCAAACGCTTTTACCACTAGGCTACCCCACCGCCCCTTTAACATTGTAGTTGTAGACCCCCATATACATATTTATTAATGGTTGTTGGGTAGCTTTGTGGTTGGTCACACCTGAGAGTGATTCCCTACAATCTGTGAACCAATTCCTGCCGTCCCCTGCTGTGATATTGCTGAAAGCTTTGTAGAAATGGACACCAGACCGTGAAGCATATGAGTTAAGCCAATGGTCATTCTAGTTTTTCTGAAGATCTTCAAATCAGTTCAGCCCATCCAGCTGTCCCTACACATTTGTAATCCAAGGTTCAAGTGGCTATCTGACCAAACAACTGACCATTCAAGGACCTGTAGAAGGAGAGCCTGTCCAAACCATCAACAGGTGCCCCACCTAGTCATGCTAGTTGCTGCCCACTACTTGATGTATTGGTCAGTTGTAGGGGAGCAGTTGCAGCCTTTGATGTCAGTAACCCCAGCAGCCTTAACAGTCTTTGACCTGCCTTGTCGACACAAACAGCTTTGTGTATATCTGGAAGGCACTGGCAAACAAACAAATCTCTCCGTCTCAAACAGGGAGGTAGTACTTAGAAAGGTATCAAGATTTCCTCTTTTCCCAGACTGCTTTCGAATATAAGAACTTTTGGAGGAAAAGATGACTTTGTTTGAAAGGGGAATTGTGGGTCTCAACAACTAACATGCATGCACTGTATGGATGCAAGGCAATAACATGATGCAGAAAGCTGTTCTGCACTTTTTGTTTCGAGGGAATGATTTGTTGCAGTGGAAGTCAGTTTCTTTTGCCATGTGTTGGAATAAGAGAATGACCTGTTTCTAAATTAGTATGTCGAAAGATGTTGAAAAGCAGATCATCTTTCACAGCTCTGGAACTTTTCAAGCCATCTATGTTCTAAGACCAAAAACACACCTACGGCCCATTACATGAACTTTCAAATACTCTCAAAACTACACATTTCGACATCTTTACGATTGCAGAATTATCCATCCTATCAACTTTCAGATTTAATTAAATGATGAAATAAATATATTTTTGCCTATATTATATTCGTTAATATTAAAGAAGCGATGGGGTAGCCTAGTGGATAAAGCATTCACTTGTCACGACGAAGGTCTGGGTTCGATTCCATGTATCAATTCCCCAATGTCCCCTGTCGTGATAATTGCTGGAATATTGCTAAAAGTGGCATAAAAGCGTACTCACTCATGCACTCACTCAATCACACATTAATGTTATAACCTACTACATTTTAAAGGGCCTGTCATTGGATTAGGGACTAAACTGGGTCACTTTAATCCAGATGTCATGACATTGAAGACTTCCCTTCCGATGTCCCGAAGGACTGAATCAAGTCAACTAAGCTGTTTTTATGACCTTGCCTCCCTAATGTCTGGGAGTATGTTATTCATATATTCAAGGCCTTGTTATGCTCAGCTTCCGAGCACTATGGCCCTATGGTCCGTGTGGATCATTTCCACCATTGCACACCAACAATATGGGGGAGGTCCCTGCACGTTACCAACTAGCAATTTGCAAGACTTGAAGCACACTATAGTAATCCTGGCCATGCTTTTACGCTTACTGTTTACAATGACACTTGGGGCCTCTCTGAACCAGGATAGTACTTTCTTTCATATGTCAGGAACTGGATGTTTTTCCGGGACACCCACTGCTTGTTGATAATAGAGCAATATTATAAAGATTACAGCCATCACAATTGTGTTTTTTATGTGCAAACTGTTATTATTTCAGAGGTTTCAGATTATAGCATATATATGCATTATTTCTTTTCTCCTTTGAACCATGACATGTTTTGATGGTAAAAGACCTATTTTTGGTTTGGCCAACAATTTATTGTATCGGATCAGAAATCTAGTTTATCGGATGTTTGATGTAAATTGGAAGTATATCTTTATTGTTTGATTTGCTTTCATGAATTCCCATGCAAGAAATGAATGAATCACTGACATTGTGTAGAATATCAGAAATAGCATGTTAACCCATCTCAGCTCCGCAAATACACTTAAGAACCGCCAGTACAAAAACATTCTTTACTACCAAGCCCCCTTATAGGCTAACCCTCAGGGCAGTCAACTGCTGTTTTTCGGTAGTCTTTCCCCACCCGATAGGGAAAGGGTATGTGTACTATGGCACACTCTCTGAATAGTCCTGAGCCAAAATAAACATAAAAGTAGGTTAAGATGTCGATTAACACCCAGATACTGTAATGTATCACCCAGCTGATGTCACACCTGTGATGTGATGGATAGCTTGATGTTGTACATTGCACAGGTGTGTCGGATGAAATTTGCATGATAATATTTGAACATAAAGTTTGATCCTTATTAAAATTCAAAGGTGTGTTGTCAAATTAATAGGGTAGGAATATGTAATATTTGAACATTATGGAAGTGCATTACCCTGAGCTTGTTAAGAGGTTTATTAAAACTCACAGAAATGTATTGATGAAATTAACACGAGAGGAAGACATAATATTTGTACATTATGGGAATATTTTTCCTTGACATGATAAGAGGTTTTTCTTTATCACAATTTAGAGATATTAACAAACTCTGGCATACAAATATTGAACCTTAAGAAATGTAAATAGAAATTTATTGCATCTTCATGTTTACTCTTGATAAAATATATTTATTCCCTCAAGGTGAATTGGCATTTCCCACTCATCCTCATCAGTTAAATTAAAATAATTTAAAAAAATAAAAATATTAACCATGTAAATTCAGTTGATAAAGCAGCACCTGTCAAATAGTGAAAGGTAAAGGCTCAGGCTACTTGGCAGCACTAGCATATTCAATTCAAGTTTCTCAAACAAAAACACCCTGTTTGTCTGCAAGATGAAATTTTATTATGCAGTTTATGATAATGAAAATATTTCAATGAGACAAAGTCTTAGTTCCTCCCATTATTAACTACAATGAATAGGACAGAAAACGGGCACAGCCCCCTTTAAAGACCACAGATGAGAATATTGATGCTGTTGCTAAGGAACTAATACTTAATCTTTCCGTCACCATTATTATAGCAAGGGTCTTAACATGGTCTTCAGAGTATTAGTTTGACTTCTATTCATAGATGATCCTTGTCGGCAGAATAGGGAGGTCCAGGAGAGTAGGATAACTTTTGAAATATTCAGTATGATGTTCAAGGCCATGTAAATAAGTTCCCTATTCTGCCTCAATGTATCCACACAACAGGGTGTGTTGAATTCATGAACACTGCCCATTCACCAGGACACAGCTTGAATGCCTCTATTCATGCACTGTTGTATACATCGAAATAACAAACAGGTTTTACAATTCTATATAAATCATCTTCCTATAGCCTGTCCTATGATTAAGCAGAAGCTTATAATATAATTCATCCTTGCCAGCCCTGTGATGAAGCAGTATATGATATTAACTCCATCCTTAGCCACCCTTGATGAAGCAGTAGTATAAACACTATCCTATCCACCCTTGATGAAGCAGTAGTATAAACACTATCCTATCCACCCTTGATGAAGCAGTAGTATAAACACTATCCTATCCACCCTTGATGAAGCAGTAGTATAAACACTATCCTATCCACCCTTGATGATGCAGTAGTACAAACAGTCACCTACCCACCCTTGATAAAGCAGAATATAATATGAACGCTATCCTACCCAACATATCATGAAGCACTATGTGATCTATACACTATCTCTACCAACCCATTGTGTGATGAAGCAGTGTGTGATATAAACATTATCTCTACCCTCCCTATCATCAGAAAGTGTGTAATATAAACTTTATCTCTACCCTCCCTATCATGGAGCAGTGTGTAATATAAGCATTATCTCTACCCTCCCTATCATGAGAAAGTGTGTAATATAAACATTATCTCTACCCTCCCTATCATGGAGCAGTGTGTAATATAAACATTATCTCTACCCTCCCTATCATGAGAAAGTGTGTAATATAAACATTATCTCTACCCTCCCTTTCATGGAGCAGTGTATAGAAGGAACACTGTATCACTATATCCTCCCAAGCCCTCTATATTTTTCCTCAGTCATCTAGTATACATCAGTGTACTGGGCTCCTGTTTAGCAGGCGATTACCAATGTCCTCACGTCCCAAAGTGGCCAAACCTGTTGACTAGCATTCCCGCCATCGGCACTCCTGACACGTTCATGTCGTGTTTACCTGAATCGGCATGGTTTAATTGCGTACATCACCTTCACCCCCCACTCCCTTGCAGCTGGGAGGAGATGCGGGACTGGCTGATGCCGTTTGATAAATTTCAACTCCTTTTCAAGGACATTCTACAAAGCTGTCAACTTTCTAAAAAAACATTTTAAGATTTAGAACATGGCGACTGTGCGTGACAGCTCCTTTATATTCTATTACTACACAAGGTATATGAGCATATTCCTAGTTTTCCATATTCACAGTTGTGGGGCCTTATTCTTATTTCTTCCCCATGCATTCCCCATGCCTTACCCATGTCCATGTGTTCACCATGCATTCCCCATGCCTTACCCATGCCCATGTGTTCACCATGCATTCCCCATGCCTTACCCATGCCCATGTGTTCACCATGCATTCCCCATGCCTTACCCATGCCCATGTGTTCACCATGCATTCCCCATGTATTTCCCATGCTTTACCTGTGTCTTCACCATGCATTCCCCATGCTTTACCCATGTGTTCACCATGCATTTCCCATGCATTCCCCATGTCTTCACAATGCCTTTACCATGGCTTCATGTTTTCTCTATGTCTTTCCTCATGAATTCTTCATTAGATGTATGTTTCACAGTTCAGTCTAAGAGGGTGATCTGGGTACAATGTGCTCACCGTCAGTGTCCCCAGACACATTGTGCCTGTAGTACAGCTGCAAATGGCATACAACCACGTCCCCACACATATTTAGATTAGACAGGATGGAGTGTGTTTTGTTTCTTAATAGATATTTTGGTCTTGATTTCTGAAGTTGGTCTTATTGATTTATATTCAGTATGACTGGCTCCATCTCTAGACATGATAAAGACAGATAGGAGGCTTGCGGTTTCATGTTGTAGTGTCTTGCCCGAGGGATGTGTAAAATTCAATGTTTCAAGTTAGACTGTGATTTAGAGTGGTGGAGCCTGACCCTTGAGTTAAGATGATTACTTGGAAATCTGCTGTGGAGGACTCTTAAGTTGTCAGTTATATTCTCTTCGTAATTCTCCTGATATTTTATTTTGAAACATGGGCCTGACATATGGAAAGAAATTTGATTTATAAAACTAAACTAACAGAGCTTGTTACACCCAAGGTCATGAAGTAGTACAGTGGTTAATGTGTTTTTCTGAGTTCTGTTCCCTGTACATCTACGTCACTGTGATATTAAGCGGAGTTAAATGGTACAACATGCAGCATTAAGCATTTCTCACATGCAGCATTAAGTACTTCTCACATGCAGCATTAAGTACTTCTCACATGCAGCAGTAGGCACTAGACATGCAGTATTGAGCACAAGACATGCAGCATTAAGCACTACTCACATGCAGTGTTAAGCACTACTCACATGCAGCATTAAGCACAAGACATGCAGCATTAAACACTACTCACATGCAGCATTAAGCACTGGACATGCAGCATTAAGCACTGGACATGCAGCATTAAACACTACTCACATGCAGCATTAAGCAGTGCTCACATGCAGCATTAAGCACTACCAACATGCAGCATTAAGCACTGGACATGCAGCATTAAACACTACTCACATGCAGCATTAAGCAGGACTCACATGCAGCATTAAGCACTACCAACATGCAGCGTTAAGCACAAGACATGCATGCTGAACTAAACTAAACTATGCAGCATAATTGACACTATAAACATTCAGCATTAAACCATCATTACACAAGTGCATACACCACACAATACACATGACACTATCTACAACACAGCATGAACACATAGTTGCATATACACGTATGCTGTTGTTCCACTGGCAATCTAGCACAAAACTGATATGGAGAAACAGTCCCTTTAAAGACAAGCACAAAACTGATGTTGAGAAACAGTCCCTTTGAAGACAAGCACAAAACTGATATGGAGAAACAGTCCCTTTAAAGACAAGCACAAAACTGATGTTGAGAAACAGTCCCTTTAAAGACAAGCACAAAACTGATATGGAGAAACAGTCCCTTTAAAGAACAGCACAAAACTGATATGGCGCAACAGTCCCTTTATAGACAATGCTTCCAGTTATACAAAAGCACCAGCAGCTGCACATGGATTGGACAAAATCTGATAAAATGAATGACATCTTTGCACTTACGCTATCAGACCCCTAGCTGTGACTCGACACATTTTGACTGATGATGAATGTGGGGAAGATGGTGATCTCACCACTCCTGTCTCATAATGTTTGGGTAAGAATGAAATTAATCCACATGTATAGAGGACTCTCACCACACTAATGTATATATAAACAGTTAGGTCATAACTATGTGGAGCTCCCCCATTGATGTGTTGTGTCATCCTGTAGGTTATGGGGATATGATATCAATTTTAGTCTTGGGTTGTGTCTTTGTTGTGGAGATAAAGAAAGCCATGGTGCGTTCCTGAAGAAAAACGATATGCAGGTAAAAATGTGTATGTTGTGTAAAGGCTAGTGATCCGTAGCTGCAAGCCGGGACTGACTTTCTGGAAAGCTGGATGAGTGTGTGAGTGAGTGAGTGAGTAAGTGAGTGAGTGAGTTGGGTTTGACTCGTCTTTGAACAGTATTCCAGTTATATCGCGGTGTGACAGCTTAATGTGGGAGGAAAGCCTGAAGTGATGCAGGTCTCAGACGTTTACCACTTCGGTGAAACCCATGAGCATGGGTATGGTGCTGACAAAACAAGAAACATAATTGGGGCGAACCGAGATTCGAACCCACAATCTGGCGTGCCCAAGGGACACAGTGCTGCACAGTGAATCACAGGGCCTTAGATGACTGGGCCACCCGTGCCCACGAAAAGCTGTATGAAATGCCAGTTGTATATGGATGCCATTGAAAGATGAACACATTTGGTCATAGTGTTAGTTTATTTACATTGTAATCAGAGAATATTAGATGCATGATATTCATATTGAAAACATGGATTTAATTTTTTTAATTTTTTTTAGAAATGATGTGTAATTCACAAGATTGAAACATATTTGAGGAGAACACCTAATTGTTTCATATGACCCTAGTTAATCTGCCATGACATGACAATAACAATAGTCAAATAAAAAAATTGGGTGTTCTTTTAACTAATTTTGAAATTGGGTGTTCTTTAACTTCATTATCGGGTTTTCATTAGCTTCTTTTGAAATTGGGAGTTCTTTGTATAAATCACCTGGGTTCGATTCCCGACATGGGTACAATGTGTGAAGCCCATTTGTGTGTCCCCTGCCGTGATGTTGCTGGAATATTGCTAAAAGCAGGGTAAAACCCCTATCACTCACTCACTCACTCACTCACTCACTCACTCACTCACTTATTGTTTCAAAGCATATACATCCACACTCAATCATAGATCTGTTGCTGAACAGGAGATTGGGTAGAACCATACTCACTCACTCGCTTGAACAGAATTATAGCATATAACTTACACCCGTTTGTGATTTGCTGTGATAAGGTAGTGAATTGATATAAGAATTCCATTTCCTTTCAGCAGGAACAGGGTAACAACTGTCTGGTGTGATCCAACATGATCCCATATAACTTTTCGATTGATTCATTTCCATTGTGGCTGAGTGCTTGTACAGAAAAATTTGATCAGTCTAGCAAATATTGACCAAATGTCATGTCAGTACATACAAAGTAACATCACATGGATCAGCGTTTCCAGCACATTGCATTGACTACCATGTGTATTACACCGTGTGGAGCTTCCCTATTGGGAAGCAATGGTAACAAGTTGTCTTGAGGCCTTCATTGCGGGAGCTGACATGTGTTGTGCTGTCAATATGCAAGGACATGTTGCCATTGGCTCTTGTATACACTGACAAAGTTGAAGGTCAAACACTAAACCATTGAGCCCATTGATTTTGATTGTGTATTCAAACCACAATGGATTTCAGGATTCATTGCTGGAGATCAAGATGGTTTTTGTCAGTTTATTATTGGAGTCAGTGTAATGTTATGGAATAACTCAATGGAAATGAATATTGCTGACAAACAAACAAACAAGACACTTTTCAATAACTACTTTCTCCAAATATTAAGCATGGCTGCCTTCGTATGACTACACCATGGATTCACATATTTGCCACCAGGGGTCATCGTTGTCCAAGTGGGTTCATCACAGATTAGCCCCAATGTGTTCTTCACAGATTCGCCAGCAGGGGGTGTTGTTGTCCCTTTGGTTCATCACAGATTCGCCAGCAGGGGGCATCGTTGTCCCTTTGGTTCATCACAGATTCGCCACCAGGGGGCATTGTTGTCCCTTTGGTTCATCACAGATTCGCCACCAGGGGGCATCGTTGTCCCTTTGGTTCATCACAGATTTGCCACCAGGGGGCGTTGTTGTCCCTTTGGTTCATCACAGATTTGCCACCAGGGGGCAGCGTTGTCCCTTTGGTTCATCACAGATTTGCCACCAGGGGGCAGCGTTGTCCCTTTGGTTCATCACAGATTTGCCATCAGGGGGCATCGTTGTCCCAGTGATTTCATCACAGATTCACTTTGGTCCTTGAATGCCGGAGTGAAATCATCTTTGCTTCACTTTGGACACTGGTCACACACTGAACTCCTGTTCAGAGGTGACATTAAACCCCAACTCACTCACTCACCTACAGAGCCCACAGTAGTTGTCCAACACCAGACGAATGGTCCAACCTTTACGCCATCGTAAATATTTCCTCAACATTAAACATTACACAAGGGCGTATCTCATAGACCTTGTAATACACCTCACATAAAACATCTCTCGTCTCCATTGGTAGCTCAGCCACGGAAGTCTGTTAATAGCTGTTACTTATTGTAAACTGTGAGGCATAAATGTATTCATCTTGAAAGGAATTTTTAAAACTTTGTTTGAAGTACCTTAAGGTTATCTCGAAATTTGTTTATTTTGATGTTATAATAAGGTTCTCATAAAGTAAACATTTTTATCAGCTTCCTGTACAGCTTGAATGTGAGGAGAGTTTCTGAATGAAGACTTGCAATTTGTTTTCTTTTCCTGGATCATGTATATGATGATGATGATGTCACATACATGATGATGATGATGCTTGAATGTGAGGAGAGTTTCTGAATGAAGACTTGCAATTTGTTTTCTTTTCCTGGATCATGTAGATGATGATGATGTCACATACATGATGATGATGATGATGATGATGATGATGATGATGATGACACAGCAGGAAACACAGTTCACAGACCATCCCCTAGAAGTATTTTGTCCTTATAGGGGATGTTGTAACATGGAGAGCTGTGAAATACATAGTAGGGTCTTCTTTCGTGATAGGGGCGGTCGGGTAGCCTAGTGGTTAAAGCGTTCGCTCATCACGCCGAAGACCCGGGTTCGATTCCCGACATGGGTACAATGTGTGAAGCCCATTTCTGGTGTTCCCCGTCGTGATATTGCTGGGATATTGCTAAAAGCCGCGTAAAACCATACTCACTCACTCACTCTTTAGTGATATAAAGGGACATCCCAAGTTTGGGGGGGGGGGGGTAACAGGACAGAATAGGCAGCACCAGCACTGGCTCATTATATGTGGTTGTATCTCGATGTAGTGGACAGTTTTTCAGCCATCAGCTACTGGTTTGTCTGACCCAGACTAGATGGAGTTTTTCTTGACAGACAGCAAAACAACATGCACTCACTCACTTAGATTGACATTTGGGGGGCTTTACATTACATGGTTCTCTCAAGTTAAAAGACCTAAAATTTGGGATGGGCAATTTGTTTGACAAGAACCTGTTTGGTTATTTGCTGAGGAAGCTGAAAGTAGGTTTATAGCCAAGTATGGACATGTGTTGGGGAGTAAATGAGTCATTACATAATCAGGATACTAGCGTGTACTATCTTGGGTTTTGTCACTGAGGAATGTTTAACCCTACATCAGATCAATAAATCGTTAGTATCTCAAGTAATGCTCCGTTGTCGATTTCTCACAAATTGATATTATTTCAGCAAATACTGGAGTGCGTGACTCATCATTGAATCACGATAGAAACTGAATTTCATACATGTTTACTTTTCAATTATTTATGTGTGTATGTTTCAACATCTATTCTTGATTAAGAAAGTCTCAAGAAGTTTGATTGAAAAGATAAAAACTTGAGAGATCTTATAAGAGGAAAGCAGATATTAGGGCTGTTTTCTGAGGCAATAATCAATTCAGGCATCGTGCTGGAACAGACACATTAGTGGATTAATTTTGGGTTGGGTATTAGGAGTGTGTGCAGATGGGTAGCAACCAAACTCTGACAAGGCAAATTTGTCTAAACCTATTTCTAATATATATATCAATCCATTATGCTGGTGTTGAGCGTGACTCATGTGGTTGATCCTACCTGGAACCATCGCGTAATGATATCAACCGGATGGTGTATATTACAGCATATGGTGTATAAAGCATGGAGGGTTGTCTTGGAGTTGTGTTGCTGATTTCACCTGGTGCTGAAATTGGCATTAAATGTTGGATGTTCCTTACTGTATGCACCATGGTGTGTATAAACAATGATATTGCTTCACTGTTGCACATTTCATAATGTAATGATGTCACTTGTATGTTTCAGTGTATGACATGCAATAAACTGTTATGCAACAGATACTGATTACTCATCATATCACGATGTTCATTGGCATTCTCAGTTATCCATTATGCTGAAAGGGTCTTATGATCGATGAACATATATCTGAATGCCAGCTTCTTTTTTACTTAAATTATTTATAAGAAGAAGAAAAATCAGTAAGTGAGTGAGATTAATGCTGCTTTTTGCAATGTACCGATATTGATGTACCATTGTACTAATATTGATGTACCATTGTACCAATATGGATGTACCATTGTACTAATATGGATGTACCATTGTACCGATATCGATGAATGTTACCAATACTGATGTACCATTGTACCGATATGAATGTACCATTGTACAGATACTGGTGTACCATTGTAAGGATATTGATGTAACATTGTACTAATTACAAGAATATCAAGAATCGTGATCCCACATTAATCTGACACGCAGTGATATAACTGGAATTTAATGGTGTGAAACCAAACTCGCTCGCTCACTCACTCACTAACTCACTCACTCACTCACTCACTCACTCACTCACTCACTCACTCACTCTGATACTGCAGCCAAGTACATCATGTCTAACATGGACAATTCATTTACACCTGTTCCATAAACAACTTGTAGCACATTGGTGTCATCATTTACTGCATAGTACTGCATGTATGTACATGGCTTACAGCACAGAGGAGGGGTTGTATATCACCAAGTGTGTATATCCTTCATGGCATATATTAGCTCTAAAGGTTATATAAGATATATATTACCCTGTGACAACATGGTTTTGGTGTCGGGGTATTATCTCTTATCAATCCCCTGTATTTGCTTAGTCTTATATTGTCAAGCAAAAAGGTTGTGTGATATCCATCTTTTATATATGAGTGTCGTCTACATGGAGTTGGTTAAACCTTAACCAAAGACTTCATAGATGTTATCGTGCCTCTCAAACACAACACAACTTGTTTATCCAGGTTAATGAATTCTCAACTGGTAGAACGTGTTTGTGTTTTCTTTACAAATTTTGTTCTTCATCTAATTTGGTTTGATGGAGACAGATAGCACAGTAGGAGATGTCTGCTGTTTTTACAGTGATTCATGGTTTAATGTGTCTCTTCTTCAGCTGTGATCGTATGCAACATGACAGGGAAGTTTGTATGCATATCTGCTGAGTTATGCCCCTTGATATTTGCAAACATGGCTGCACTGGTTCAGGTTTTGATGATCAAGCTATGGTTTAGGAATGTTTAAAGGAACTTTGTAGATGTAAAAACATGTTGTGGTTCCCATCACTTCATGGTATCTTTTACCTCTTCATTTATATTGGGGAGCTTATGCATGGCAAATAATATGCCTGGATTTTTGTTAATAGTTATATAAAATTAGAACATGAAAGATTTGACACCAGTCTGAAGTTAATTTGTTTATTATTGAAAAAAACAAACAATGATAAATATTTCTCTTGTGAGGTGTATAATTAAGCTCTTTTCAAACTACTGCTCTTGTTATTCATCAGCATCTTTTTCAAGGTTTTACTTAATAAAACATTCTGTTCTGAAAAATGTATTGTTATCAAACGCTTTGCCAACAAGCCTGTGCAGGAGATTGCCAAACACTGATCAACAGTTGGCAGAAAGGAATTGTGTTTCTCCTGTGTGTCTGTCTACCTGTTTGACACATGGTAAAGTCATCAGTATCATTACACTGACGTACATTTCTGGAACAGCGCCTACTGCTACATGCGGTTAACATGCCTGTGGATGTCACTGAGGTGTACATTACGGTTCATAACATCACCTGTACAGCTGTCACGTCATTGGATGAAACAGTTTCATTGAGAACCTGAGTTCTTCAGTACCATTAGAAATTGTGAACAAATGTTTGTATTTGGGATTTTGAGACTGTTTCTCCATCTCCATTAATATCAGCTCTTGTCCATTATTAAGTTGACAGTTGTAAAGGGCCTTAATGTACATTTAAATATCTACATCTGTAGATGCTATTTTCAGTGTTTGCTTTTTGTTTCAAAAAAATGTTTCTTGGCAAGCGAAATATTGTTCTCGGATGTTGTTGCTCAAACATGTCAGCTTCTCAACACGGGATTGAGATCTGGCAAAAATACATGTTTCCATCCAACATGATACATTCAACAACTATATGAATACTTGGATAGGAATACAGCACCGTTTTCAAAGTATGGCCTTGATGTTGCTCCGCAAGTTATATGTGCAGAAAGATTAAGACACTGAACATGTTTCCTTAGCACTTTTAGAACATTTGTGAGATTCCTGCTAATGTTTAAATTTAGTCGAGATGCACTGATGGCACAGTTAGGTCACTTTGATCTGTGTCTAAATGTTGCTGGCTTAAAGCTATCTTCCTGTTGGTGTTATCGTTTGCGAATAATGATTGATGAAACGACACAGAGACCTTCTGCTTCATTTCATCGCTATGACATTTACATCAAGTGTGGCTAGTAGTTTGACTGACATATTGTTAAATTGCAATTATAGTATTAAAAAAAATTAATCATAACATTAATGACAAATGAGGTGGGTTTTTTATGAAAAGCGTAATTTGGGGACTGTCGATCTTCTGTATGATGCATGTAACTTCCTATGCTGACATTTCTTGAATGAGACTTGATGTGTATGTAAAATAACTACACGTTGAGATAAAACAACTAGTCCCTTCAAGATGTTAACTTGATTCAGACTAATGCACAAGTGGATGTGTCTACCCCTGGTCTATTTTGTTGTTGTCTGTTTATGAACATTAAGAAGTTAAGTCAGGAACATTGCCAATCACATCATGGAGACATCATTTCATCGTTGAAAGAATCCAGGAACTGCCTCATGATTGAATAGTGTTGTCATTTTAGTTCTATTCTGAATCCTACCCCTTTGATCTTTTAACAAATACCTCAACAAAATTAAATTGCATTTTAATCATGCTTAGCATGGTATTATTTTCACAAAGGTGAAGTAATGCTATTGAATCTTATCCTCAGTGTTGTCCTATTAAAGCTCTCTTGCCCAATTGATTTGTCAGATTTATTCAATTAATTGGAAAGGAGTGTTTTTCAATTATCTCACAAGATCCCTAAATTTGAAAGGTTGAGTATGTTATCAATCTGAAGCCTCTCTGACGCTATTCATCCGGTAGTTTATTCAACATTAATTGGACTGCAAATGAGAAGTCATCAGTTAAATTGCCATTGGAGGTTTATTGCAGTCGTAACATTGTGTAATCTCTGCTTGTACATTTTGAAGTTTTTATGGGTTCCTCAGATTGAGGAGTTGAAGAAATGGACACTCACACTATGTCTATTGTTAATTGTCCAGTAAGACCAATTACTTGTGATTTATGAGGTTTTTGGGGTTGGGGGTAAAAACAGTGTTGGATTGGTCAATAGGGATCAGAGGCAAGCGTTGCATAATGAAATTGATGGAGCAATTACATATATAAAAAGATTGATTCAGTTTTGCAAATTAGGCAGTCTTAAGGGTTTGATGTGACGGGGTAATTTTATTTGAAGCATGTCAAGTTTCTTGTTAAGGTGCTATTTTTGTTCAGTATTAAATGTTTTTTAGGTTGATTTTGAGATGTTTTGATCACATGCTAGTAAATGTTGTCTGTGTTTGTCTCTCTGCTCAGTTTACTTGAGATCCCATTGCTTTAGGCTGATGTGAAATTCTTCAATTTTAGTGTTGTTGCGGTTTGCTCAAGACTACTCTTCTCAATCATATTTACACAGCAAATGCAAACCCTTTTTAGGGTTGGATATTCAAGAACTTCGAAATATAATCTATATACATCTTGCGTGTATGCCAAGATTTAGACATTTAATTCCTACATTTTAAAGTTGTGTGTATGTATATTTCTTACCAAAATCTATTGCTTAACATTTTAAGGAGATATGAGATCATTATTCAATGGTCATGTCATGTAGTTGCCAGTGAGTCAATCTTTCATTATTACGTATTCTGTTTTAAATGTAAAAAAACCTCGTATATAAAAATGCTAGCAACATCCTTGCTCGTGACCCTGAGGGTAAGGGTACAGTTGCGTCCCAGGGGTCCTTCTGACCTCACTGACCCCCATACTTATAGTGTTAAGTACTGAAGAATCTCAGTCGGTGGCCATAAGCTTTGGTGGCTCAAGTGGCAGTAAGAAGGTTCTGAATTGGTTTCAACAGACCTTATATAAATCTGACAAGATGTTTATGTTTGGTGCTACAGGTAGATTGGCCCCTGTAGATTAATAGGTGATAATTGGAGGTGTGCTGTCCTTGTTTATTGGGTAGGAGGTCCCCTGGAAGGCGAAATGGGTCAGTGTGACATTTATTGCTTTGTGATGGTTTTGCTTGAGTTTTGAGGTATTTCAATTAGAATGTGTTAGTCTTAAAGGGGTTAAGGAGTGACAGTGAGAGTAAGGGGTTAATACCCATAGGCAGTTTATATAGAGGAGGGACTAGGATTATAGGGATTAACTGAAGGTATTAGGGTAGGGACTTCTAACAGATGGAGATCTGGGTCTTTGTATGCCGTGTAATGTCAACATGTTTTTCTTCATGTGTTGTCATGATGCAATATTTTGATTTGGGGGTATTAATTTGCAGTAAGCTTGGACTAATATGTTTAACTTTAAAGGATTAGGGTGGAAAGGGTTAAGTTGCTCGATTAATGTTATATTACAATTCTTCTTCTTATGCTATAGATCTATAAATGAGTGTGGATATATATGCTTTGAAACATTTTCCTTTGGTTGTTTGTTGCACTCCGCAATATTTCAGCTATATGACAGCGGTCTGGACCAGTTGATCCTGTGATTGACATCATGAGCATCGATCCACACAATTGGGATATGATGGCTTGCATAAAAAAAAGTCAGTGAGCCTGACCACCCGATCATGTTAGTCGCCTCTGATGACAAACATAGTCGCCTTTTATGGCAAGCTTGGGTTGCTGAAGACCTATTCTACCCCGGATCTTCACATTTAGCACTCAGTTATGAAGATGGTTGATACTTGAAAAGTCTGTTCGTATGAATGACTTTTGATGACATTCACCGAGTAATGAAAAGACTTAAAGATTTTTGCTTCATGCATCAGTGACAAAAATGATGTTCGATGCAATTCCCTATTTTGACTTGTACCACATGTTGCTGTGTATTTTCAGATAAACAATTGACTTGCCTTTGCATGTGTTTGTGACAGGTGCCACCAGTGTGGCAGGATACACTCACCTTTTTGTGAAAACCTGGTATCATCACCATTTGATAGTGATTCATAAACACAAGCTCATAATGCTGATGGAATTTCCTTTGATTATGGAAATGGTTTTGAGGCTTTTATTTTTGTGACAGATGTTAAAATATTTGGTGAATATTTCTTTATATATGTTCATCACAATATGAGGATTTTGTTTTTCTTTCATACAGTTCCCTTTTTATATCTGCATGGGTTTGATGTCCCACATGGGTACAATGTGTGAAACCCATTATTGTTATTTCCCCAATGTAAAATGATGGGATTATTGCTAAAAACAGCATAAAACCATGCTCACTCACTCTTTTAATTACCGAGTGGCAGTGCTGTGAGTAGATAGTAAATATGATGTTATTCCCTTCTTCATTAATTGACAAATGACAACTGACATCAGTGCACATTGTAAGTGTTTAAACTCAGGTGGATAGGACATAAAACTAATTTCATTACAAAAACCAAAAGCTTTTATTTGGGGAAAACAGTCTAATCACCAAACCACACTGCCTCAAGGCTATTTCTTTGTGGCTCAAGACAATTTTATCAGTGAAAAGAGAGACTTAAGAATCATTATCTTGCAGATGGTGGGGATGAAGGAGACTAAGTGATGACATTCTATCGGAATTGAACCTTGGAAAACCTGCAATTCCTGCTTTTCTGAAAGCAACTGTTCATTACGCATGTTATAGCATGGCACTCGCAGGATGTGGCATGATTGAGCATGACACATGCTCTGTAAAGGGTGAGGAAAAATGAAACTTCATGGCTTTCTTTCCTCTGTCGTGTGACAACATTGTGTAGTGTTTTCTTAGGGCCGGATACAAGTTCCATGCTTTGCTGGTCCACAACAAATGCTGACTCTCTTCTGAATCAAAAACCGTGGCCAATTTTTTGTGGGAGCCTGAGGCTGAATGTTTAGTGACAGATGAGTGGTTTAATGACTACCACAATGCTGTGTTGTGGGGTATATGGACTGCTGCCTGACAGGACGAAGCAGCCTGGGACCACTTGCATGATCAAGGCACTCATGTGTCTTTTCTAAAAGTTATTTTAGTTGTAGATATCTTTGAAGACATGAAGGAATCTTCGGTCACGCACTGACTATTTGCTTTAAACCTGTTTCCTGAATATTACCACTTGTAGTTGAAGGGCTATTTAAGATGGGGCCTATGTTTAGTTTGACCTTCATTAAGGGACTCCTTCCATTGCCATACAATAATTATCTTTGGGAACCAGTTATGTTTGATTTATGACACCTGTGAATTGATAAATCTTTTTTGGCCAGGATGAGACTCTTTCTTTAAAATTTATGGACCAGGTATTGCATAAGTCTGTCATACGAACCCTGAAACAAATACAGTCCATGCAAGTCTATGATATTCAGCAAGTCTAGATTGCTGAAGTATCAGTGTCTGAAAATGAAGAGTCTCTAGACTCCTTTTTATTATATTTCATAACTATAATTCAACAGCTGTTTTTATCCATAAAATATGTTCATTTCAGAGACTAGATGTTAGTCTAGGTATTGCATTGCAATGTTTATCTCCAACACTGCAGTCAGTGTAACAGCCTTAGAAATTGTGGCGTTTACAAGACTAGTCCAGAGAACTAGTGTTTTTTAGTAGTAGTCTTGGACAAGCGGACAAGCAAAACACTGGTGTAAGTATACGGCAGATTTGACAACGGAATGAAATCTGAAAGAAGACAGATTGTGTAATAATGCCATTAAGCTTTTATATGCCGCTTTTGTGACCGTTAATAAACCTTCATATTTGTATTTCAAATGCTCTTGTCCTTGAAACGAGTATCAAGAAGGTTTGGTCTATACCTTCACCTGCTTGAATGGCTTTACTGTTTCTTGGAAGCACTTTTTGATGTTACCCCCTCCACAACTGTACAAGGTAAATTTTCTTGATGAGTAGATGGCAAATACCTATTTGTTCCCTGCCTGACTTACACCATCAGAGGCTCCTGGGGTCCTGAGTGCCTGACCGGGCTGAACCCTGATGAGGTCATTATAGTAGGTGGAAACACCTGGCTTAGAGTGACATCTTGATTGACTCTTGCTTAGATGAACACTGAGTACCGGCTACTGTAATTTACAGCCAGGAAGAGGGGACACCTGGGAAGGAAGAACAGGGGGTCTACATCATCTGATGGTATTGATTGCCATGGTTACGGGACACTTTCGAACATTGGGAATTTTTAAAAAAATGGGAACATCAGTCATGTTAATCAGAATTCTGATGCTTGTATACATGTTTGTATTGACGGAAGGAGTGAGTCAGAGTCAGAGTGAGTGAGTGATTCTCCTGGAGCAACAAGTACATTGTAATTACCGCAATTGCTGTAATTAATGCCCTGCCCATACACACCCTTCCAGTTTTGGATGGTGGCCCAACTGCCATCTGACATTTTTAAATGCCAAGGATTCTAATGATGTTGGTCCCTCATGTATACAGTTTATACCCTTCAGTAACCCTTTGTGTGGTGATACATGATAATATGAGACATTAGGTCCTGTCTATTTGATATGAGTGTAATATTAACACCTATCTTCCTTCATACAATGTATTGTGGTAATAGAATTGGCCTCTCCTGAGACAGTTTATCCCCAACAGCACCCGGGTGTATGGTGATATATATGGGAGACATTTGTGGTTGTCTATGTGATATTAGCATGATATTAACACCCAAGTTCCAACACACTTGTGAAACTGACAACGTTTGGTGATAGACATCTGAGCTATTAGGGTGTTATCACTGTGATATTGACACCTTCACACTAGTGCCATGAACAGTGTAGCTATTGTTGTGGGTACAGACCCCTGTAGAGGGAGACATGTGTCCCCACACTGACCCATGTATATCGGCCAGGGCATCAAGTGTTGTCAACACTGCTATTGACATGTCTCAACGCCCTTGTCATGAGTGAGTCAGCATCACTTAGTGTGACAGCATCAACACAGGACAGAGTTGCAATGTTGCAGTACTAGACTGGTGCATGTGTAGTTTTAGTGACCTTCAGAAACAACTATAGTCGACATGAGTAACCAATCAATGTTATGGTGTCATCGGACCTGCTTGTATGGAACCTGAAAATATATCAGAAAGTGTGGACCATTGTTTATTAATAATAGCTGTCATTGTGGCCAGCCATTGCTGCAGCATTAAATAGAGACAACCACAACGAGGACTTGCTGATGCATTGACTTGATTTGAGAAATAATAATCTGAAAATGTGTGAATCTTTTTGATATTTTGGAACCTGAGCATTTATGCATACCACACATAACTTGAATGATACACAAAGCCTACTCGTTAAACAATTATTGTGTGTTTCATTTGGGGGAGTCTGCCGACGGGCCACCTTCATATGACTGGAATATTGCTGAGTGAGCATAAAACAACAAACAGACATGACATCATTGTTCTTTGTAGGAAGCATGTAGATAGAGCCTTCTGGAAGCAAGCTGTTAGAATCTGCTCCATGGCCGAGTCATCAGGGTGTTGTCCATCATGTCCACAGAGCTCCAGATAAGCTTTTGGTGTTGTGGGTATTTTACCCATGCATTTTAAAATCATTGGGTATCAGTAATTCTATCTGCGTATTCAAATTTCTGTTACCCACTAGTTTTTACACATGTGGGTATTTAAGTTAAATATTTAAAAACACTATTCATCTAGCCCCTGCAAACTGGTGTCGTGTGGGTTCGAGAGCTTTATTGGACTCAAAAATACCACGATACTTCCACACGAAAGTATGATGGCAAATGATCATGATGTAACTGTCATCGTGGAGTTTGGCATTTTACTGCGTATTTCTGCATTTCTGATGCGTATTTCACGCAGATACGCAGCTTATCTGGAGCTCTGTGTCCATCACCGATACAAACATACCGTAGAAGACTGTCGCCCGCCATGACTCGTGTGAGGTCACTAAGGTTACAGGACAGACACCTCACAAAGGCTGATTATCTTTGTTGTTATCTGATTGTGGGGTATATTGGGCTATGTCAGGAAGTGTTATGATGTGATGATTTGTTTATCACTTGATACTGGAGCTGATACGTCAATGATTTCATGTGGTAGGAATTTGTCAAGAGCCCAGACCTGGAGGCTACTGTTTTATGGGAAGATTAATCTGTATTGTAGACATGCCAGGAATGTCTTTTATCAGAACATTTGTTCCCTGTTTGACGCGCCTTGATGTATTGATTTCATAGGATGAAACTATCAGAAATATCGGAAAGTTTGTTTTGAAGAAATTGGTTGTCAGATCGGTGTAGATATATGTGATTTCATTATAAACAATTTTGTAACCATGAACAACTTGACCTGTGGACAAACTGGTCATGTGTTTTGGTCAATTTGGTTTTGCTTGTCTGTCAACGATGAATCTGCCTCTGTATAAGGGATGGTATCTTTGCTTCATGGTTCTCAGTCCTTCGAGACTCCTAGAGGGGATTGCAGAACAGATTAGCTGCCAATACCACAAGCCTTTAATAAAAAATTACATAAAATGTGGATTGGGTTGTTGCAATGTGTGTTGGATTGTTTGTTTAACAGCCGCACTCAGCAATAGTCCAATATGTGGCAGCAGTCTGTAAATAATTGAGGCTGGACCAGACAATTCAGTGATTGATGTTATGATATGAGCGTCAATCCCCACAATTTAGATATGATGACATGCATCAACCAAGCCTGACCACCGATCCTGTTAGTAGCCTCTTACGGCAAGCATGGGTTGTTGAAGACCTGTTCGGTGTGTAAAGGCTGAATGTGCATATTCCCCATGTCATGGATGGGGGTCAAGTTACTGACCACTAGTTTGTCTGATCCAGAATTAAACCTTGGTACTGACATCAACACTAAGCAAAGTTCCATAAATCACAATTTCTTCAAGATCGTTGGACTGAATCTGAAACTTATTTTATGCTATTATATTACATAAGATATAATGTGGGAATAAGAAATCAACTCCAGGCATATCAATGTGTGATTGTGCTTTATACACAGACCTTTTTCCACCTGTTCAAATAAAGAAAAATGTTGTTTTATTTGGGGTTGACATGAATTATGTAGGATCATATTGGGAATAGGACCTGTAGTATCCATGAATGGTAGGAGCTTTGTGTAGATCAATGCTCATGATGTCGATCACTGGATTGTCTGTTCCTGACTTAATTATTTACAGACAGCCATCAAACACCAAACAAAGAAACAAACAAATCAGCCAACGATTAGCATTCTTGTGTCAGTCAGCCTGGGAAAGGCCTTATTTTTTTACATTTGTCATGTTTTATACCGAAAATAGTAAAACTGCAGTTAATAACCTGTTATATGATGGTTAGGTCTGATCGGAACACATGTAGTCCATTGTTAATGCATGATTGCAGAGGTGGTGGTGATGGTGCCCGTTTCCTGATGTGTAGCCTTTGTGCAGCCATTGTTATATTCCCGTTTGAAATTAACGATTGAAACGGGGCACAATGTCAGACATACGTAATGAGCATTGGCACTGGCCCCAGATTGCCAGGAATGCTGGTTCCATGCTTCAGTCTTGGAGTTGGACAAGTGTCTAGTCTGGCAGTGTGGGAAGAAGAGGAAATATAATAGTGGTTGCCGAGTCTACGGAGAGTACAGTGTTGGACTTCCAGCGTGTGTATTGATTGGTGTACTGGATGAAAAAAGTGGAAGAATGTATGTGGGTCAAGGTGACCTTGCAGAGAGTATTTGTGAGATAATGCAGTAAATTTGAGTGATGGTTGGATTAAGTAAGATTCATTTTTGTCACGATTATGACGTTTATGAATTTGTCTGCAGGAGGGTTGTCAGCCTTGTATTGGAATGTGTTTGTTGTGGAGATCGAGGAGATGGAGGAGATGGGTAGGTTAGTGGCAGGGGAAGGTAGATTGGGGGATGTCGGTGAAAGGGGAGGAGGAAGGATAAAGGCTCAAAAGAAGGGGAGGGTTTTTGGTGATGATGAGAGGGGAGGGTGACTGTCAAAGAGGAGCAAGAGGGGGAGGGAAGGCTGTCAAAGAGGGGCAAGATGGGGGAGGGAGGGAGGGAAAGCATGTCTTGCTGAGGGAAAGTTGGCAGAGGGAGTTAGAGAAGGATATAAACTAAGGGGTTTTGAATGCTGGGGTTTTTGGATCCAGTCTAATGGGTTTTTTTATTTCTTAGGGAGTGCTGGAGAAAGCTAAAAGATAATTAATTAAAGTAAACTACGGTTAAGATGAACTCGAAGGGACCACTAATTTTAGTTCGTAATAACCGTAGTTCGTTAAAAGCTTATATACAGCATTTATACATCAAATATATCGGTTTGTTCGTTGTAAGCGTTTGTTATAAACGTAGTTTACTGTACTGGGTCAGAGGAAACATTTGGGTCTTTGGAGCTGGCTAAAGGCTAATGGCCTTAAGGGGTTGGTTATCAAAGAATGCTGGCTTTCTAAGGAGCTAGCTAAATGCTAATGGATTTAAAGGGGTTTTGCCTTGCTCTTGGAGACTACAAATGTCTACTGGGATACAAGAGTTGTCAGGGAGTGCTTAGTAGGGCTCTTCGTCCATGGAACTCAAGGCTAAGATATAGAATAGTGGTTGTCAGTTAAACATGAATGCTTGTATCATGGGAAGCGATGCATTGTAAGAAATAGTGAAAGATAGGATTGTCACCTGTGAAATAAGGAGGTTAAGGAAAAGGGGAAGCCTGAAGCTTGGTCTCTTAAAATATATAGTTTTGATAGAAACAGCTCCTTTTATATTGAAAAGGAGCCCTTGTGAGATGGGTGATTCAGAACCTGAACCTGTGGAATATCTAGACTTGCTTCTTTTAGGGCTAAGCATTACATTAAGGGCTGGGCAACAGCGAGATGATAAGGTTTGGACTGAGACAGACTGGAAAAGATATAAGTATGAGAAGAACGATAGAACATGTTGACAGACTGTACACAGGATCTCAAGAATTAGAGTGGGAAATGCTGGAGATATACGTTCAAATACGTGTGTAAAGCGGAGATGTTTATCGATTCCACCCAATTCCACAGACTTGATTGACGTGTGTCATGATGAAAAGAACAAAGCTGGGTCGTTACTGGACAAAGAATTTGCTGAACAACAATCAGTGATGTCTCTACTTGATCAAATCCTCTTAAGTTGATGAGCAGTATTGATTTGTCCCTCGGCTGCCATAACTTCTCCAAGTCTACCTTCACAAGGAAGACATTGCTTGTATGACATGAAAACAGCATTGCAAACAGAAACACATGGCCTTTCCTTTGGTTTATGTATTACTGCTGACAGAACCGATTGTGCATCGTCAGCAATATCACACTTTCATGTTCGTATTAATCTCAGTTATGAGAAAGTAGTGATGTGGAAATTGATCACCTGTGTTATTAATCATCTGGGAACGGGGTGTTGCATATTTCATAGGAAAGATCTAATGTCAGTCAGGAATAAGTCGTCAGTAGCAGTAAAACAATGAAATAAATCTGAATATGATCGCAATAATCCATTCTGGTAATAAACCTCTGCCTTCATAGTTCCAGGTCGCGGTGACCTAGACGTTGGTTATTACCATTAGAGTGTGGAGCATATTGCATGGGGTCAATTGAGGAATAATGAAATGCATATCATTGTTTTCTGTGCCGCATAGGATGGATTATATAGATTTATCAGTGGTTTACAGTTACATCTGTAGGTGATATCGGATGTAATAAATTTCAGTATGCGTTGGACATTGACGTTATTCTATGCATGATGATAATGGTAATTATTGAGTTATTATAAACATATTGATATCTGGCAAGAACTTATGTCAACTGGATTGTGATGGTATTGAATTTTATATTTTAGAGTTTTTCATAATTTTCTGATAGATCATTGCAGGTAGGGGATCATAATTTCCTTTTTGATCATAATATTGATGACAGACTAAACAAATTCTTCCGGTTGGTATATAGAATAGATGCCAATGTCTGTATCAATCAATCAAATTGGTTCTATCTACATATGGCAGATCTAATTACTGGAACCCTGGGTGTTAATTACAGTAATCACTTCAACTGTATTGGGTCAATAATTGTACTTAATATCTTGTTTACAACTTGTGTGAATAGGAATTGAATCTTTGTTCTACTTTTTGTTTACCACAATTTATGACTTAAATTCCAAAATGAAATATTAGGCATGAAGACATTTATTGTTTGTTTCTGATGGAGATTTCCATCATTAAATTACTTTTGACATGACTATCGGGAGCAGGAAACTATTCAATCTTAGGCACAAGAGCATTTATTTCTATGACTATGGACCCTTTTTCACATTCTTTTTATGTTCATATATAATTGTCTCTGAGTCTTAAAAAATAGGGGTCACTGCGATTTGCTGTTCAGAGTTGCATCCCTTGGACACGCCAGAAACCTATGATTGTGGGTTCGATGCCCGGTTTGCTCCAATTATGTTTCTAGGTTTGTCAGCACCATACCTGTGCTCATAGGTTTCACTGAAGTGGTAAATGTCTGAGACATCGTCACGATATGGCTGAAATACTGCCGATGTGACGTTAAATATTGACTCACTCACATCTGAGACTGCATCACTTCAGGCTTTCCTCCCACATTAAGCTTACATGCTGCGGTATAACTGTTAAAAGCGGCATTAAACCCAACTCACTCTCTCACTCACTCACATAAAAAATAAGCAATAAGAAATGAAAACTTACATATGTTAAGGCTTTCAGTATCAGAAATGGCTCTTATGGAAAGGTTTTCGTACAGCAATATATATCCTTTGGGAGTGAAATTCATCCTTATTGATCCTAAAAAAATTTCCAGACTACATAATCTCGTCCTACAATCCAGACTAAATTGATATCATTTTATTAGCTACAGTGATGTACAGTGACATATATACATTTCATATCCACCAAGAAGATGGCAATCATTTCATGTCTCCCAGGGGGGATAAACCTGTATATTTCCCCGCCTACATTGTTGTAGGTATCAAGGAGAATAAGGCTGTTGCCCATGTAGCTGGAATGCCGCCTACATATCCCAGATTCCCAAGCCTCATTCTCCCCTTTGTACTCGTATATTGCGAGCCACCTAGATAAATAATGTCACTGACATGTCGGTATAACACAGAAGGTTGCTATTAACTAGGGATACATTTCAGGGATGGAGGCAGGTGGATTTTGATAGGGACTGTCTTGTGTAACAATGATTAAGTGATGATTGCATATGGAGGTGTTGTTAATTGAACAACCCTGTTGTTAATGCACCCAAGTTTTAATGAGTCAAATTATTTGAGGTTTAGTATTGCTTTGTGCATCATGAGATTAGGAAATATGTTAAAAAGGGATGAAGGAAGAGAGAATAGAGTTTGAAACTTTAGGAATCAGTTTGCAGTTAATCAGTTGTTGAATTGATTTAGGAGATTGAGAGTGAAGAGGTTTGACAAGTTAATCAATCTTGTAGTAAGTTTATGGTAAAATACCCAAAATAGACATCAGAGATTTTGTGGGATTTGTACCTTGGCCTTTAATGTGATTAGAGAAACACATTAAACACTGGGCTACAGAACTCTTCAATTTTAAACAGAAAACATACTTTTTTAATGATTCCAGACTTTTTGTATTTAGTAATATGGCTGTAATTATGTTGAATCATCAAGTAAATATATATAATTGAAACACAATATGGCAGTCTAAATGTTGTAGGAAAGCTGATACAGGTCACATTGACCTTCAAAGTTCGTTTCAAGGCTTCTGTTCCTAATTGAAAAGCACATTGCTGCACTAGCTCATTGTGAAGCACAGGGAAAAGAAACCAAATTCTTCCAGATGTAATTACATCGTTGAATATGGGATGTCCGAATGGATGAGATGCTTTCCTCCTGCATGAAATATATCGTATATAGCATGTACATTACTTTAAGTGCCACATGTCTGTGAAATTGACAGCAAAGAAGGATGATGTAGGCCTAATGTGATGTGGTCTATATACAATTTATACACCATCTGCGACTGTCACTGTGTTATATATTGTTATAAATTAGGATGAATACCATCTTAAGGGGAGATAAATGATACTTCATGTCAGATAATGTAAGATGGGTCATGGAGTAAATATGGATTACGTTTGAGATAAACATTTGCAATTGACATGTTATATACACATATACTGCTTGTATTACACATTTGCTCTTTTGAGGTTGAAAGAAACAAAATGCAGACATCTGCTTTCCAGATAGGACTAAATTGGTTAATAAACATGTCACAAATAATTTTATTCATTATTACAAAAACTAGACTATGGAATTAAGATAAATAGGCTATATAATTATTTTTAGATGTTGAAATTAGTTTCTATTTGATGTAAATTGTTTCATAAGGGAATAAGAGCCACACCTCTGTTGATATTCAATATCACTCAAATATGAAATCAGCATCAATTATATTCTGCCATGCATACTTTGATTGTAATGTATTTGGATTGCTTTCAAAGAAAATGACTGCAAAGACTGGTTGATTTAAGAATAACAATGAAGCCCTGAGTTAAATTGTGAAGTAAATGTTGTACGGCATCATTCCACAGATATTTTCATTCTAAACATTGTTGTGCTTCAAAAGGATGCCTCAGTGGTTTCTTATTCAAATCAATTCAAGAGAACAGACTTTTGTCTTTTTTTCATATACATGCATTTGCAAAGCATGAAGGCGATAAGTGTCTGTCCTTGCGACAGGTGCTGTGATCTCTACGTACATGATGTATGTCAGAGTTTATTGCATGTGATTAATATGGAATTGACAAGTTGGTGAGGGTATAAGTTTCAGGTGGATAAGGACAAGGTCGTTGATGGCACAGTTGTAGAACCTTACAGTAAAACATGTTATGTGCTGGTTTTAATACCAAAGTTACCACAAAGGTGCAAGTATTGGAAAGTTATTCCACTCAACCTATCTTCACTTAGGCCGCACATTTTTTATTTTTCATTTCACGGAACCACCACCCCGACTGAAAAGCAGCCTGTCAAAGAAATAAGTTAAAACATAAAAAGCATGGCCTTATGGGTAGTTTATAAGTGTTATGAACTAGTGAGCTGTTTTGTCCATGGGTTCTGATTGGTTCATTTTCTGGAACACTGACTGACTGTTCTCCAAAATGTTATAAAGATATTTTTCAATTTTGGTCATGTTATTGAGGAATGTCCTATCATAAGTTGCTAAAACCATGAAAATATCAAAATGGCATTTGTCTCCCCCAAAGCCACCCAACACAACCCTACTGGAGCTTATTAGGTTAGTCTGTCTTACAGACCCTGATACATTTATATCAACTACAGCCCATGCAAGTCTATAATGTTTGGCAAGTAGAAAATGAAGAGAATTACTGGGCTCCCTTTTTATTAGATTTTTATTAAGATAACTGAACAACTGTTTTTTTCTGTACGATATGTTCATTTCAGAGACTATATGTTAGTCTACTTATTAGGTGTATGTTTTAGTTGTTCTGTCTGCTGGAGGTGAATCTCATGTTAATAATTTTCCCATAATGCAATCCACAATACCTCAATACAATTGTTTAAATATATCGCCGATAGAGTCTGATCGATTGCTTTAACAGTTTGCCTGTTAACATTTTGTAATCAACATTGCGATCAAACCCATTGCTAACTCTTTAGTGTGGTGCTGCTATTATGGTGCAATAGTCGTTCGAATTAATGGTGGATATATCAATAATGGTGAAAGGGTGCTGACACAAATATATCCATCTTCAAACACTTAAAAGTTTTGTAAAGCAAGTCAGGACTGAGAAATTAATAATGTTCCAAAATACTAGCCTCATAATTTATTGATTGTTATTCTTGTGAGTATTGAACAACTGTTACACATTCCAATTCAGCCATGTTTTTGTAGACTTCCCTGTAATGGAGTCATGTTAGGCTAAAAAATAATAATAGTCTTGGTTCTCAGGCACCCCCTGCATCATAAAGTCCACTGCACATTTTGTTTATATTTCCATTTTTGATTCATTTATTTTTTAAATCCATAAATATTTCAAGTCCAACGCCAGTCAAATACACTATTCCAGATTTTTACTCGTCAAGGAATACATTAATGTAGGGAGGTCCTTTCCCAGGTTGATTGTACACAACTGTTTATTTGGTTACATACTAGTTTGAACAACCCCCCCCCCCCCCCCCCCCACATCCCCAAAAAAGAAAAAAAAACCGCCCGCCAACACTATATTTTCGAAAACCATTGCCTGAGAACCAATTCTTTTATTCTTTTAAGCCTTAAAGGGTGAAGGAAGTGAGTATGTCACGTGACCATGTTCTGAAGATATGCCATTCAGACAGGAACAGACCAGTCTTTAGTCAGCATGATAACTTGAAGATCTGCTTTTAATCACACCCAGTCTAGATGATAAGAAATCTATGTAGCTATTGTCCGCTGTAGTATGTTTTTTAAAAGCTGAGAAATTTATTGCCTAATAAAAGATTTGGCATTGAGGGTATAAAACAAGGACTATGACATGGTATGGCAGGAGGCTAGCACTATTAAACAGAATTAATCTTGACAAGTACATGCAGACAGACATGCATACATTCATGCATGTTACATAAGTTCAATAATCTTGAATGCAACGTTTAACCCCATTTAACCTCACCTCACCTCACCTCACCTCACCTCACCTCACCTCACCTCACCTCATCTCACCTCACCTCACCTCACCTCACCTCACCTCACCTCAAATCACCAGGCACTGCAGTAGTACAAATTCCTCAAGTACTTTGTATTCAAACTTTGAAATCAAAAAGATCTGTTAGATCTCTGCAATTAACACATCAGAGAGCTGTTCTCCATTCTTCCCTGCACGACACTGTCTACACATCTACATTTACTTCGACCGAACTTTCAACTCAAGTCCCATGTTGATGTGGTTTCTTTCTTAGTACCATGATATAAAGGTTGTGACAAGGCTGTTTGAGTTTGGATTTATCAGATATTTGTTCAGCATAAAAATTCAACTTGGGTTTACTTGCGGTGGAAATCAATGTAAGGGGTTGTGACCTGCACACACAGCAAGGGTTTGAAGTCAGATATCTACACTCGTCGTAAACCACAATGTTAGCTAGTAGCTTCTTCCATGCCTTAGTGGGGATTACTTTCAAAATCTGAAGTCACCTCTTCAAATATGATAAGTAAATTAATAAATAAATAATTTCTTTGATGAAATAGGTTTTGTCAGTTTAGTCCCTGTCCCTGTGGAACCCCAGTGGTCTGTGGCTCAGCAATTGTTGTGCTGAGTTGTCCCCCTTGTGATGTTCTGCTGTTTTGATGTTTGAATCTCAATTTTCCACTGATAGTGAGTCTTCATCTGTCAGCACCATACCTGTGCTCCTGGCCTTCATAACTGTCTGCCACCTTGGGCTTTCTTCCCTCCTAGAGTTGACAAGCTGGGATATGACTCATCGAGGTGTACCGGTAGATTTAGTCCTTGTGTGATTGGGGGAGAGACTTGCTCCTATCTGTACACATTGACTTTCAAGCTGATAACTCTTTGATTTCTTTTAAATAGTTTCAGTTTGTGTTTAACTTAAAAAACAACAACTCTTTTTTAATTGACTTCTGATTGATATGCATATAGCAGACATTTGATTCATAAGGAAAATTTAAGACCTGTCATTTCTTTAAGGCTTTGGTTGTTAGTTTAATTCTCAAAATGCATCTTCAGATATAACATAGACATTGCTCACAACAATCTTACAGTTCTTTTAGAGGAAAAATGGGTTGAGATGGATGTCTGTGTTGAGGCGTTCTACAGGGACATAACTGACATTGATCTTCTGTGGTGAACATTTGTGGTAGATATTGGAGAGGGATGCCCGAGACGGAGACATTTATTGACTCCCTGTATATTAGTAGTGTGGGAGAAAAAGGTAATTTGTAGGTGTTGGCGTATCAGTTACATACACAGAGTGCTCGGTGCCTGTGTGGGTGGGATGTTTGCCCTCACCGGCAGTCTTATGGGTGGGGTTACTCCTGAGTGACAGGTGATTTGTTTGACTTGGCTATCCTGTGTCACTGTGTGGAGCTCTGGATGGGGGAAAGCTGTGTCTTTGAAGTCCCTTGAAACACGTGGAATAATATACTGTTAATTACTACCTGTTTAATAATTGATGAATTTGTTCAGGTCAGATGTCACTGTTATTGTTACAGTTTTAAGTGGACTGCTGAAATTGTAACTTGTTGAAACAATAAAATCTCACTAACACAGTTATTATGGTGATAATTTTAAAGAGATGGCAAAAATGATGATGATGTTATGGAAATGGTGTTGATGAATTGTTTAAAAAGCACTACTTAAAAGTTGACGGATGGCAAAGTAGACACAATTTAAGGATAACAACTTTAGTATTTACTGTAAAGGTGACGTTTCGGTATAGATCCTTATACCTAAAACCTTATACCTTATACCTCAAGCCTTGCTTGAAGGATCTATAAATGGAACGTCACCTTTACTGTAAATAATTTATCCATAAATTGTGTCTGCTTGATGTTGATGATGGTGATAATGTTAACGAGATGATGTTGATTAAAATGGTGGTGATGTTGCTGCTGATGCTATGAATGAGTTAATGGGTTTGATGATGTTATTGAGATGGCAATGATGATTATGATGATTATGATTATGATTATAATGTTAGTAAGATTGTGTTGATGATGATGCTCATATCATGTTGATGTTCAAACAGTGAAGATGATGAAAATAATTTTGTTTGTTGTTTAATGCCACACTCAGCAATAATAGTGGTCTGTAAATAATTAAGTCTGGTCCAGACAATCCAGTGATTGATGTCATCAACATCGATCTATGCAATTGGGATTTGATGACGTGGATCAACCAAGTTAGCAAGCCTGACCACCCGATCCTGTTAGTTGCCTCTATCGACAAGCATACTCACCTTTTATGGCAAGCTTGGGTTGCTGAAGACCTTTTCAAACCTGGATCTTCATGGATCTGAAAATAATGAAGTTTTGAAAGTATCATATTAGGAGCAATGATTAACAATCCGACTTCGTTTATAACATTTTAATTTTCAATCAGAAAGAAATTGACAAAAATGTAAGCCTGTAATATCATCCAGGCCATCATTCCATCGTCCCTGGTCGCAGACTCATCAGCCCATTGCCAGGTTATGAACTGAGCCTATTTGGTCTCTTGTGAAGCATATGGCGCTCCATGAAATAAGGCTAATAAACTTGTGGGAAACAAACTCAGGGAGGTTCCTGGAGTGGAGAACTACAGGCTACTGGTAATGTTATCCCACGTTGATTAGATAAGGCATTCCCATGCAGTGCCAGATATGTGGTAATAGTACTCAGACTCCTACAGCCTCATACCAACCATAGCCTTTGTTTTTCATGTTTGTCTCTCCTGTCATGTTTTTCATTATATTGTGGGAAAAAATCATTCATTTTCTGTTTTGGTTTTAGAAGTTCAATATTTTAAACTTTTGGTTATCAGATGTAGTTGATTGATGAAGAT
Source organism: Haliotis rufescens (assembly GCF_023055435.1). NCBI lineage: Eukaryota > Metazoa > Mollusca > Gastropoda > Lepetellida > Haliotidae > Haliotis > Haliotis rufescens. The sequence continues at coordinate 57,606,464 of NW_025963890.1, read as the reverse complement.
TCTTTATTTATTTTTGTTGTTTGTCTTTTAGTTCATATTTCATTGTCTTGCCTAAAAGTGTTCTGACTACGTGTTGGTTGTCATGACATTCAGATAGACTTTTGGAAGCAATACCTGTATTTTCTGACTAATCTTTGAACAGTGAAAAATGATCTGGAACAAAACGGATATTGACAAATTTTACAAATACTTCCACATTATCAGCAGATTATTTTTTATTGATTATAAATGGCTGATTCTTCTTGTCCTCTGCCCTAGTGTCCATGAGCTATCTTATTCCAGTGTGGTAATTTCTTTTAACACTTGATGTTACAAATTTGCATTCAGTTCTGTCATCAATACTGAGAAACCTACAGTCCGAGCAATTAGTGATGAGATTATATATACTACTCAAAAGATGTTCTTTAACTTCATTTGAGTAGGGGGCACGGGTGGCCCAGTTGTTTTAGGCATCGCGATTCGCTGTGCAGAGTTGCGTCCCTTGGGCACGCCAGAAACCTATGATTGTGGGTTCGAATCACGGTTCGCCCCGATTATGTTTCTAGGTTTGTCAGCACCATACCCGTACTCGTGGGTTTCACCGAAGTGGTAAACGTCTGATACCTGCATCACTTCGGGCTTTCCTCCCACATTAAGCTGACACGCCGGGATATAACTGGAATAGCGTTAAAAGCGGCGTTAAACCAAACTCACTCACTCACTCATTTGAGTAGTATATATATATATACAAATCGACATCACTCCATACCAATGATTCTGTAACCTGCTGATGTGTTTATCTCGACACTGTCTCTGGGAATGCTACATCTGGTTTAACACTGTGTTAATATATTCTATTTTACCAACACATTTATGAGGTTGACCCAGGATTATTACATCTTAAGTGTTTTCAAAACGAGAATTAATCAGCTGGGGTAATACATGGATCCTGTTATGTATTCATTGAAGACCTTGCAATAAAGTTATAATGGGGTGTCTTTGTAATAGACATGATGTTGACTGATCGATTAATGTACATTTCAATCCATGATATGCAACGTAATCAAGCATGACAGCTGGATAATCAAACCACGTGTGGCCCATTGAAGTCTATCTTATTGCTGTGGTATATACATAGTATACACCGAGAGTCTTGTTGAAACTGACACTCCCGGGATATAAGAGCTGGTTTTGTACTGAATTGTATAGATACAAAGGTGATTAAAATGACTTAACCCTAGTTGTCAGTTTTTATGCTCCAGACACATGGTGATATTGACACGCCTAGAGGTTTCTATGGCTATGCTGGAGTTAAAGGTGGATGACTCTTGAAGATATTGTTAGGTGATAAAATGGTTCACGTTATTGATGGAATAAATATGCTGAGGATGCAAAACGAGGACAAACTCAGAAATTCTTCATCTGTATCATACCAGCTGAGAGATCTCAAAATGTTTAAAAACCAGTTTAGAAGTCAACATACATACCTTTTTTCAAATTATTCTCCATTAAAACAAATTTATGGTTTTCTGTTTCGAAAATGAATTTCTAATTGCTGGATTGTTGTTGATAATAACATACAGCAACACTTCACTTGAAGATGTTGACCTTTTCCCAGGGGAATATTCAGGATATACATCTACTGTTTTGAAATTTGTTGTAGTCCCTCTGTAGACTAGATGCCTCTTATTTCAATTTGGAACCATGCACTGAGTGTTTGAAATAGGTTTCAGTATGAAACAGAATACCTCTTTTTAACCAATCAGAATAAATCATTCTTCAAGGTTATGGTAGAATTACAACTAAATATAGTTGTTATTGAATGACTGCCTAGAAAAGCAAAGAAAATATAGTTGCATCCAGCCATGTCAGGTAATCAGTTGGGCAGCCTGATCTTGTATGGTATGTGCTGCATGTTTCATTGATTTTATCATATACTGGCCAGTTGTGGGGATTTTGTTTTACTAAAAGCCTTGGCAAGTCAATATCAAACTAAACCAAGTCGAGTTTGCTTGTAAAACTTCCGACGAAAAAAAGTTAAAATTATTTTGTTTTCGTTGACTATGTGTTAGTCTTTGTTTGTCATAACAAGTGACATACTAGATCGAAGGTCAGGTTCCGTAACAATACAGTAAAAATATGTTGGCTGGTGTAGTAGTCTTGACTGCAGAATGACCCAAGTCGAGATGATGAAGATAGACAAATCTAGCTTTAGAATTTAAAAAGGCGAAAAACAACAAAACTGATTGTGTACTTCAAGATTTGATGGACTGTATGTTGGTCTAGCCATGGCAGGTGACCACTCTGCTGCCGAGTGCATGTGCGAGAGGCCCGTACGCCTGGGGCAGACTGGGAAATTTTTCAAGGGGAGGTAATCTTGTAAGTGGGTAAAGCAACCAGGATAGGTTGCTGCTAATTCCACACCTTTCATCATTGATTTTGCCAGCTTGCAGGTTTAAAAAACACAGCTGAGACCAAGGCAGATGTGTCTATCATTACGTGACAGTTACGGCTAGTGAATTCAGTTTCTGTCTCTTGAATTCTCATGTCATTAGTACTGAATCTCACAGATACTGGAAAAAACCCGGCATGTCTCGTCTGTTGCATGGAAACCCCCGCCTTCCAAGGTCTTGTTGGGAATGTTGTATAGCCAACGGATCATTACTCCATACTCATGATTCATAAATCTGATAATTTGTTAAACCAGACATTTTCACTTAGTGCTGTACTGCTTAGTTAACCAAAATTCAGTGTGCTTCAAAGTGTAGTGAAGAACAAATATTCAGATTTGCTATAAAATGTTTTGGATTTGATTATTTTCAACATCGTATTGTCTTATGGTTAGATTAGAACCAATATTTATGATTCCTCATCCATCCCCTTAAGATCTGAAACCAGTTTGAAACATTTAATGTTAAGCCATAGTGGTGGACCAGGCCTTAAGATGTACTATCTTCTTTCTGTCCCTTTGAACTGATGACTAAGACAAGCTGAGGTCATCAGAGAGAGTTAGCTAATGGAGATGGTGACAAGAAGCCTGTTTTCTGACATGTGTCGCTCCCAGGATGTATGGAGTGATATAAACGAAGCTGCATGTCCCAGGTACCATCTCCCACTGTCCCTGATGGACATGAAGCATCCTTGAATCTACTTGCATTATCAGTGTCTACAGTAGGTTTAAGTAGCATCGGATCAAAATCAAACAAACAAACAAACTATTTTAGGGACCTGTCATTTAATTAAGTGGGGGGCATGGGTGGCTCTGTTGTCTGCGGCACTGAATTAACTGTGCAGAGTTGCCTCCCTTATGTGTGCCAGGAACCTATATCATAGGTTCTGATCCCAGTTTGCCTTAATTATGTTTCTAGGTTTTATGGCTTTGAATTATTATAAAGTATCGCTCGTCACGGCTTAGATCCGGGTTTCTAGTGTACCCCACTGTGATATTGCTAGAATATTGCTGGAATATTACTAAAAGCGGCATAAAACCATTCTCACTCACTTTTAATTATTAACAATGATAACTATTGTTTAAATTTTGAAAGTTTCCATATTTGTAACAGGTGCATGAAAAATTTGTGCCAATATGTACATAATAAAATGTTAACTATTTTGGTGTGATATTCATGATTATAATTACTTTGAAAGTTTGGAAGGGACATGCAAACAATAAATAGGAAGAGTTGCAGCCACAAATTACATACCTGACATAAATATGTAGACTACCATTGATCATGTCTATAATAAGGGACATACTGCCAAGTTGCATTTGGAATTTTAAACTCAGAGACAAAGTCTCTTGCTTTGGATTCCCATCCCAGCACGTGTATAAACCTGACACAGATTCAATTCTGACATTGATATTTACAGAAGGTGTGTGATGTATGAGATATGGGCGAGTATATGTGAGATAACAGACTAGATGAAGCCGTGCATGAGTCAGAGGGACATGTACACCTCGTTCAACGTACAATGATAACAGTCTCCATGCACCAGGCACTGCAACACCTACCCCCTCGGGATTGGGAGACACGTACACCTCTAACTTGTCAGTGTCTGTACAATGATTAAACCAGTTTTAAAAAATTGGTTTGTGGATTTCATTTCAAAATGTTGAATAACAATAAATCTAAATGGTTTTAACAGCTTGTTTGAGGTTTATATTTATTCATTTGGGTCATTTCATGGAAATATAAGATTTCTGTCTAGGCCTGGTTCTGTTGCTTTTAATTGTACCTGGTGACTAAAATTGATGTCAGTTTCAAAATTTGTATTATTTCTGTTTTGCAGTATTAAAACCTGCTCTCAAGACACAGTTTCATGTCATCATTTAGTCGATGCCGAATTCATCGTTAATATTTTTGTCATCCAAAGCTTTTGCTGTCAGTGGAATAGAAAAATCTTACAAAACTTCAAATCGTCCCCAGGAGCTCTAGCTGCTGTAGACATTGCTAATTATTTACATTTGTTTGCAACATTGTGCTTGAGGCTCAGTTCGTATCAGTGGGGAAGATGCGATGTACCTATGTATATATTACACTGACATGTGTGATAAGGGATAGAATAAAAAGACAATGATATATAGACCAAATTTATAATTTATGTTCGTAGATATTTGTTTGGTCATGACATGACCTGATATGGATGGCTAAACATACCAGAATTATCAGTTGATAATAGGACCCTCATTACAGGAATGGCTGAATTGAATTTTAGGAAAAATCATGTGTAATAGTGTTTCAACACATCCATGATACAACAGCCATTTACAGCAAGTAAAGTAAAGTTGGCCAGTGTACTGGGGAATGAGCAAACAGCCTTACAGAGTTGTCTCCCATTATAGAGAGAGACCACACTGCCTTGGAACCAATGATACGATCCTCTTATCTTGATCTGATCCTCATCTGTATTTACATACTTATTTAAATGGGATGAATTTGACTTTTTTCATATATTTAGTGGGATAATTGATTGGTATGCCAGTATCAGATGACAGACCCTTGGTGAAATCCCAAGGTTATTGGAAAAATTCTTTGGGGCAAGTATACATAGCTTTTTGCAAGCCCATATGAAAAGAAAATGTTCTTCCGAAAAATGATGCCAAGGAACAATTATGGCCAGTAGATTCATTTTGGGTGGACATTTATTGGAAAGGAAAGGACTTTCTGTCCATGAAGTTATTATGTCTCAGGATGGTTTATTGTCGTGAGAAGACTGTATTGATGTATTCATATTTAATATTGTTGACAACTGTGATGTTTGTTTCTGACAGTGGTATCCTCTTCCTGTTGATTACATGCAGCATTGGAGGTTTTCACAGGTAACATGTTTGGAGAATGCTGCAGTTGACTCTCGTCCATTCCCTCGTGTAGATGTCTCTAGCTGTAGTCGTACATTTCATGTGCATGATCGCATGGAGTTCATGTTTTCAGACTCGCCCAAATGTGTTGATTTTTCTTTTCGTACTTATGTGAAGTTTAGTTTCAGAGTAATTGTGTGCATTTTATTTATTTCTGAATGTCTTTTTGTGATATTGCTGTGTTGATAGAGACAGATGTTATCACGACCATCCATTGAAATGATTGGTTGATGTGTGTCACATGGTTTCTATACATTTTTGTTGCGACTGTTTGAACAAATGTTTGGCTTTGTGTAGTATTTCATCTTTTTCACCAGTCTGTTAATATTTATGGCTTTAGAATGAAAAGAATTGGTTGGTCATATGTTTTTTCAGATATGACAATAAATAATTGATTACAAATACTTAAACAGATTCCGTGTAGAAGTGATGAAATCTTTCATTTGAAATTGGATCTGAGCAGCTTGTAATATAAACTTTGTGGAGCTCAGTTCCGGACAGTTTTATATGCTTGATAAAAAATTTAACTTGGAACAGATAAACTGTTTCTTATTTCACTTCATCTCACAGTTTATTGTGTAGTGGCACATCACTGATATTGACATGATCAATGTCCAGATGCATGGTTTGAGTACATAGTTCTTCATCAGTTTTGTTTGTAGATTCAGCATGGACACCGAATAGCTTCTATATGGCATGTGTAGTTGAGAACAGTGTGTTTGACAGCTTACGTTTGAATATACTTTAGTTGAAATTTAGGAAAAAATATTTCATGAAAGATTATATTATAATGGTCTCTTAATCTGGATGAAATATCGTGATTGTTTTTGTAACAGTTTGTGTTATGTTTATTCTTGCACATGAGATATATTATTTATTCACCACTGAGTGAAATAAGGTTATACGGACATGTAGGTCATCAGAGTTGTACATTTCTCATATAGTGATCATAGTGTGTGGGTATGACACGGTGTACACAGGCTTTACGCTGCACCTGGGTTGTTGATAACAATGATATGTGAAACCTTCAGGTCTTAGTCACCAAATATCTATGATTAAAGAAGCATTCACAGTTTTAGTTTGCAAATGGGGTGTGGCAGCCCAGGGGTCTCAGTGCTGCATTTGACTGTTTGCATCCTCTTACCGTGCAGACTGCCTCCGTGGTCTAGTGGTAGAGCGTCCGCCCAGAGAGCGGAAGGTCCGGGGTTCGATCCCCAGCCGCGTCATACCAAAAGACGTTAAAAGATGGTACTTGTTGTTACCCTGTCTGGCGCTCGGCATTAAGGGGCTAAAACAAGGACTGGTCGGCTCGGGAGTCAGTATACTGTGTCTGAGTGGGATATTCATGTTAAACTGTGGCATGGTATCTCAGTGGACTAGCACTATAAATCAGAGGGGTCCGGACTAGTACAAGCAGCCACACACACACACACGTGCATGCACGTTGCTATATAAGTGCAATAATCTTGGACGCGACGTTAAACCCAATTTCACCTCACCTCTAACCGTGCAAGGTTCCACTGATCATGGGTTCGAATCTCGTATTTTCTCTGATTATGAACTTGATTTGTGAGCACCGACCTTGTGCTCGTGGGTTTCACCAAAGTGACAAACAGCTGTGGCCTTGGCCTTGCTCCAAGGCTGTACTGAAAGAAACGTCCATGGATGTTTCGTAATTCTATCCTCCTAATAGGAGTCTAGATATGTGGACAGTACACACCAGTCTCTTACAGGGACAACTTGTTCTTATTATTTACTTAATCTAGAACTTATGATTTAGACTAATAATTATTGCCTAAGAGACTTGTGCAAGTCTACTATGGCCTGTGTGACTTGGGACTTTCCTCCCACATTAAGCTGACAAGTCCGTGAAAAAAGTATTGTTTAAATAGGCATCAGGCCCAGTTCACACAGAGTAATGAAGTCTTTCAGTATGAAATGTTTCAAAAATGATATTTGTGTGTTTTTTTAAGAAGTAATAGAGATTTGAAGAATGATAAACAATCTGTATGCTGGTAAAGATAAGTTCTTTAACACAAACCATTTATGATGTATTTGCACTGGTAAAGTTTGATGTTTTGATGCAAAAAGGTAAGGCTCTGTGCACCATTGAACACTTTCATCAACCAAATCTCATGTGCATATATTAACAGACCATTCTATTCTGAGAACTAGTTTTCAAGTAGATCTTGAGTGGAAGAAGATGACTAAAGCTCTCTCTTTGACTCTTAATATCTAATATCTCGTAAAGGGAGATGACGTTTTTAGGTTGTTTTCAACAGCTGTTTGCTGTAAATTGTATAGCTATAGTGCCTGGCACTTTTATCCGCCCCGATTTTCGTGATGATAAGCCCCGGTTAGATAGTCCCACCGAAGGGATTCCCCTCATCTCACAATCAACCAGCTGCGCAGCTCTTTCCTCCAGCAGATAGCAGTCGTGTGTGGGGAGTTACCCCCCTTATATCATAAATATTGTTACAACTTATCAGAGGAGAAACTTGAGAAAGGTTATTGGCTCATCCAAACTGGAATAATTGGATGAAAGTATATCCCAGTTTTGGGCAGATCCTGTTTACTTGCAGTTTTGTAAGAAAATTTATCAGATATTTATATGGCGTTTCCCTTGCAATTTGATCAAAGATTAATTTCTGTAATGGATGAAAGGCTGAAAATGCATTCTTTTTTCCAATGACACATTTTACAAAGAATCGAGAACTGTTCTAATTTGCTTTGTTTCAAGTGTATGCAAATGAAATATTCTTCTTTAATTAAATGTTAATTTTGCAGCATTGAAGACTGTTAAGTTTAATACATGGAGTAATGTCTTTACATTTAACAAATAACTTCCTTTCAATTTCAAGACATTAATTAGTAAGTCATTGTCAGAGGTTCTCTGATTTTCTTCTGATATATATTTATATATATATAAAACAATGTACATCAGTGTACATCCACATTGGTAAGTCTTGGATAAGGATTTAGAAGTTGGAAGAACATGAAAACAAAAGTTTGTAAGAGTTTTTAGCGGGATAGGGTGGTCAGGCTCGCTGACTTGGTTGATGCATGTCATCGTATCCCAATTGCGTGGATTGATGCTCATGATGTCAATCACTGGATTGTCTGGTCCAGACTATTATTTACAGACACGGCATCATATAGCTGGAATATTGCTAAACAGCAAACAAACAAAAACATAAAAGTTTTAAGCATAGCAACATCTTTTTTGTTTGTAATGTTTCTTGACTACTCCTTACCCTTCATGCCTGTTTTAGGGGCAGGAAGTAGCCCTGAAATGTGGCTACGAACAGTAGGTGTTGGTATCTATACAAGTTTCATATCTTTAAGTTATATTGTCCTTGCTGATGATATGTTTCTTTACACAGAATACTAGTATACACTAGATGGCCTTGCATTGGTGTTTAAAGCACCACCATATTCACCTCATCATGCCATGGCTTGGAACACCCTATTCACCTCATTATACCATGGCTTAAAACACTGTATTCACCTCATTGTACTATGGCTAAAATGTGATATTCACCTCATGCCATGGCTTAAAATACCATATTCACCTCATTATACCATGGCTTAAAGCAATGTATTCACCAGAGTGTGTTTGTACTTCCAGGCTGGAAGGAGAATAGTGGACTTGTATGAAGATCTCCGCGATGGACATAACTTGATCTCGCTTCTGGAGGTGCTGGCACACGAAATATTGGTAAGCGTGATGAAAATTGTTTTTATGAAATACAACTACACGTTTTGGTTGGTTGGTTTTATTGATCTGGCAAATGTTTTTGTGAAAAGGAAATAAGCCCATTCCTTTATTTATTCTGTCAAAAACCAAGTTTCCTGTCAACAATTTCCTGATAACTTTTCAGTGTTTGGACTTATTTAGATTTTAAATGCTTTTTAGTATTGTAAAAATATCAGTTTGTTATAATATTTTGCGTTTGAAAAGACAAGTTATGAAAAGAATTATGAAAATGTGAACAAGCTATACTACAACTACATATTAATATCTCACTTGTGTCCACATAGTCTACATTACAGGGGGGCACAGGTGGCCTAGTCATCTGGTGGGTTTCGAATCCCGGTTCGCCCCGATTATGTTTCTAGGTTTGTCAGCACCATACCCGTGCCCGTGGGTTTCACTGAAGTGGTAAACGTCTGAGACCTGCATCACTTCGGGCTTTCCTCCCACATTAAGCTGACACGCCGTGATATAACTAGAATACTGTTAAAAGCGGCGCTAAACCCAACTCACTCACTACATTACAGTATTTCAAGTAATTGAGGTTCTGGTGTTATTAATTGTATAAGTAATATATTTGATTCAATAAAAAAATTCATTTTCTGTTTCAGCCAAGAGAAAAAGGACACATGAGATTCCACAAAATTCAGAATGTACAGATAAGCTTAGAGTTTCTCAAAATGAAGGGGGTAAGTAGTATGAAAACTGGAAAAGAATCTTGTGGCACTGGCTTGCTCCAAGCAGCTTTGGTGATAATTAATGGGAGACAACTCTACATTGCCTAGCACAAATTGTCACAGTCAGAGGATATTGTGTGAATTGATAACATAGCTTATGGCATTCTGCACACACTTGACTCTTCCATATAAATCTTGATATTACATAAAAGAATATCATCTTCATATCAAGAAGAGTTCCTTGGTATTTTGATGCCAAGTAACAGCATTGTTGTCAGTAATTAGTAACAATTAAAATGATGATCATGAATTGAAGTGTTATAAAATCCTTTTACTGTTTTACAATGTGGACAGCACAACTTTAATAATAAAGAAAACAAATTGTTTATCAATGAATCATTTCTTTTTAGATACGACTGGTCAATATAAGGTCCGATGAAATTGTGGACGGAAACCCCAAACTGACCCTGGGGTTGATATGGACTGTTATCTTACATTTCCAGGTAGGTGTTATATGCATGATATACATATACAGGCTGTTCATCACACGTGTGTGATGTGTACATGATATATGTGTGACATGAACATACACTATACAGTGAAACCTTCTTAAACAGGCCCCTGTTCATTCCAAACCCCTCTATTTTGGAATCAGTACATATTTAAATGGATTTTATTCTGTTTGATTCATTAATCCCGAAAGTTGTTTATTCGAAGTAATTTCAATGGAAATGGTAAGTCTTGATTAACAGGTTTCACTGAACACATGAACATGAAATATACAGTCAAGTCTTGTTAATCCGACACTCGTTAATCCGACAATCGGCTTCATCCGACACTAATGATGGGAACTGATTAATTTAGTGCTATTTGGACCCATTAATCCGACAGTATCGCACTCCAACTCTGACACACCTAATTTGCAACAAATTACCGAAATCACTCATTAATCAGTCTCGTTAATCCGACACCGTGATCAGTGTATTCCGTGTTTGGATGCAAGATGAGTCGGCAGCTGCATATTACAACGGCTGCAGAGATAAACTTGCTTAACAATAAACAGTTAATGAACAATTCGTGTTTTATATCGTTATCTATCGTGTAGTTGTCGGATTTTCAACCACGAACGTTGATACTACTTAATTTCTTTTATCAGATATAGTCGTTAATTTGACGTAATCATATGCAACCAACCGTGTCGGATTAACAGGACTTGACTGTACGTGTGATATTGACATACCTAGTGCATGTGGTGTATTATAATGGCAATGCACTTCTTCAAAATCATTGTTTCATGTTATGTAATACTGTATTTCATGCAGTTGTTCCCTTGATATGAACATGATTAATATTTCGTACATCCTTGATTAAAGATCCCTTCCATGCATCAACAATAGGTCCGATGTAATCCAGGTGTAAAGTCTGTGTTACAAGTGATACAAGATCACTACCATTTCGTGATATTGTTTGTAAAGAATTTCAGAATAAAAATGTCGGAACTGTTGCAATACCTCACATATGAGGGCCTTTGGAAAAAACATGCCTTTAGTCAGGGATTTTCGGTATATTTATATGTGCTTGATTGAATAGATGTTCACATTCCATGCAGTTCTGGCCTCATGCTTAAGGATTGTGTTGAATGTTTGTTTGTCTATTGTTGAGTGAAAACTGACATTTCTAGATCAAATAAAAAACCTTCATTCTTTTATGCGGAATATTTCTGTAAAATGAGTTTTGTTACTCAAATGGTATCTGTCTGTTATTTGTTTGAAAGAAACTTTTAGATCAGAAAAGTAATTACACCACTGCTACAAATAGGAAACGTCAGTTTTCACGTCATATTGCTGTATTCAAAACAGTCACAGATCATGTTTTTGTGAGCAAAACAAATGGATAATCTACCAAAGACTGGCACCACAGCCTAGAGAATTCAAGCCCGTGTCTAAAGACAATGTTGATGTCTATATTTCACACTCTCCTCACTTCCTGAAAGCCATTTCGTAGATTGTAATGTCATACCAATGTTGTCCACCATCTCAGAGGCCACTCCAGTACATTAAGCCTGAGAGGGTAGAACTCACACAAAATATGTTCTGACTGCTGGATACATATATTCTTTTGTCCCCCTCCTTTCATTGGTATGTTGTACATGACAGTGAATGACTTATGTGCTCCAGGCACCATCACTCTCGTGTACTGTCACACATTCAGCAGGTGCTTGCAGGTTCTTGCAGCCTCATGGGGGTTGTCACAATTCACCTGACATTACGATTAGGGCTGGCTGTCGATACAGATCATTGAGATCGATAATCGCAAACTAAATATTGATCAAACATCAGTCAATTATCGATGAATATCGGAAAAGTCACTTTAAGCAAATATGAAAGAAAATCCAAAATAATTTTAACATTGTTCACGCCACTGGTGAGCTGTGACACATTTATGCATAGATTACTTTGTGGACATTTGACATATAACAAAAAACGGTAGCTTTTCGTCTTCGACAATTGACAATATTGACACCAACAAGTCTGTTTTGGTAAATCTAAACTTTATTGCTTCACAGTAGTTATGTAAGTTGTTATCGATGACAACAATACACGAGGTATCGTACTATGACACAAGTACTACGTTTATAACAAACACAATTATAACGAACTTAATTTTTAGTCCTGGCCATTTGTTGTATATATGCTGTATGTATGCTTATAACAAACTACAGTAATTACTTACTTAAATTAGTGGCCTCTTTGAGTTTGTTATAACTGTAGTTTACTGTATCATGATATGTATCGACACTTGAGGTATTGTGACACCCCACCATTGGCTCAGTGATACATGCAGCAGATGCAGCAACTCCATCGACTGTGGGTACAGATGGGACGCAGCTACCCTGGCTGCTGATGGAGAGGGCAATAACACTGATATCGACACACCTCGCACAGACTCATATACACCAGGAACCATGTATTCTGTTAATATGGAGACAGATAAACCCAAGTTGATACACAGTGTCATGTGAATACAAGGGAATATGTGCCACATGTCACAAAGTTTTTAATTAAAAGAAGCTCACTGAGTGATCACTTCATTACCTGATGGTGTATGTCTACAGACATATGTTCAATTGATACACTGTTGAGAGTCATACAGTAAGATGCTGCATGGTTTCACCGTCTTTTGTAACTACACGTAACTGTAGCTAAATCAGTTTAGGTTTTGACACAGCAGGAGATGGATTGTTATACATTTATTTTTGTGTTAGACACTTAAGAAATCAATCATGGCTTGCACACAAAATTAACAATTAAGATTGTTGAAGAAAAAGTCTTATGACATAAGCAACAAATTTGTTTGACATGTTCGAGAGTAGAGAAATCAATATTAATAATGAATATATTTTGACAGTTGTGTAAGGTTGTGGACATTATTTATTAACATGGCCATAGTACTGTTATGAATTAATTGTTGGTGACAATATTTTGAAGTTAGCTTTGATGGTCATGTCCCAAACCTGTGAGAAAGTCTGCATCTCATACCTCGTGGTATGCTTTATATACGGTTATAACGAACTCAAAGGGACTACTAATTTTAGTTGGTTATAACCGTAGTTCGTTATAAGCATATATACAGCAGAACTACAGCAAGTAGTCGGGACCAAAAAGTAAATTCGTTATATCCGTCAGTTCGTTATAAGCGTGTTTGTTTTAACTGTAGTCTACTGTAGCTATATCTGATGTTCCTTGTCTATTTATGGTATGTCTAAAAACAACCATTCATAAATGCAAGATTTCTCAAGACGATATGTCACAAGCTATGATAAAAGTTACTTTTTCCAATTAGAAGGCTTTAAAAAGCAACATTTGAACTTATTTATGTCCTCATTTCAGTCACCTGTCCTGAAAATATTAAAAAACAATAAATATTTTTTTGTGGTGAAAGCTGCATCAGCGATTACTCTTGACAGATGTAGAGTGGAATATACAAACTTAACGTGACTCCAACCAGCTGAAACTCTGTCTCGTCCTTTGGGCAATTATGACGAACAAATGTTTTTGAAAAAATGTGTTTACTTTGACATGATGCAAATGTTTCTAGAATCATCGTAAATTGCTATAACAGACAGGGGTTTATCTCCTGCTAGTAAATATGTGGGGCTTCTCTTATCATAATGAACAGATAGGGAGAGGTTTGGGCATGCTTCGAATTCTGGTCTCGCATGTGACAATCTTTCTCATGCTTTGGAGTGGTGTGTTGAAATTTATGGGTGAAGCGTGGAGACATCTTCGTTACAAAAACAGAAGTTTTCTTAGATATAGATAGGTGCTCTTCTTGGCAGACATTTAATTGTGACTGATGAGATTGGTGATTGCCTATCTGTGATGGTCATCTGAGTGACTGGAACCCAGAAAGTGTGTACATTTGCCAATATGTTGTAGGTTTGAACTGATGTTTTTGTCAACGTACCTATTTTTAAGCTGATAATCGTAGTCATTTCTGTTATGGAGTATTTGAAGTAGCTATTGTCATGGTTACTATTTTGTCGGTTCCAAGCTGATGCTGTCATATCATGAATGTTTTGGAACGTTTTAAATTTATGCTAGTCTTGTTTTTGTGATTTTGTTGGTTAGGTAATTGATTTAATAATATTTCATTTACAATTTGCATTCGACATAATCTGTTGTGTATGGACGTGAACTGTGTTGACATAACGTATCTGTTTTGTTGGCGTGAGTCTGTTGTCCTGGTTTTGTTGTTGGTTGTGCCAAAATGAAATAGTTTTGTTGATGTGGGTCTGTTGTGTCGAAACATGTCAGTTTTCAAAGGATCTGGAACATTTTGTCAACATAGGTCATTTTTCTTAGAGGCATTTTATTTATTTAAACTAAACCCATAAAAGACACAGAACCATACTTCCTCCTAGACATAACAAAGAAAGACACTTTAACTTATCATGAACAATACTAATTTGCCAATCACAAAATCCATTTTCCTCTCTTAATGGGTTTAAATGGCTCCATGTGTTGAAAAAAGGTGTAATTTTACATCTAGTATAACAGATTTTGTTCAAGCTAGTCTTCAGGATGCCAACATAACTGCTATGTCGATTACAAAGTTTATGCTATGCTTTCACCAGACACTTTGTTCAGACGTGGAGTTTATAACCTACGTGCTGGGCAGAAAGGCACCAGAGTCTGTGTTGGTTCTCCAAAAGGAACAAGGTTGAGTCATGTCTACCACCCACAGGCTTCGTAGTGTGATACAAATACTGTTCAAAGTGGCATTAACCAAACTCACTCACTCACTCACTCACTCACTCACTCACTCACTCACTCATGGGGATAATATGCTGCATATTTTGTATGGGGAATGATATTTTTATTTGAGTGGGGACTGAATGTGACTTATTTCTTGAAAATGGTGTCATATGACCAGTGTTCAATATTGTCTGGGAACTGATAAGATCGGATATTTGATGCATGACATTGCATGGAGAAACAGTGGCAATATTCTACAAACTACAAATATATGCATATTAAGTACAAAACACACGGGTACATTCCAGAAACAAAGGAGGTTCATATATTTTCAGTTTCAATTCAAGTTAAATTGTCAACCGAGTTTTGTAACTGTATGAAATATCTCCAACAAACATTCAGTGCTATGTAAGCGTTTATTGTGTCGTCTCACTTTCATTTTTAGAGTTAGTGAGGGAGCAGTGGTTTATGCTGAAAACAGAAATATTGGGCAAAACAAAAAACCCAGTCCACATGAGTACAATAACAATGTATGCGAGCACTTTGTTTCTGCTGTTTTCAAACATTGTTGCCTAAAAAGCCAGCTTGTGTTTTTGTATTTTTAACTTGTAAGTCACAAAGAACGGTTACAAATAAAAGTCTCCACCTGTAAAAGTAGACTTCCGAATCACTGATGGAATGTAACAAATTGTCAGTCCGTTTGGTTGAATGATCAATTCAGATTTCCTATCAGGGATAGTACAGAATGTTAATCTCATCCCTGAATAGCCAAACATGCATCCCTGAATAGCCAAACATTACTTCTATTTTGCTCTTGATCCAGTGAAAGTATTGTAGACCCTATAATTACCAAATCCTCTTGCTCATTGATACAGAACGGCATCAGGCCCCCTTATCATCAAATTCAAGTGAAAGGGTCCCAGCTATTTCATTAACTGGCATGAAGTATGATGATATAAGATGCTTGAGTACTTTCCTGAGTAATCCAAGGAGGCATCCATTGAGGAACATGCAGTCATTCTGCCAATGGTTGCTTCATGGTGCTTGGTTGTGCTCTCCGAGGAATAGACAGGAGAATTAATTTTGCTGTGGATAAGGAACTATATCTTAATCCACTATCTGAAAAAGATAAGAATTGGGTTGGATTTCATCCTCCTGCTTGCCACTGCTTTCTGCATTACAGATCTGAAGAATTGAGAAGGTACAGATCACAAAGTGATGTAACAGCTACGAGTGTAGTTACGCTTATGTTAACACAGACTTACGATCATCGTAGCTGTGTCCACAATATGGGGGGGCATGGGTGGCCCAATCGCCTAAGGCGCCGCGATTCCCTGTGCAGAGTTGCGTCCCTTGTTCACGCCAGAAACCTATGATTGTAGGTTCAAATCCCAGTTCGCCCCAATTATGTTTCTAGGTTTGTCAGCATCATACCCGTGCTCGTGGGTTTCACCGAAGTGGTAAACGTCTGAGACCTGCATCACTTCGGGCTTTCCTCCCACATTAAGCTGACCCGCCGTGATATAACTAGAATACTGTTAAAAGCAGCGTTAAACCCAACTCACTCACTCACTCCACAAAATGGTCTCAGCAACAAAACCCATACAGTTAAATTATGGTATTTGTAACACCAAGGAGGCTTTGCAATTTGAAGAATTCAGTACAATGGTATTGTCGTGAAACCAGGAGCAAAGATGTCATTGGAGTGATATGTATGTTAATATCTTGTTTTATAATGGAGTATAATCTCTTGGGCTAGGGATTCCAGATCAGAAAAGGTCCCCAGCACCCTCCAGACCAGAAGAGGTGCCCAGGTCCCTGGCATCCCCAGCACCCTGTAGATGAGAATAGGTCCCCAGCACCCTGTAGATGAGAATAGGTCCCTAGCACCCTGTAGATGAGAATAGGTCCCCAGCACCCTGTAGATGAGAATAGGTCCCCAGCACCCTGTAGATGAGAATAGGTCCCCAGCACCCTGTAGATGAGAATAGGTCCTCAGCACCCTGTAGATTAGAATAGGTCCCAGCACCCCGTAGATGAGAATAGGTCTTCAGCACCCTGTAGATTAGAATAGGTTCTCAGCACCCTGTAGATGAGAATAGGTCCCCAGCGCCCTGTAGATTAGAATAGGTCCCAGCACCCCGTAGATGAGAATAGGTCTCCAGCACCCTGTAGATTAGAATAGGTCCTCAGCACCCTGTAGATTAGAATAGGTCCCCAGCACCCTGTAGATTAGAATAGGTCCCAGCACCCCGTAGACGAGAATAGGTCTCCAGCACCCTGTAGATTAGAATAGGTCCTCAGCACCCTCCAGACTAGAATAGGTCCCCAGCACCCTGTAGACGAGAATAGGTCCTCATCGCCTACCAGATCAAAATAGGTCCCCAGCACCTTCTTGCCTTAATAACTGGAATGAGGATGAAGCAGCCATGCTGTGGCCTGGGTGATATTTTGTCCATGTACCTGGATGATCTTTTCCTAGTCTAGACATGATTATCTACAGGATGTGGTGAAATAGCTAGGATATTGCTGATTCTGAATACATTCACTCACTCACTCACTCACTCACTCACTCACTTGAGGTGATGATGGGAAACACTTTAGATCACTTTGTGTGATGATGAGAGTTATGACATTGATGGTAACCCAGAGATCGCTTTGATGATACAGTTATAGTATGGTGGTATGACACTCATTGTTCTAGGGAATTTTGGCGCTTTGCTCCTGTTCCAGAAAGCAACTGCAGCACTTTGACTATCGCAAGTCATGACACAGTACACTGTCTTTGTTGAAAGCTCACATTGCTGGAATAAGTGGGCTTGATCTATTCTCTTCTTCAAGAGAAGGAAAGGTTTGTTCCTAGTTTGATGAGATGCTCCCTGGTGTCTATGAGTCATGGACAATCTGTTTTATGTAAGTGGGGTGATGGAGACGAGATAACACACAAGAGGAACATTATATACACACATGATGCAGTGATACTGGAACGTGCAGGATCATACATTATAGAGACACTCGTGTTTGTATTGATGCAGGAGAGATGCCTTTATGCCAGGAACAGGGTTACAACAGGTGCATATTACCGAGTTCTGTGACAGTAATTCTAGAATTGATAGACAAAAACATATTAGTTGTCAGCAGTTAATTATTGTTTGAATTACATGATTTTATCGTTTTGTCCCATTACATGGACTCAAAGAACTTTTTATTGACACAGCCACAATTACCCAAATATGAGACAAGTAAAATGTTGCTACGACGACCAGATGGTTCTCCAGAATAGTCTAACATAAATGATGGACTCTTGTTGGATTTGTCGCAACCCATTTTAAGGATATTTGAGTTTGCAACATTTATGCTCTGGAACCAGTGCTTTTATGTCTTTTTCACTTGGCTTGTTTGACAGCCAATGAAGAAACTGAGAAGGAAATTGGCCACATCATGACACGCAGGAGTGACTTATCCAGTCTTTTTGTTGTTGTAAGATTGGGATGCCCCTTAGGTGATAAAAATATGCCAGAGCAGATTGTATCTGTGGGGTGATGAGGTCTTTGGCTGCAGGGTCAGTTATTGCCTAGCTACTGAGATTTATATGGCTGGAGAATGTCCCCCTCCAGAAGATCTTTGGCCATATGTATACAGGTCCTGTGTTTTCTTGAAGAACCTCTTCATCATAATGGTACGGTGCTAATGGGAGATGCATACACAGTCCCATGAACCTTGGAATAGATCATATTTCATCTTTCTGAAAATGACATTACCCCAGGAAGCATATCGGTGCAAATATTCTGAATCTGAGTTGTTTCTGATCTGTTTCATAATCATATTTGGGCATAATAAAAAATGATATTTAGACATATGTTTTTTGTCAGTGTAATTTAGTTGTCATTGCTACACATTTTTATCAGACCTTTTGCTCCTTGCTGCTTCAGATTTTTATGGCCTGTGTGTTTTTTGCATGTATAATGTCAGTGTTGACATCAATATTCATATCAGAGCACAAGCCCGTAAAAATATTTTGAATCCTGTTCCTGACAGGAGATGGACGACACAGGGTTCTAATCTAGGCAGACAGGTTCAGAGTTCATGTGGCGTTAACATATCACAACTGTCAGCTACTTTTTGCCTGTAAAGATGAACATATGTAAAACTTGAACTCAAATTCTTTTCTGTCAACAAAATTGAAACTTGTCTGAAGCTATTCCATTTAAAACAATTTTGGCAGAAGGTATGTCATGTTCACGATGTTTTCAAGTTACCTTTCCTCAGAGAAACTCTATCTGAACTACTACCTAAAAGTATATAGACCGCCTCTGTGGTCTAGTGGTAGAGCGTCCGCCCGGAGAGTGGAAGGTCCGGGGTTCGATCCCCGGCCGCTTCATACCAAAAGACGTTAAAAGATGGTACTTGTTGTTACCCTGTCTGGGGCTTGGCATTAAGGGGCTAAAACAAGGACTGGTTGGCTCGGAGTCAGTATTCTGTGTCTGAGTGGGGTATTCGTGTTAAATCTGCAGCATGGTATCTCAGTGAGCTAGCACTATAAATCGGCATCAGCCTAGACTAGTACAAGCAGCCACATAAACACACACACGTAGATACATGTCGCTATATAAGTGCAATAATCTTGGAAGTGCCATTAAACCCAATTTCACCTCACCATCTAAAAGTATATCTTGGTCTTGACTTGTCTCCTGCCCAGATCTCCATCCTTCTCTTGTGGGTAGCCCAGTGGTTGCAGCATGTGCTCCTTACGTTGAATGTTGAAGAACCAGGTTTAAATCTCAATATAGTTGCAATGTGTGAAGCTCATTCTTTTACAAATAAGTACTAAAAGCAGCTTAAAACTAACTCACTCATTAGCAGGCACGGTAGACACAGTTGTCTAAGGCGCTGCATTTCATGTCCCTTGGGTGCACAAGAAATATATTATTTGTAAATTCGATCCCTAGATTTGCCTCTGTTTTTGTCTCTAGTTTTATCAGCGCCTTACTCATAATGATTCACCAAAGTGGTGAACACCTAACACCTGCGTCATTTCAGGCGTTCCTCCCACAAACTAAAGCACTATGATATGACTGAAATTGTTGAAATAATTGAAAATGGCCATACTCACCCACTATTTAGGACAATGGAAACATTGTTATGATGCTTTTATTTGTTTTGCTGTTATAATGAATTTACATTTTGGAGATAGCACACTATGCACACTGTGAGCCACTGAATAAGTAAAATAGCACACTGTCTATGGCGGTGATATAAGCTATAGATACCCGGTATAGTGGTACTATGATGAGTTTCCTTTTTTTCAGATTTTGGTTTGTAAAAGTAATGAAATTATGGCAAAAACTATAATTTGTGGCATTGTGAAGAATTTCTACATTGTTTCATTGTGTAAATCCAAATCGTTCATCTTTGAATGGGTTTTGCCAAATTCCTGTGGGAATGTAAAACAAGTATTACACATTCATTATCTTGAACACGTCTTGGGACATGTTACCTGATATATTGAGACAATTTCGTTGAACACGTCACATCATGACCCTCTTGAACTGTGGTAATAAGAAACTGGTGATTACAAAAAAAATACTGTAAATGTGCTAATTCTCATCCCATCAATATGTTCAGAAGGAACAGTCACATCCTGCAGAATCTATTTCACAAGCAGTTGAAAATGTTCACTTTTTCAAATTTGACGTTTACAGTACATTAGAGACATAATTAGTGTCTGGCATGTTGGTGTTTTGATTTATGAGAGTAATACTCCGTGAAGGTTGCTTGTTTATAAATGCAGACAGTGTGGTCTTTTGCCAATTGGTTTCAAACCTGTCATATGATATGCCATCTCCAGAACCATATCAGGTACATTTCTTCAGGATACCAGTGGATCATGGGGATCTTGTTCCTGATACATGAGTCTCGTTTCCCCTTCCCTTCCCTTGTTTCTCATACCTGGCCCTTGGTTCAGATTCATGGCCCTTGTTTGTGATTCATGGCCCTTGTTTGTGATTCATGGCCCTTGTTTGTGATTCATGGCCCTTGTTTGTGATACGTGTCCCTTGTTTGTGATTCGTGACCCTTGTTTGTGATTCATGGCCCTTGTTTGTGATTCATGGCCCTTGTTTGTGATTCGTGACCCTTGTTTGTGATTCATGGCCCTTGTTTGTGATTCATGACCCTTGTTTGTGATTCATGACCCTTGTTTGTGATTCATGGCCTTTGTTTGTGATTCATGACCCTTGTTTGTGATTCATGGCCCTTGTTTGTGATTCATGACCCTTGTTTGTGATTCATGGCCCTTGTTTGTGATTCATGGCCCTTGTTTGTGATTCATGACCCTTGTTTGTGATTCATGGTCCTTGTTTGTGATTCATGACCCTTGTTTGTGATTCATGGCCCTTGTTTGTGATTCATGACCCTTGTTTGTGATTCATGACCCTTGTTTGTGGTACATGGCCTTTGTTTGTGATTCATGACCCTTGTTTGTGATTCATGGCCCTTGTTTGTGATTCATGGCCCTTGTTTGTGATTCATAACCCTTGTTTGTGATTCATGGCCCTTGTTTGTGATTCATGGCCCTTGTTCGTGATTCATGGCCCTTGTTTGTGATTCATGGCCCTTGTTTGTGATTCATGACCCTTGTTTGTGATTCATAGGCCTTTGTTTCCAAAACATGGCCCTTGTTTAAGATTCATGACCCTTGTTTAAGATTCATGACCCTTGTTTGTGGTACATGGCCCTTGTTTGTGATTATGACCCTTGTTCCTCACGCCTGGCCCTTGTATCTGATACCTGGCCCTTGTTTCTCATCCCGCACCCTCATTATCACATGTAATGGGTTACTTGACCCATGTATATGTCTGTCTATTTGAAGGTAAGCAGTTGTTCAGTTAACGGGAATGTTAGGGTTAAGTTAAAGGATCAGCCAGGATAGGGTAAGCCCAAAACAGTATTATTTTCACATGGAACATTTATGCCAAGACTTTAAGAAGTATATCTCAAATCTGTAAGGAAGTTGCTTTAGGAAGAGATAGTATTGGTTTATTAAGGTTGGCAGTTAGTTGAGTGTAAACTGTATAAACAGTACACGTTGCTAGTGTGATGTGTTTGATCTGGGTTGTCTGTGTTTACGCAGGTGTGCTATTACATCAGGTAGGAAAAACTCTCAAACCTTCAAATCAACATGATTAAATCATCAAAGCAACCATGGTTCTTCTCCAAAAGTTATTGCTACAGAAGTTCTGAAATAGACGCTTGCAAAATATACACTGACAAGAAACGTTTTTTAAATGTTCTTTTAAGTTTTGAGTCAAGGTAAGAAATACCTGCTCAAAATTAAGATTTTGATATTTTGATGAGGAAATATTATTTGTGAGGTTGTTAAACAGGTACTTGTCCAAACGGGATTCTGACATTTTTACTGGAGGGGAAATCTTTAGTCTAGAAACATTCCAAGAAGATTAACCGTGGTACCTGTCACTGATGAACAAGCCAAAACATAATTAGAAGAACTTAAGGTGAAAAGGAACAGCTCTGATTCCATGTCTATTGTCATGTTCTTCAACACAGATGAAAATATCAGCTTGTAAAAATGTGCTTTGTTTATGGTACCTTAAAGTGGGCATTGCAGGCATCCGTAAGGTATTTTCTTGTTTGTGTTTGGGGCTTGAGGTGGTTTTGAGAATAATTGTATTCAATAAGGATTCAAGTATCTAAATATAGTCGTGAGTGAGTGAGTATGGTTTTACTCAGCTTTTAGCAATATTCCAGCAATATAACAGTGGGGGATGCCAGAAATGGGCTTCACACATTGTACCCATGTCGGAAATCGAACCCAGTCTTTGGCATTACGAGCAAATGCTTTAACCACCAGGCTACCTGACCGCCCCCCTAAATATAGTAACCTAAACATGATCATGTGATAAAACGTAAGAACTCATGGCCAGTCTCCTGTTCTGTGTTCACAACACAGTGTAGGTACAATGTGAGATTGAGTGTTCTAGAGTACAGTCTGTAATGCCTTCCTATTCTATGGATTCCAGAGAGGCACACCTTTGGCGCTGGCACATTCAGGTGATGCTTTCAGCAGGATGTTTTTGCCAGCCCCAGACCATCAACACTGTGTAGGGAGCAGTCAGCTAGAATATAAACACTGCATTATCCCAGCACAGGAAATATACCTTTGGTAATTTGTTTAGGAGAGAAACACCTTTAGAACCCTGATTAAGTAGCACCTGGTTGGATTGGTTTTGTTGGCACCTTTGTCCTTTTAGTGTTATTGGTGTTATCCAATAGTAATGTTTTTGTCAGAATAATTGATTTTTTGTGCATGAGTAAGTAGTTCTGTGTTTTGAATAAAAAGTTGAAAGAAATAATGCAGATTATGACTTGGATATTTAAATTCAGTACCAGAAGGGGCTTTGATGTCAATATGTTGTGGTACTGGATACAGTTTGTTCATGGACGGACCATCTTGAAGTGTAAAGGATCAAAGGAAGTAAATAATTAGCAAGTGTCTGGTAGATTTGTATTTAAGCACAGGGCATTTGATACAACATGTTATACACTGGTGGTGATGGGATACATGTTTAATGATAAAGAATTCTTTGAAATAATCATTCTTTTTAGCTTCATATCACGTTTCTATTCCAATTGTGACTTACAAAACAGAATAACATTTATGAAACAAACATGATTCTTTTCAGCCTTTAGTGTCTTACATGTTTGTTGGCTCTCAACTTACACACAGATTTAATTTTTGGCCTTTAAATTATTGTTTGAGGGCTATGATATATAATTTTATATCAGCGGTCTTGTATAGCATACTGCCCCATATATCAATTATGCACCACTAGTCCATTGCCCAATAATACATGTGTATTACTGAGGTTAGGTCATGTTTCTATCTGTATAATTCTCCAAGTTTGGTGTGTACAGTCACTAAGTGTATTAAGGTTCCATTGTGTGAGGTCCAGAGTGAATCATTATCAGTACTGACATATGTCATTCACCCTCAACTTGAAGAAATAGCAGCTTAATCTTTCTTGGGAATAGCCTACTTTGAAGTAATATATTCCATACAAAATATTGTCTTGTCCTCTTGGTGAACATGATAAATGTAGGTGAGCCTAGGAGATGTGAATGACACACTGATCTTGCCAAGTGTAATGAAGTGCCCTCTATGGGTGGTAGGATGGGAGAAAGAAGGGGAGGTAACCCATGTGTGCAGGTTAGAGTTAGTTTACACAAGGACCTATGTGCCATTATCATCTCAAGATAACAAATGTTAGAAAGTTAGACTTGAAAATAGTACTTATTCTGGTTTTTGTGATCTCATTATAAGTTTTTTCTTGGTGTTTTTTGCATGAGTATGTTCATGGGTGGTAAATAGGTGGAGTTTTTTAGATGGTCTGTCATGTTTACCTATGTTGTGTATTTGCAAGAGAAAGTACAGAGATCATTAGGAGGGTTACAAGTTGGTATTTGAGTATTGCGTTCCCATGAACAGTTCAAGATATGGTAATAGATTAGGTTTCCGTTCTGTGGTTATTGAGGGTTTACAGTTTAAATTGCCACCAAAAATAGTTAAAGACTAGCTTGAGTGAGGGAGTTGTGTTTTAAGCTACTTTGTACAGTATTTTAGTTATTTTGGTTTGGTTTGTTTGTTTGTTGTTTAATGTCCCACTCAGCAATATTCCAGCTATATAATGGCGATCTGTAAATATTCAAGTCTGGAACAGACAATCCAGTGATTGTCGTGATCATTGATCCATGCAATTCGGATACAATGATACGCATCTACCAAGTCAGCGAGCCTGGCCACCCGATCCCGTTAGTCCATCTTAGTGATTTTGGAGTGTGCTAGCTTGATATTGGTGGAAAGCCCATAGAAACACAAGTCATGGACATTATGCACTTCGGTGGCTGACCTGCTGACAGACATAGGGATTCAAATCATTGATGTACAGGTCCTGCATGGCTCTACAGAGGGAACTGTGATACCTCAAACAATTTTGCCACCAATGCCCCACTTATAGAGAAGAATTGATGACGAAATATTTCAGTACAGCCTCGCACTGCATTGGTTCTCGGAAGGACCCTCTTATGAATCTAGGTATCTTCATTATTAATGGTGATATTGGTAGCTCAGTGGTTGAAGCAGTGAGCTTGTCATGCCCAAAATTTGGGTTTGATTCCCACATGTAAAGTCAAAGTCTGTTTCTACTCCACAGCAACATTGCTGATACTGCTTACAGTATCATAAACCACCTCCGTGGTCTAGTGGTAAAGTGTCCACCCGGAGAGCGGAAGGTCTGGGGTTCAATCGCCGACTGAGTCATACCAAAAGACGTTAACATTAAAAGATGGTACTTGTTGTTACCCTGTCTGGCGCTCGGCATTAAGGGGCTAAACAAGCACTGGTCGGCTCGGAGTCCGTATACTGTGTCTGAGTGGGGTATTCATGGTAAACTGCAGCATGGTATCTCAGTGTGCTGGCACTATAAATCGGCATCAGTTCGGACTAGTACAAGCAGTCACACACACACATACGTGCATGCACGTCGCTATATAAGTGCAATAATCTTGGACGCGACGTTAAACCCCATTTCACTTCATCTACAGCATCATAAAACCAAGTCATATTTGTTAATTCACTGATGGAAATATCCAATACATCATGGTGAGAGTAATAATCAGCTTTAGCCTCAAAGTGCTTTAACATCACTTGAAATTATTTTCCATACATCTCAGAAGAGCCTTGTCAGTGCCAGAGCAATTAAAAATACATACATACATGTTGTTATCATTAGTGTTGTAGGGCAGTTGAGAACACTCCAGGTAGATTTGGCATGAAAACATGTTATCTAATCTAGACAGGCATCAGTTACCTTATACATAATGAGGATCTGTTCAAAGGGAATTCATCCAGTTTTGAATGATACCATTAAAGACAACTGTAGGTATCAGTGATTGGTTGACAGTTTCTGAATAAGTCTAGGTTATACAAATCCAGTGTATAACTGGTGTATCCCCAGCTTCAGACAGAATCAGTTGCACACATGCAGGAGGTTTATCTGATGGAGACAAGAGCCCTGGCATTTTCAAGCCTCCTTATCTATTCCCACCTTCACTTTCTTTTAAGCGCCTTGAAGCTCTGATAGAAGTTCTTTTAAACATGTCTTGAGCGTCTTCAAAGTTATTTTCTTTTTGATTTGGCAATTTGGATCCTTTGATTTGATTTGATCTTGTTGTGGGTAGGAGTATTTTGGGGTGGCAGGTTTGATGTGCTGTTGATGTTTGTGGTAGCTTTATTAAATCTTATGCTTATTTCAGTGTTATTATGGTGATTGACTTAAAAGGTTCACTTTTATGTAGCCTTCATCAGTATTTTACAGCATTATTTCAGTGTATGATAGCTGCAGTGTTACTGATGCAGTGTTAAGCACTCACTCACTCACTCACGCACTCATGTGATGGTATGACCTAAATTTATGTCTTTTAATGCAGTCAGAATTTTGTGTGTTTGGAAACTACCATGGTAATAAAAGCAAGAAATATGATTAGAAATTGTTTATGAGTATTTATTCCCTGATGACATTGAAAACATGTTATTAATCTAATTGGTTGATATATTATAACCAATCATTTACAAACAACATAATTATGACCGACAGGCATGCAACATAGACATAATTATTTCCTCTGCATGTACTGTGTCAAGCGGCCATGAATCAGGGATGGTGCACCCTGGGAGGAATTACAACAAAAACTCCGAAGTATCTTGCCTCCCTC
The DNA here is from genome assembly GCF_023055435.1 of Haliotis rufescens. Taxonomy (NCBI): domain Eukaryota; kingdom Metazoa; phylum Mollusca; class Gastropoda; order Lepetellida; family Haliotidae; genus Haliotis; species Haliotis rufescens. Next base: position 57,579,647 of record NW_025963890.1, on the reverse strand, counting down.
CCACAGCCAATAAAGCGTGACGAGGGGGCAAGGGGGATCCTCTCCCCTCACCTCACTATCAGTCAAGCAACCGAGGGCAGAGAATGGGGAAAGTGCTACAGGATATAAACATCAGGCGACATCTGATCGGCAGAGTCGAAGTCAGTGGGGGTTGCGTTGGATAGACCACTGTACTCCAAGATAAGCATTTGCAGTTTTGGAATCGGTTCAAAAAGTAGTTCTTTACCACCTGGTTGTCATGGTGACTGACATTTACCGAAAATGCTTTTATTGACTGTTTCTTCATGCGATGCTTGAGGGCTTTTGCATCAGCGTTTTGTTTTGAGTGTGATGTACATGCAGTTGTTGCTGTGTGGTTTCCTATTGCACTTTTTTGGCTTGACACAGACAACTGTTATTTATGTGTTCACAGCGATGGTGATGCAGGCTGAGTCTTTTCTATGATATTTGTCTCGCTAATGATGGTGTTGTGTATAGGTTTTGTACACTGCTTAGGAGACATGGACTGCAGGAAGTGTTATGTATAAAGATTACCAACATAGTGAGAATACAATAGCGGATAACTGCAGTAATATTGGATATACCCTGGATATATACGAATCATGAATAGGAGACGAAGATTTCCGGAACACCAGTTTTCCGAAGGGTTGACAGCTCTCCGGTTCTCCGCCAGTCGGAGATTCAACATCTCGTCATTGACAGGTGGCAAGGTGGGTAGCTCCGACACTGCTCCAGGTTGTGTCAGTTATTCTTGGTGTATCATTACCAGACAATTCCTACAGCAGGCTTTAACAACACAGATTCCTGCTAAAGATGTTAGACTATGCTGCATGCTGTTAGTTCCCGGTTTGTTATGCCTTTAGAGTAGGTCATGGTTTTTGTGTTGTTTTCCTGAAGACAACTGTAGCGTGCTTCAACTGGAATGTCAAAAAGAGTCCAAAGCAATTTCGTAGTCGCAGGTTTATGAGTATTTTGGCATTTGGGCATGCCAACATTTTGGCATTTTGCACGGGAAATTTCCATCTCAAACTCAAATTCTGTTTGAAATTTATTCTCAAAGAAATTCAAACATTAAAGGTTGAATAAATTTTTATCTGAAACTGGATGTTACTGTGGTGGTTAATAAGAAAATATTATCTTCAGTTTCCATGCAACGGAATTGTAAAATACACAGTTTTCTCATAGGTGTGTAGGTTCAGCTCACAGTTCAGAATAAGGCAAGTTTGATGTATACAGTGAGGAGATACCATTAAGTAGGTTTTTTAAACTTTATTAAATGTTTAATTTAGGATATGAAATTACTTGCATCTTTTCCCTAGTGTCACAGTGCCTTGAGATATATAGATTGTTTAAGATTGAACTTGAGTGCATGTCAGCACCTGTTAGTGGCATAATTTGTAAAAGTAGTTCCATGTTGTAAATGAGTGCAAAAGAGTTGTGCTATCACTAGGTGGCGCTGATAAACGGCAGAAAATTATGATAATTCAAGTTTTTATGGCAAAAGAGAAGGGATGGGTGGGAAAGTAAAGATAATATTTTCATGGAATTTTTTTTGTCAAAATGTCATATGGTATATGAAATATGATTTTTTTTAAGACAAGAAGATCGTTCATGAAACTAAGTTAAACATATTTTGTGTTTGATATTGTCTAAATGATGTACGATGTAACATGTACATGTCAGCATGTTAAGAGTAAACTGATCTAACCAAATCTGAGACAAACGTTTTTAGCATTATGGGTAGACTAAGATCTAGTCTCTGAAATGAACAGAAAAAAAACCTCTTGTTAAAAAGGAGCACAGAGACTCTCTTCATTTTCAGATACTGATACTGCAGTAACTTAGACTTGCCAAACATTATATAGACTTGTATGGGCTGTATTGGATATATTTGTATCAGGGTCTGTATGACAGACTACATTATGGGCTGAACACCAGTTTTAGGATTGTGAATTAAAACAAAAACTAAAATTGTTAAATAATTCTTGTTTTATGATATATTGCTTTGCCCATTTTCTTTTGATACAGAATTATTTTCATTCCATTCTGTATTTAGTCAGTTGGCAGGAGCCCCACTAACAAATGCTACCTAAATACCACATCCTATCTTTTTTCCAATTTGCAATCCTGTGAAAGGATGTTTCTCATTGCAAGAAATAATTTCCCTTTTTTCTTTGTGTACACAGGCATCATAGATCTTCTATCTGCATATGTTCATCTCGTGTATACAAGTAAAGGCCAGGGCGATGTTTGAATGTCATCCCTGTTATCATATATAATATACTGGATATGTGTATCATATGTCTGAAACAGATAACTTTGGGGGTCAGGATACTGCTCGTCTTATAATAAACCATCGTCTTTGAAGGTGCAGAGAGCAGAAAAACTGCATGCTTTGATTATTCAACATCTGGTTTGGCTGCAATATGGCTGTTTGTGATAAACCCTCATTTTTGAGGGTGCTAAAGATCTGCATTTTAGCATCTTAGAGATAGTATAGATTTTGGAACAAAGTTATGTATAAAGTTTGATAAAGTAATTCTATAAAGGAACCATAAAGGTTTGGTTTCTGAGCTGATGAAGGGATGATAATGGGATGGAGGTGAGATGAGATCATTTGATAAATATATGTAAGGTCTGTATGGGAATCTTAAGATCTGACGTCAGGATTTCATTTCCTTGTAATTCAGATTCGATTATCTGAATGTCCTGTACTCCATTCCAAGAGAGCTTCAGTCTTGGCTCAGATGTTTAAACAGCTTGGCATGATTGTTGCTGACGTTCAGAGATTTTCTTGATATTTTGGTGGATATATGGTTTGATTCTAAGACACATAATATTCAGTGTTAGAATCACACATTTCTGATTAATGGTCCAGAGGGTTAATCTGGAGGGTTGGGATTGGATGTTCTTGAATTTTATTTTATTTATGAAAACAAGTTCAGACTTAGGCAAATATACAAGCTGTGAATTAAAGGTTAAGTCAACTATTAGTGTAGGGGAAATACTTTTGCCGACTCCACTAGTGGCTGGCCCTTGTTACCTACACTGCCAGCAGATAGACTTACTGTTTTCTCTACTGTTTCTTGTCTGATGGCCTAGTAGATTTCGCCAGGTGTCCGTAGGGGGAGGTGGGGGTTCTGTAGGGGGTAGATGAGAATGGGGTGGGGTGGGGAAGGAGGATTACGAAACGACCATGAGAAAGGGGAAGGGCATGGCGCTGTTTATAGGGTGGAAGTTGTTGGACAGGGCATCTTAGTGTGTAGATGGGCTTGTGGGTAGGAGGCTGACTAGCTTGTGGTTGAGGTACGTTGGATAGCGAACACAACTAAGGTGATTAGATGTGTTGAAAGGTTTAGGGTGTATTGCAAGGGGTTGGGGTGGAGGTGTAAAAGGTGATTGACAGAATAGCTCTGAGAGGGGACAGGGAATGAGAATGGGTTGAAAGGATGGGTCCCTTTTCAAAGAGGTTTTGGGGTTGTTAAAGGGGTTGAGGGGGTTGTGATGCAGTCAAGGGAGTTAAAGGGCAGCACCACTGATGGTGGTTGTATGAATTGGTTTGAAAGGTTGTGGAGTTGTTGGAGGAAGTTGTGGAGTTGTTGGATGGTTTGTGGATTTTTTACAGATTGTTTGTTGGTAGGGGAAACATTGTTGCTGTGAAGTATATATTGTTATTAACTTGAGAAGGAGAGGGTTGTATACACATCTTGATGTGTATCTTCTGATTGTGATGAACTAGTTATGGCCAGTACAGGAGTCTGTTTATCCAACTTCAGGTACTTGTTTGGTATCACTGCACTCATCATTAGTATGCAAGAAGTTGTTAAAATCCGGTGGATCCACGCTGACAACAATATGTGTTGGAAGACCAGCTGGAGTTGATCCATGGACAGGTGCTGCATTGTTCTTAGAGCCTCCTCCGATGAAGGAATCTTCTTTGATATATGTTTATGGTACACGACAGGGGGTGGCAGGACTGGGGTCAGAACGGTAGGCGGAGGTCAAGTTTGTTACAGATGCTTCCGATGAAGTTAAAAAAAGATGTTGCGCTACAGGGGGTTGATGCAGGGGTTCGGCTTGATTGTCTTTATGGCTGAATTCTTTGCAGCTTTGCAGACATTTTTTGGGAATGAAAATACCTGACATGGTGCAGGGAGGGTGGTTAGTACTGTACATGTGGACAGCTCCCTGGAAAGATGCTGGGACAAGGACATTCCAATGGTACATTTTTCGGTAGTGGTAGGGTAGTGGTGAGCTTGTTAACTTGTGAAATCATTTGCCCATCATTGAGAAAAAGGGTGATGGGTAATATCTAGAATAATCTTCCCAAATTACAGATTATTTGTCCAAGGCTCAGAAATTTCATGATTAGTATTTCAAGATAGTTTTTTTGTGTGTGTAGTTGTTGCTTACGCCATACTCAGCACTATTCCAGCTATATGACAGTGGACTGTAAATAATAGAGCCTGGACCAGACAATCCGGGTATTGTGAACAACAATCCACGGTAGCTAGTCAGTCTGCATTGTATGATAGAAGTTTAAACAAAACTTGGCCCAGGATCAGAAGCACTGTTTCAACTAAGTCGTATTCACCTACTAGCTAGCAATACATCATACCTAGATGTTGCGTTACTTGTCTTACTTGCCTGCGATAACATCTCCATTCTCCACTTTGTGGTTGCAAAGACATTGTCATGGATACCTCTAAAGGAGGTTTTTCTTCTTTTCTTTTTTTATCGTTCTTTGTGCTGACTGTTTTTTCTTCTTCTTTTCAACATACCAAAACATTAATTCAGCATGACCCTATTCATTCTGTAATGAAATCACATGATTACTCCACGTTGAACCGTATTATGGTTGACAAATAATTTCTCAATAATTTTGCTTTATTACCTAAAGTTGCATCTGTTTTACTTGTTATAATTTTTTTAATCAGAATATCCACTGAATTCCTGGCTCAAGACTCAACAGCAAAAACAATAGCTTGATGTCATCATAATTGTTTTAGCCTAAGAATTGTAAAGTTACACTGACACCAGATCCCTGTGGGGACTCTGGGTTAAAAAAGATCCTCAACAACCTGGATTGGCCGTTGGGTAGAGCGTAGATCTTTGCTCCTGCATGGCGATACCTGCTGTTGTTTTCCAGTCTTGATTATTTACAGGCCAACATGAAATAGCTGGAATATTGCAAGTGTGGCATTTAACAACAAACATTAATACATTGAGGTGTTGCTTTGCAATGTCACTGTGGAGGCTTCAGACTTAATTTGAGGAATTCCTACAGGAGAATGATCTGAGACAGAGAGTCTAGCTATACCCAGCACGCATATCCTAAGTTGATTCTGAGGAGAGGAAATTGCAACATGTCATTTTTAATGATGGGGAAAAAATTACACTAACTAAAGGGACCGACATGGCAGTAAAGCTGCCCCACAATCTGAGGTCCTCCCCTGCACTGATTAGATGAGGAATTTAGAGATTGTAGTGGCAAATTGCTGTGGGATGGTGTTTGGAGTATTTTCTATCTCACCAGTCCTCGCCCTAAAGATACTGATCAGATAATGTGTGACAAGTGCGAACAAGGAAGGTTTGTTTAGACTTTCACTGATGCCTGGTGTGGTTCAGTCAGGGCATGTGGTCAGCAAATGTCCAGGGGGTGGCGCTGGGGTCAGGGATTATTTTGACAGAACATGGATGGACCATGTTATTATTATGATTCTGAGCTGTAATTGGATACTGAAGTTTTAATGGATGAAAGGAAACCCAGGCAAGAATTGTTGGAGAGGTTGTCGAGTTCGCTTCCTTGTATTGTTCTTTTTAAGTAGAGCAGAGATTTTGTAAAATTCTTATACCCTGTGTTTCAGATTTATTTATATCTTATTGGAGAACAATCACCTCCAAGATGTCAGAAAGACTGTTTTCAAAAAGGATAATGACATCAAAGAACATTCTGTCCAAAAAATGTTCTAACCTTTCTCCGGTGTTATGTGCAGTGAACTGGTCATTAAAATGTTGGGTTTTTTAAGCTTTACTTGATAAAGATAAATTTTGCATGTTTTGTTTATGCTGAAAATTCATTTCTTTGGATGTTTCACCATTGGTGACCATTGTTTCATTTATGTGCTAAGAATATGTTCTGTCTTCAGACAATATAAACGTCTCAGCACCCTTTCCATTGTTAACACATGTGCCTGGGTAACCTTATGAAATGCACCAAACTGACAGGAGACAGACTTCTTTCACAATGTATACCATTGCCCAATGGGTAGGTCAACCCCATACACATCCCCCTTGGCTCAATTGTATAGACAGTTGGTAGGCTGGAAGTATCCTGCAATATGGTAAGAGTTTCATTCACATTGTATCCTACACTACTCCAGCCTAGGTGAGGTGAGATGAAATTGGGTTTAACGTCGCCTCCAAGATTATTGCACTTATATATGTACGTGTGTGTGTTTGTGTGGCTGCTTGTACTAGTCCGGACTGATGCCGATTTATAGTGCTAGCCCACTGAGATACCATGCCGCAGTTTAACATGAATACCCCACTCAGACACAGTATACTGACTCCGAGCCGTCCAGTCCTTGTTTTAGCCCCTTAATGCCGAGCGCCAGACAGGGTAACAACAAGTACCATCTTTTAACGTCTTTTGGTATGACCCGTCCGGGGATCGAACCCCGGACCTTCCGCTCTCCAGGCGGACGCTCTACCACTAGACTACGCAGGCGGTACTCCAGCCTAGGTACTCTCATCTCCTGGTCTGGGCCTGCTCCCCATCACACCTGCCTCATCAGATGGGGAGAAGGTCATTGTGGGTCATAGAACCATCGGTGTGCTTTATACTGTATTTGTTCCTGAACTGTTCATGTGTGGAGTTCTAAACAACAATTTCTTGTATGAACAGTCATTTGCAGAGTGTATTTACCAGACAGATGTTTCAGAATGACCTTGCGACTCACTGTAGGGGATTGCTTGAATGGGATTACATGTCTCTTGCAAGGTTAACAGGAGTCTCTCCTGTTTGTGTCAACATACCCCAATGGTATGTCGTGTTGCTCATTCTTACACCATTGGTCTGTGTGGCCCAGATTTGATAGTGCACCAGAAGCTGTGAGATAACTGGAATATTGCTGTCTGTGGCATAAAACAACACTCACACACTCCCTAAAATATGAGTTCTTCCATCAGTTCTCTCAATGTCTGGACCTCTTCAGTTCAACCAATTATTTTGACAGGTTTTTGATCCCTGACCAGTCATAAGTTAATGATGGCCACTGAAGTAATGATGTGATATATCAGATATCAGATCACCTATTACCTTCATCAGCAGTCCTACATGAATCCTTGCCCCACCTACACCTGTCTCACACCTGGAGTAGGTTAGTGTCCTGTACCTGGATCTCGGAACGATCATCAGGTGAACCAGGTGTACGTACAGTCGTTTTAGCCCTGTAGTGGTTACACTTAATCCATTAGCCTGTGGATACTTTGGCAGCATTTTTGGAGATACTGAAGTAGCACCATCTGTTGTCTAGGATCAGATTTGATAGTGACTATGGAGTTTATACATCAGTTACTGGTGTCATGAATTGATTATGAGTGAGTGAGTGAGTTTGATTTTACCCCGCTTGCAGCAATATTCCAGCAATACCACGGCGGGGGACACCAGAAATGGGCTTCACACATTGTACCCATGTTGGGAATCGAACCCCGGTCTTCGGCGTGACAAGTGAACGCTTTAACCACTAAGCTACCCGACCGCCCCTGAATTGATTATGTCTATCTTTAGGGTAGTTATTTGAAACTCCACAAACAGAGCAGTAGCCAAAACAAATTGTGCATGGCAACTGGATAATGTCAGGTTGATGATTTACATGTTCTGGGTGAGATGAAATCACCCCCACCATCACCTCCCATCTTTTGTTCTCTCTACATGAGTGGCGACTCTGTCATCAGACCGAGACAGGTAGACTATCTCCCCCTGCTCACAGAGCGATCCCATCTCGATGTCCACTCCCTCCATCTGGAGCCATCACCACCATCACCTCCCATCTTATGTTCTCTCTACACGAGTGGCGACTCCGTCATCAGGCTGAAACAGGTAGACTATCTTCCCCTGCTCACAGAGGAATCCCATCTCAGTCTACAGTCGTCCATCTGGACTGTTCATTCTTCAGATTCTGTAGTTAGATCACCAGACCTACTTTACTGTGACCACTCCTAGTTACAAGCTATGACTGGAGGCAAGGGTGGCTCAATGATCTGATATGTCTAGATTAGCACCACCATTTTGTTTGAAGCAAAGGATATGAGAGATGGAATCAGATTGGTCAATAAGAGGGACATAGAAGGGACATAACTCGTAATAGCCCCTGGTGGCTCTATGAGCTGGCCTGGAAAATCAAGCCTAGTTCGGCAAGTGTGGAAACTGGACTTTTATAGTCAGTAAACGCACTTGCCTCAGGAAGATGATATCTACAGAACAGGGCTCCATTACCCATGTGATCTTAGTGCTATTATGATCGTAACTCCAATACTTTAATAGACTTAGACAGTCGTAGTGCTAAGATCGTTTTGTGGAACAGCTAGCTAGGGCCCAGGACATGTTTTATCAGAGGGATCTGTATGAGAAGTCATGCAGGGTGGTCTCCTATACAACTTTGGTGATATATGGTGTGGGTGGAGCAGGGTTTGTGTGGCAGGGGATGATGAAAGGAACTGAATATTTTGTGATTTATCTCATCTGGATGAATTTTTAGTGCCCTGAAGCACTACATTATTTTCTGCTGACAAATAACAGATGTTTTTTACCTGTGCACTTTCTCCCAAGAGTTTGAAATGTGTTAATTATTAAGCTTGGCGTATCACATATGTGACCCAGGAAATAACAACAGCAGTTGTTATGAGCAGTAATGATCATCTTGTCGGTGGAGATTTGCTAAAGTTTGCGTGCAAATGCCAAAGGAATTGTTCAGGATAATTTCATTGATATCTGCAAATCCTGCAATTTCGGTTGCAATGGAAACAGATGGTTAGCTGCAGCTTTGAGGTGCAGATAGGTAGCACATGTGGTTTGTATAAACACGACTCCGGTCTGCCAGGTACATGGATTACCCTGGCATCAGAATATGTTGATGCAGGAGAAAGGTATGTGCAGGATTATAGATAGGAGGTATGGCCTGTTTTGGTTCCATCTTCACAACACCATTCAGGAGGTGCCACCCACCCTTGTCTGAACCCTGAGTACATCCAAGTTTACACCCCGAATATTACGTAACACAAATTGGATAATAGTTGCGATTTGAAGTTCAGTTACGCTAAATATATTGAAAAAATGAAATATATTAATAAATTTGTACATACCCCATTTTTTATATTTTTTAGATGTTGAATCTGTGTACCAAATATGATTTTATTTGCATCCCATGTAACACTGCTGAGTCTCGAATACCCTCTAAGTAGACCTCTGAATCCCACTTGCCAAAAAAAGGGTTGGCAGTCTCATTCAGCTTGGCCAGCAAAGTAATCATTTTCTCCGTGATATACAATTTCTTCCATAATGCTGAAAGAATGTGCCATCCGATTAAGTCCCTTTAGACAAATGTGAATATGTTCCTGCCAGATCGGATGTTATGTCACTGGCAGGATTTATTCAATGAAAACAGACGGTTTCATTACACTTGTCGAGATAACATGCAACAAGCAGCTAGGATAAACACCGCTATCTTAATACAACTTCACATTCAACCAATTATCCAGCTCCCCTCATCAGGGAAAACAGGTCGTGGGCACTGGAGGCTTCGTTACACAAGCTCTGATGTCAGGGAACATGGAATGAGGCTTACGTGAGCTGGTGATCAGGCCGAATGCAGCATGACAGAAACACGTTAATGACTACATAGAACAGACACCATCATTAATACCGGCAGACGTAAATCGGGAGCAGACGGCAACTTGTTTTTCTATTTAATGATATCGCTTGGTGCATTTTGTTTGAAGTTTTAATGAAGGAAATTAGTTAATTTAATTGTGAATTAAACACAATCTGAGATTATTCTGTTGAAACAAGGGAGGCAACTCCGTGAGACATGTTGACTTTTTTGCCATGAAGGATCTGAGGCAATGGTACGACGCATGAAGCATTTAGATTTCTCTAAGAATTTCCGAACCATTTCAAATACTAAGTGTTTCGTCTTGGTTTGGTGTCTGTTTAGTAAATATGCATAAAAATATTTATTTATAATATATAAACTGTAATTAAGGGATTTGAGTTGGTGATGCAGCATTTGGCAACAAGAATTGACAACACTCAAGAATGAACTTCACAAGTTACATACCCATGTGGAGATTTGAACTGCAACTTTATCTCACAGAATGAACACGTGACCACTGGGCTATCATGAAAGATGTGAATTATGAAATGATGTATTTGGATTGAACTGCACAGTTGATTTTCCATTTATTTGTCTAGATTTATCAATTTCTTGACAAATATATATATGAAATGTTATAGTGGTAATAATTTGTCAGTGTGTAAAGTAAAGAACATGAAGATTGCAGAGTAACAGGACCTGGTTTAATGAGGTTCCGCTGTAACTCAAACCCTCATCCCGTTCTGTCTCACCAACCCTTCAGCACCCTGACAAGACACAAACAGTCACCTGGACTAACATATGGTCCCTGAAATAGAGTTGTGTAGAAAGTTGAATAAAACTTATATTGTAAGGAATGAGTGAGTATGGTTTTACGCTGCTTTTAGCAATATACCATACTCCCCATGGCGGGGGACACCAGAAATAGGCTTCACACATAGTACCCATGTGGGGAATCAAACCCGGGCCATCGGCATGGCGAGCAAACGCTTAAAACACTAATGCTTATAACAAACCGCCCTGAATTATGTAAGGAACCCTGGAGTAGTAAGGGGCCCTAATGTGTTTTAGTTTCAGACTGAAAAAGGGATCAGTATTGGCTGCTGGAGATTCTGGGATCTATAAAAGAGACCAGGGCCCCGTTCCTCAAAACGATCTTAGCACTAAGATGGTCGTAAGTCCCATACTTTAACATAGGCTTACAATCATTGCCGCGCTAAGATCGCTTTGAGGAAGGGGGCCCAGCAATTATCCTGTTTTCGTTCTGATTCTTGGATATTCTGTCGTTAAAGCTATTGTTCACGACCTTGAACCCTCAGGTTTGATACAATGTGTGAGGCCCATTTCTTGTTTCCTTTGGCGCTGTGTATTGCTGGAATATTGCTCAAAGAGGCATAAAACCATACTCAAACTGACCCTCATTTTCACATCCATTTTGAGTTAATTTCACCCAAGTCGTGCAGAACCATTTCCTTTCACCCTGGAAATATTTGTCTACATCTGCAGGAGGCATGCCACTGAACAGACACCAGGGATAGAAGACGTTTTGCCATTTAGCCTGTCCCTACCATGTGTGCGTGTTATAAAAGCAGGTACAGAGGCCATTGTCGGGGTGTAATGGTGTTTATGGATGTTCTAAGTGTTGCCCAGAGCTGGTACAAGGTGATAATATCAGGGAAGTGAAGCTTGTGTATCAGAGCAAGCAGGGTAACATCTTAGTCCGTACTGGGGATACCTAGTGTAAGTGTTGCCTTCATCAGTTAAGGAGAATTATGCTGATGAAATGTTGATAAATGTGGCTAGTCTGGCCCTGACAGGGAACGTACAGGCCACAAGGATTTGTACCTGTTTGTTGTTTGGTGCCGCATGCAGCAATATTCCAGCGATACGATGACAGTCTGTAAATAATCGAGTCAGAACAGAGAATCCAGTAATTGATATTGTGAGCAACAATCCATGCCGTGAGGGTACGATGATACGCAATTAATACAATCCCAAGAATGAGACCTGTGAAGATCCGGGGTAGAATAGGTTCTCAGCAACCCATGCTTGCCGTAAAAGGCGACTATGTTTGTCGTAAGAGGCGACTAACAGGATTGAGTGGTCAGGCTCGCTGACATGGTTGATGCATGTCATCGTATCCCAATTCCATGGATCGATGCTCATGATATCAATCACTGGATTGTCTGGTCCAGACTCGATTATTTACAGACCGCCGTCATATAGCTGGAATATTGCTGAGTGTGGCGTTAAACAACCAACCAACCAACCAACCCAAGAATGACCACCCAATCCATATGGTCACCTCTTAGACCAGTGTAGGTTGCTGAGGACCAGTTCTACCCCAGAATCCACATCCATTTGAAATAAGTACATGTTACAAACGTGACATGGGGTGGATATGGCATGACATTGCAGGAACATTAAAAGTTTTCTCATTTTAAAGCGCCTGTAGGGCAATCCTAGGGACCTGGAACCTATATCATACTGGACCTTCAGTTATAGATTTTGGTTGGTAGATGTACACTATTTCCTGCCATTGAAGGCCCTTTTCAACATGATTACTGCACTAAGCAAAAATTAATGGTCATGAAGCAGGTGAAAGTTTGATCAGTTGTCAGTTTTGGGCCCTGGGTCGCTCTGATATGTAAGAAGCCAATGCCTCCTGTCCAGAATTGTGTCCCATATCCATTGTTTCAGTACACCGATTCACTCTGGTTATAAAGGGGCGGTTGAGGAGCCTAGTGGTTAAAGCGTTTGCTTGTCTCGACGAAGATCTGGGTTCGATTCCCGACATGGGTACATTGTGTGAAGCCCTGATTTCTTGTATTCCCCACCGTGATATTGCTGGAATATTGCTGAAAGCAGCATATAACCATACTCACTCACAAACTCACTAACTCACTTACTCTGATTATGAACCTTGGTTAATGTAAACACCAAACTATATTCATGGGTTTCATGAACGTGGAGCTGTGATATAACTGATAACTATTCAAAGCATCACACACACAATTCCAGCACTGTTATAACTGAAAACTATTCAAAGCATCACACACATGACCCCAGCACTGATATATAAACTGTTACACTGTTCAAAGCATCGCACACACACACCTCCAGTGTTGGTGAGACAGTACTGTTTTCTACACAAGTTTATAGAATTCCACCTTGCCATCTAATTACTTCAATTTACAATACACTGTTGCTCCTTTGGATCCTGTCACTGAGTGACTGCAGCACGCCATATCTGTAGTGAAACAGCATGGTAAATGGAAAGCACAGGTGAGCTCCAGTTTCATAGATAAAATTAATGAGGCCCTATCTGGTTGTAGGCACAGTCACAAAGCACTGATTGATCACACACATCAATTACTGATAAGCAGTCATTCAAACATTATTTGCAAGGGTTGTTTAAGTTTAAGGAGCAATCGTTCATGGTTGAATATCAGCTGTGATGAAATGAGCATGAAATGAATGAGGGAAATCGGTGTCATTCAATAGCTCTTTGCTGGATATTAACTTTGGTATCTAGACTATTGATAAGGCTGAATGAAGGAATGATTTGTGATCAGTTTCAGGCCATGGGCTGTCAATATTACTTATGTTATGTATGTGCACTTGAGACTTTATGATGATCTACATCTATTTCAAGAATAAAAATATAGTTTGAATATATATTTTTCTGATTCATAGTTAAGCCAGTATTTATTGCAAATTTTTGTCTTCACTTCAAATACTTACACAAATACACATAATTCTCTTTTGAATTTCTGTTCAGGCAGACTGTTTTTTTGTTTGGAATGTTCTTGGTCATTATTTGTCAATAAGACATCATTCATTGTAGTGATGAATGTTGAAAAGCAAGCAATGTTTGGGTTCAGTTATGAAACATTGATCTATTTTTCTTCTCTAACAAACATGCGTTGACAATTAACACTCACGGGTGATTCATAAAAGTAATGAACAAATATGAGAAACTTGATAAGAATTCATCAAAGCTGATACTTCAAAGAAATTGTGAACCACACTGGAGATTTTGTTTATGTAGGTATTGAATTACCAGGATATAGGTAAGTAGTATCAAGGTTGGTGGTGTTGATTGAGGTCCATGTATACATGCTTCATGTGTGATATGGCGCTGACAGCGTGACTGCTGCATGCTGGGATGCACTGTGTGCATGGAAGTGTGATTATCCACATGCAGAGATAGAGTGTTTATATTCCAACATGGCTTTGATAGTGACATCATTCACGTGACATAGACATGGACATAGTTTATTTCCATAACTAACCACTCACAGTGGCACATGGACATGAATGCAAGGAAGTCATTTGATAACGGAGGATACGCACATGATTATGAGTATGAGATTATACACTAAAAGTTTTGAAGTATACAGGAGACACATCTGCTGAGGTTTCTTAACACTGAGACTTTAGGAGTAGAAAATAGTTGTTGAATTTTATAATTAGTCTTGACATAATACCGTATTCGTCCTTACAAGCGCCCCACTCTAATAAGCGCTCACGGCGATTTTTGCTGATATATTGGCTAGTGAACTATCTCATTTAGAACCCCTTCTGATTGATCAATGTACACAAGACTTATTTATTCGCGTATAATACGCACTCGTGTGTTATATGCACCCTTAATTATGGGCAATTACATTCTGGGAAAATATATCTGTCGTATATAAACATTTCAGGCTGTCAGCATAAACCATGATATTTATCTTACAACTCTGTTTTTTCACCAAAGTAATATTCTAATAAGACCCCCTATTACTAATTTTGAGTGCGCCCTGGGTGCTTATTATGTCGAATACGGTAGTACTTTTTAAAATGGCACTGATGATCAGTTTCAAAATGTGTACGCTCAAACAAGTAGTGAAACTCGTCTCCGACAGTTGTATTACAAAGTGGACAGATCCTATCAACATAGGGTAAAATCTATCCATCGTCCCTTCTCTGGGCTACTACTGTGAGCACAGTGGCAATTAGACAGCATGGAATGTATAAAGAGTTAACTTGGATTAAATAATTATACCCAGCAGGTAATCTATGTGTGCTTTAAATTAAATTATATTTATTCTTTCATTTGATAAGATTAGGCAACATTTATTGCAATACATTCCATTAAAGAACAGATGTAGTGTACGTGTACACAAACACACCAAATATGCATATATAAATGACAAGGATAGAGCAAGTGATACAAAATTGAATTTCAATACATGATGTTATTTTCTTTAAAATTTTAATATATTTTGTGTCTCTAGACAAATCAATTCATCATTAAGAACATCTTGATAAGGTCAGCAATAATTATGCCTAAATATTAAGTAGCTGTTTATGATTCAGGTGGTTACAGGCAATATATATCTTGATACCAAATTATTGTCATATCAACTGTAAATGTATTGATTGAATCAGATGTATTAATATCCACCATGTTAAGCTGATTTTCTTGATATGCATACAAGCCAAGCCCTGGGATAAAGTGTGTAACACAAGATGCCCTGGGGTCAGTAGGCGATCAATCTGTGCTTTCTTGCTTTTACACTGGTATATTATATAATCTGGCTAATCAGTGTGATCCAGGGTGAAATATGTTCACAATTTGTTGACTTCACAGTCAGTCGCTTGGTATTTGGAGAAGGTCTGTATCAGGGTGCATATTTCTTGTCTTCATTATTCCATTATTTTGAAAATTGTTCATGATTTATATCATGTCTTTCTTTATGTAATTATTGTTTCATTTTGAATTTTTTATTTTATAATTATTCACGATATATTATTAAATATTGTTAAAATGATTTTTTCGCCAAATGATTAAAACATTTTCTTAAGTATATTTTGCTACTTCAATTTAGAAAAATCTGATATTGGTAAGTGAAGAACAACTCCATTTTATTACCAAGAATATTTGAAAATATTTGTGAAATAGGAAGAAGGTTTCAAAGTCATATGTTAAACAAGTTTTTTTGTAAATTTGAGAGTGAAATGTATATTATTTGGAATGTACAACTGTAATGATAACAAGAAGAAATTAGGAAGCCAAGTACTCCTTTGAGGACACCGTGAATCCATATGCACCCTCTTATATTTCTCCCGCAGGCCTACGTACATGTACACAACAGCTTGGAATCTTATAGTAGGATATTTTATTTCCTCTCCTGATCTTTGTCACTGGGACATGCCCACATCTGGTTTCCTACTTGAACTTTCCTTGAAGAAGCACTAGCTTTTCTCACAAGACACATGGCAAAAACGTGGAAAGTGCTGCACCAATGATGCCTGTAGATCACATTGGTCACTATTTTTTACCAGTGATGCAACATGTTTACCCGCGAGGCAGCAACGCTATATGATCCCCCAGCTTTGAATCAGAGTGAATGTGATAAGGGCAGGCCAACGGAAGTCTTGCCCAATTGTTGGAAGACAAACTGAAGGTAGAAGAGGGAATTCTTTCGTATGTGTTGTTCTTTGGTCGAAGTGTTTGATATGAATATTGGCAAGGTAAATAAGAAGTGGACACTGGATATCTACGTTTATCTTTGTGTGGATTGTGAAAGACTTGACAACTGACGTGTTTACAGGGCTAATGATAAACACTGCCTCATTTGTGAATGAAGCAGAGTTCATATGAAAGAGATATTTGGAATACAGCTGTGGGATAAGTTGGAGAGGTTCCATGTCATTCTGACCTAATATATGATTGGTTTGGAATGCAGAGAAAACTGAAACCGCGAGGTAACTATAAGAAACTCTATTGCAATATTACGTAGTTTGTTCTACAGGCGTGAGGTATTACAGTTGTGGATTTTCTATCTCTGAACATGTTCTTGTTGATGGACTACAATGAAGGACTTGCGGTCAGGCCTGCCTTGACCTGAGATCAAAGAACATAAACCTCTCGCTTATGTGATAATTCCGGTCAAAAAGGAAATACACCAGTTTCCTTGTGGCAAGCAGAGAAGGTGTACTGTCGTCTGTGAACTGTGCTTAAAATGGCCAAGAATGTTTTCACCCCAGTTCTCAAACATGCCCGATCACTAAGTCCACAGTCTGTCCGAGGCGCTCGGTCCAGCGTCAGTCCACCTAAAGATTGTAAATCGGAGAAAAAAGACAATAAAATCTTTCGGTCAGTGTACCACAGATCAAATAGCAACACATCCAAACTGATTGAGGTTTGGCCAAGGGTTGTGTCGCCTGCAAATACATGTTTAAGATGTGGCTGCAGTTTTTGTTGTCTCTGTGAAAACAATGGGAAGACAACACAAAAGTTGCTGACTAAACGTTACTGGGGAAGACCTGATCCTGATTTTCGTTTGAATGTTTCCATAGGCTTTAGTCAAAAAGAGGTAAGAGGATACTTTTCATGATTTAAGCTTCCCATGTATGTATATATCAGTGTTGTGTTCGTTCTATATTTCATGGTGTGATATAGACTAACATCTAGTCTCTGAAATGAACATATCGTACATAAAAAAACAGTTGTTCAGTTATCTTAATAAAAATATAATAAAAAGGAGCCCAGTGACTCTCTTTCATTTTCTGATACTGCAGTGATCTAGACTTGCCAAACATTATAGACTTGCATGAGCTGTATTTGATATATGTTTGTATCAGGGTCTGTAAGTGATCTAGACTTGCCAAACATTATAGACTTGCATGGGCTGTATTTGATATATATTTGTATCAGGGTCTGTAAGACAGTCTAGGTGTGATATTGCGGGAATATTTCTAAAAGCGATGTAAAACCATATTCACTCTTTGTACATATATTATTCAAATATGAATTTATATATTTAAATGTACGTTTTTCAGGATCTTAAATTCAATACTCTCACACATTAAATCATTGTTTTTGTCATAAGATATGTACAAATAATGATTTTTGGTTTTGTTAAAGATAAAAAATAATTGAGCGCAAGTTCTATGAGGAAGTAGTAAAAATATGATATTTGATTTATTGATTGATTGTCTAATTGGTGCAGAGGCTCTGCGTGGAATGAAATGTACATGCCGTTTCATATTTTGCTTCTTGATGAGTTGTTGGCACCAAGTTGCCCCATTTTGGGGTCATCCGGGGTCAAGTTATGTGTACACATGTGTTTGTAATAGGGGGTGAAGAAACTGATTTTTTGCTTGGATGCAACTGTATGTATTCAATTTTAAGAGTAAGTTTTATTTGGTTTACAAGAGAATGTAATAAAAACACTTTTTTTACTTTATTAATCATACCCTAGGTTTGTTTAACACTTTAATAAGTTCTGAATTCATTATGACATTAATATTATATATTTACTATCTGGAGGAATTACATACATCATTCTTACTCATTATCACACTTTAAGTGTATTTTCGAGTTTCAATCTACATAAATATATGTGCTTAAATTTTGCGTGACAATTGCAATGTAAATCCTTCCATCACAATGTGAAAGATAAATTCTTTCATAGTTACCAGTACAAAGCAAGATACCATCCCCGTCCCCCCATCCCACCCCATGACTGCAATAATAGTTTCAATAAATGTGTCAGGCTTAAGATCCAAGATGGCTGCCAAGTTGGGCCAGTTTGTGATCTGTATCAGTTCTGCATCTGTTTTCTGGTCTGTCTGAATGATCAGCTTCACATGTCATTGAGACGACAAGATGTTACTCAACTCTTGGAGAGGCTTTGTGTTTATGCCAAAGTAATAATGGAATCTGTTATCTGGCATTAGTCACATCTCCCCTGTCTCCTCCAGGTGCTTCGGCTGCTGACATCAACAGGATGTATCGTTATGTATACCTGCCAGATAATGTCGGTAATGGAGGCAGCCTGGTGTATGCCCAACTTGTATAATGCCACACTTATCTCCGAGCTAGATTTGAAGATGTAACATAGTCATTTAGTTCACTTGAGCTGTTTTCATACCAGGTTGATGGGGTAGCCCATGTGGTCAAAGCAGTTGTCGAAAGGCGCAGTCGGGGAGTCTAGTGATAAAAACGTTCGCTCATTGCGCCGAAGACCCGGGTTGGATTCCCGACATGGGTACAATGTGTGAAGCCCATTTCTGGTGTCCCTCGCCGTGATATTGCTGGAATATTGCTAAAAACAGCATAAAATCAACATAAAATCAAACTCACTCACACTCAGTTGTCGAAAATACAAGTTCGATTCCCCACATGGTAACAATGTGTAAAGCCTATTACAATAGGTAGAAAGTGCTAAAGCACTGTTGAAACATATTCCCTCACTCATAACAGGTGCCAAAAGATTTCAGCCTTTTCTTGGACCCTAATAGCCTTAATCATAATCTTAACCATAGCTGGCCTTGACCATCATCTTAATCATGAAGAGACTTATACCTAGCCATTATGTGATATTGCTGGAGTTATTGTTAAGAATGGTGAAAACCATACACCCTCACTAACTGACATAGGTACCAAAGATTTCGGCCTACCATTGTTGGTTCGACGACCTTACTATAACTACAAACACTGCTCATTGTGATGTAACATCCATTATTCCATTAACAATATATACATGTACATCAATATCTGTCGAGGTAAGCTTATAACAAAAACTTGACTGCATGATTCAACCTATTATCACTCCTTCACCCTGTGGCTAGGGTTTGCCATTGACATGAGTCGACAAGTCTGAGATCGTAAAAGAAAGGATTCGTGACATTTTCTTGAACACTTTTACCATTAGGTTGATCATTAGCAGATTGTTTTTGTAGTCAAATGTAAAGAAAACTTAATTGCTAAGTGCACCTTGGGCACGGGTGGCCCAGTCGTCTTAGGTGCCACGATTCGCTGTGCAGAGTTGCACCTCTTATGCACGCCAGAAACCTATGATTGTGGGTTCGAATCCCGGTTCGCCCCGATTATGTTTCTAGGTTTGTCAGCACCATACCCGTGCTTGTGGGTTTCACCGAAGTGAGACCTGCATCGGGCTTTCCTCCCACATTAAGCTGACACGCCGTGATATAACTGTAATACTGTTAAAAGCGGTGTTAAACCCAACTCACTCACTCACTCACTCACTATTATGATTGTATTGCCGTGGTTGCCCTACTATTGTTCTGCTATTGTGAGAGTATTGCCGTGGTTGTCCTGCTATTGTGATAGTATTGCCATGGTTGTCCTACTATTGTTCTGCTATTGTGATAGTATTGTCAGGGTTGTCCTACTATTGTTCTGCTATTGTGACAGTATTGCCATGGTTGTCCTACTATTGTGACAGTATTGCCATGGTTGTCCTGCTAGTATGATAGTCTTGCCATGGATGACACGCCGTAATATAACTGGAATACTGTTAAAAGCGGTGTTAAACCCAACTCACTCACTCACTCACTCTTTTGCACCTTGTCCTCACCTGATGTTGTATGTGGAGTATGATACATATGCAGACAGTCATCTCCCCACGCCAGGGAGGCGGCAGTGTGTATGTTGTCACGCTGACCTGACTGTTCTTATCTATCAGACAACAGGAAGCTGCATTGTTCTGGCACTGTGATATATGGCATCAGTTCCTTCAGAGGTACCGACAGTCTCTGTGTTTGATACCCTGCAGGAGAATTACACACATTCCATGTGCATGTGCTTAAAGGATATATTCGGGGATTTAAAGCACCTCAATGTTTATTGAAGGATCTTTTTTGAATGTCTGCAGAAGGCTTATTATACTAACTTGTCTGTACACTTAGCAGTAGCCTTGACCATAGCCATTGATAAATATATGTATGGAAAGAAATTCACGATAATAATCACACGACACGGTTTGTTATCATCAACTGTAAGAATCACCATCGCCTTATGGGGTGATGGGGCAGTGTGGTAGTTTAAGCTTCGACAGTTATGCAAAAGACAGGGTTCCATTCCACACATGGATACAATGTGTGAAAGTACGTGATATGGCTGGAATTTGTCTTGCTAAAAGCAGTGTAAAACCATACTCACTCATTCACTGACATAGGTGCCAAAAGATTTCAGCCTTTTCTTGGTCTTGTTTGATAGGCATTACTTAGAAGTTGACGGATGACAAAGTAATCTTGGTTGACAATGGATTATGGATCCTTTACAGTAATCAAAGAAGTTGTTATCACTAAATTGTGTCTACTTTGTCTTTTCTTGGTCGCCAGTAGCCTTGATCATAGTATTGACCTTAATCTTAAACATGATCGGACCTATATCTAGCTGTAATTCTGGTACCAATCTTCTAATACCTTAATGAACTGCATACATACTACTGAAAACAAGTTAAAGAACACCCACAATTGGAAGGCTGTGTGTTGCAATTCCCACCAGACATGACAGATTAACTATAGTCATATTAAAAATTTGGGTGTTCTTTCACTTCTTATGAGAAGTATATATCAGTGATTATTTTCTGAAAGGTCACAATGCATTCAGTACACATCATACCTACTGGTAGGGATCCTGTAACAAGGCAGTACTGTTTTGGGATTGTCCTGCTGTGAGACTGTGTGTAGTGGCCATAGCAACATCTACCTCCCTGCTTGCTGACCTTCATCAGCTGATACCCATCCCGTGCCCACCCTCATTTCCTCCGGGCACCCTCTCCCATCCCTCTGATAGTCTGGTAATGGAGACAATATGGGGCAGCATAACAGTGGGTGGAGCTGTGTTTATCGTGAAGACATTGCCAATAATAATAGAATATTGCTGCTGCTTTCCACACAGCAACCTATTAATATCAGGTTTAAATTGTATATTAACATTATGTCTGTACCTCATTGGTGCACTGCACTTGGTGTATATTGCAGTTATTGCCCTGAAAGTGCAACTTGTTTCCTGGGTATTGATATTCACTGTTAAGGTTATGAAATTATTAGTTTTTAAGTTTGGTTGAAATTAATCTTCCTTCAAGTATTTCTTTCCTCCGGTAGATAACCATTATCAGGCCATGATAATCCTTGCAAATTTCATTGGAACTGGTAAGGAATTGTGTACGTTACTGCTAATAGACTGGCTAAGATCTAAGTTTTATTTGGAACATTTGAGAAAATAAACTGCAGATGTGTGTGGCTCTATGGCTCATTCAGCCTCAGTGCAAAGGAAGAATAGAAATAAAAACAACAAAACCTTTCCATATTTATAAGAATTCTCTGCCTAAAACAGAGTCATATGATGTACAATATAATCAAACTTAGGCCTTTGGTTCATCCAATTGTTGAATCCAAAAGTTGAAGATTCTTTTGCACTTTTACAACATGGCATTGATAGACCACTCATCACAAGAGCTTGCCAACAATAATTTCTACCATTGCAATGTATTGGCTTGACGAATTGAGTCATGGATCATTTCCCCCCTCGTCATGATCTCAGTTCCAGTCGTGGGCCATGAGTCATGAGTGTGCCATGGTTTTGATGAGCAGCTGAATGCCTCTTGCCTTCCAGAAACCTTCGGAACCTAATATCCAAATTTGCAAGAACATTGTTATTTCTTCGCCATACTTTTGTGTCATTAGGCTTGAATGTTAAGACCTCTCACTGATTGGTTCTAACAGCATAGAGATGAAAGAAACCGACTGGTAGCCTAAGATGTCAGTACTACTATCTACAAACTAACATGTGTAGCCAGGTTTGCATAAGAAGCTGACAAACATGTTCTTCTCATTAGGTGAAAGCATCATCTCTGGGTAGCCGGCCTTGTCACCCAAGGCGACAAGGCCGGGGAGGGGGAGTGACTGGTTGTTGATATCCTGGACAGCTGACATGTAAGGGATACCCATTAGTGATCAGTCAATGACAACAGACCACAGAGAAAATAAACATAGAGCAAGGAAATAGTTGAGAGCAATCAATGAAGTTATGTTTTCTTTGGTTTATAATAGGCGGTTGATGTAGATGATGTAGATGCTGTGGATAGTATGGTTTTTGGGGTTGTTTTTTTGTGGTTTACATTGCACTTAGGAATATTCCAGCTATATGACAGCGGTCTGTTAATAATCAAGTGATTGACATCATGAGCATTGATCCATGCAAATGGGATAGGATGACATGCATCAACCATGTCAGCGAGCCTGACCACCCAATCCCGTTAGTTGCCTCTTACGACAAGCATAGTTGCCTTTTACGGCATGCATGGGTTGCTGAAGACCTATTCTACCCCGGATCAGAAGATAGTGTGTAGATGCTGCTGTTACTATGGAGATGAGTCTCAGCTTGGAAGACTCAAATGTTGTTGCTATCCTCCTCACCTGCCAAACATGTGTAATCGTGACAGACCTTGTAATATCCTGGGTGGGGCATGGACTTTGGTTGGAGGCAGAATATATTTCCCCCTATCAAATATCAAACGACGGCTGATATTTAATGTTACCGCTTCTTCTGAAATCCCTTCTAGACATCTGGGACAAGTGACTAAATTCAATTTTGTTACCTTTCTTTAATTGTAATGTGAATCAGTTGTAAATCCAATGGTATTGGTCCCTGTTGTGCTCAACACAATGTGTCTGCTACTGCTTCTGAACTCTTTTGCTGATGTCTTTGTAGTTATTCTGACTTCAGGATGATGGAGTAGTCTTGTGTTTTAAAGCATGTGCTTCAAGGATTCAAGTTCAATTCTTGGCATAGGTACAACTTATTAACCTATTCCTGTTCCTCGATGTGGTATTGCTGGAATATTGCTAAAATAGACTGTAACTTCTCTCATTATTACAACTTAAGAGATTATCATTAATTATAAGAGGTCTCAAAGATTACAGCTGAACAGTTTTCTGGTGTGAATGAAGTGTGCATATACATTGTATGAATGTGTTTGTCCTGAAATTGTTTGTTTCTTTTCTTTGACTTTGTGGAGGTGTGGAGTTGACTCAGAATTTAGAAACATGAGCTGGAGAAAATGTTAGTTTAACAGCCTTCAGAGATAGAATTACAGCAGAACTTAGCATTAAAAACTAATTCATGAAGAAAACTTCTGTTAGAAGACAAAGTTTCAACCAGTTAAGGTTTCGTTCAGACAAGATGGTTTTAAAATGTCTACCACCTGGCAGTTGTTACTTCTTTGCAACATCGTCAACTCCAACTCCTGACTTTGACAACACAAAGCCTCAGAACTTTAAAACATGTTCAAACTCTGATTCTTCTAAGCGAACTGCTTTAAAATAGATTATTTAAAAGGTCTTTGAAATGTTTTTGTTTATTTACATTGAAAAAATGAAACATGCCATAACCTCACTCAATCATGTGGGCGTGGCCCATGGGGACTGAGTCACTGGTAACGGCTCGGCCATCAAGAAGTCTCTAGACCATGAAATTCAAATTAAACTCAAACTAGTCTTCTAACGTCCAGAATACCAAGCCAAGTTACTTGAGCTTTGCATATACAGATGTAAAAACATTTTTACGAAAGCTGTTTTCCATTAAAAATATGGACGATCAATACTTATATTTTTAAAACACATGTGCTATGGATGTGTTTTAACTTTTACCAGGTTAAAACATGCGGAATGTTTCTTCTGAAATACACACAAACAGTCCTGTGGTCCAGATGGTAGATCTGGGCAAAGTCACGTAAACAGATTCCGTTTTATCCTGAAATTAAACTGTGAATCACCAGCTTCATTTGATGTTGATGGTGTTTTTGACATCCTTTTTGTCATTTTATTTATCATTATTTTTATCATATTATTTATCATAATATCTATCATATTATTTATTATTTTATTTATTATTTTATTTATTATTTTATTTATTATTTTATTTATTATATTATTTATTATTTTATTTATTATCTTATTTATTATATTATTTATCATATTATATATCCTATTATATATCCTATTATTTATCAGGAAGTCATCTGTAGAGCATAGGTGACCTAGTCATTTTGAGCCCAGAGCGGTCGTTGATTCTGATGTTGGATCAAAACTGGACCACCTGGACCCAAACTGGACTTTTGAGCCTGATTGGCCCAATGGCCCAATGGCCCAGTGGCCTTAGGTGCTTCAACTGACAGTGCAGAGGTTGTTCCTACCCACGTCAGAATCCCCTGTTTCTCGATTTCGATTCCTAGATTTACCCTTTCATGATGGTTTATCATCGCCATTCCATGTTCTTGCTTTCACCAAAGTGGTGAGCTTCTATATGATTTAACTGAAATACTGGTCGACATGCAGTGATGTAACTGACATTCTGCATTATACTCACTCACTCACTCACTCACTCACTCACTCACTCACTCACTCACTCACTCACTCACTCACTCACTCACTCACTCACTCACTCACTCACTCACTCACTCACTCACCTCTTACTATATGTGTAAAGAATACCTGAAATGATGCAAGTTTAGAAACATGATTAAGGCGAATCTGGGATTCGAGCCTTCGATCATCATAGGTTTCTGGCACACCAAAGTGATCGGAGAGTCCGTTAACATGGAGCACAGGATGCGTCATCAGAGAGATCATGAAGCTGTATGCTGTATGGTGGAGTACTGTTTTGACTCGAAGAACTGCGGAGACTTGAGCTGTCTTGATGAGATTTAGACCAGTTTCTTGTATGGCTCATCAAGTCCTTCTCAAATATAACCACATCCACGTAGGTGCAAACTGCTGATGCAGCATTTTTGTGTGTAGTGTTTGCCACTACTGTTGTCAGGGCTGCTATTGATGACGGCAGGTAGCAGATAGGCCATCTGAGAATCTCTTCTACTCCTCAAAATAATGGTTGCAAATTTCTACAACAGACACTTGCTCGACTCAGCTTACCCACTGCGAAAGTGTTAGTTTCATTTTAGTACTTGCTGTGTATCTTGAATCACTATGAATCTTCTTGAGTTTTTTTTACGGTATATATGCTGTGATAAGAGTGAATGATATGTTAAATTTGTAGGAAAAACAATTCCTTGAACTAAGTGTAGGTGATGACCAATGGACATGCTCATGTGATCCTGGGTTAACGGTTAACATTGACTAAATATAATCAGATCTTAATGTAAGGTCCTGGGCCCACTTGCACAAAGCGCTACGACTATTGTAAGCCTATGTTAAAGTATGGGAGTTACGATCATCTTAGCGCTAAGATCGCTTTGTGCAAGTGGACCCTGATCCCTCATGGAAATGGCAAGATTCTTGACCAACTGGTCTGAAGACCATAGCACCTGAAGTACAATTACTGGTCAGCTTGACCATCATTATCAGAGGAATGGTCAGAAACTTGGTCTGCTTGTTGAGCAGTCAATCTGAAGATGTCTGAGAAAATATACTCAGTGCATGGACAGGAAATAGACCTGGAGGACCAGGGAATGTACATGGGAGGGTCTTCCTGATAGCAGCAGTGGAGAGGCATTGGTTGAAACACATCTGTGTTCATTTCAGCTGCCTGGTATTGTACATCTGGCAAATACTGGTGTTGGGAAACATTAGGGGTGAAAAAATAAATTCACTTGATGAATTATCTTGGAGTGATAGAAATGCATACTTGTATTATTTCAAGTTGGAAAAATGTGGAGATATAGCGATCAGCATGTCTGTTTGTTTATCTGCCCTCCATTCGTTTTCCATTTCGGGAGCAAAACTCCAAAACCGTTGAATATCATTTGTTGAAACTTGTAATACAGATCAGTCCAGTGCAAGTGACAAATTGGTGCCATTTGATTTTGGTTTTTATTTTATTTGTTGTCATGATGACAAGTTGGACTTATACTGAAAATGTGGGAAGTGCTCGTTCCGGAGCAGAACTCCAAAACCGTTGAATAATTCTAGTTGAAACTTGCTGTACAGATCAGTCTTGAGGTGAGCTTGCACCATTTGATGATTTGGGATTATAAAAAATATGAACAGCTATATTTTTTCTTCACTGAACTGAATGTATCCGATGGCAATGAGCCAAAGGGTGCGGGATAAGTGGCCAAACTTTCCAAATTGCACCAGATTTGGGGGAGATGTCATCTCCTGATGACTCTTTTTTGCCCCTGTCCTTAATCTATTTACCAAACTGTGCATTTAATGGCATTTCTAAATTTTGCAAAAGCTCATCATTTGCACAATTAATAACCTCTGGTATGGAGTAGGTTCTATCAGTAATCTGTTAATTATGTAATCAGACGTGAGTGTTTTGGATTTCAAAGAAAAGCCAACATTTTCCAGACAGTACAAAAAGCCATTGTATGAATGGATGTCTTGTTGCCTGAGATGGTGGGCAGATAACACAAGTATCTCCTCTGTGTTTTGTCTCTGTACAAACTGGCAGACTAGTGTAATTAAAGTTGTCTATTATCTCTTCGCTCCTGTTACATGTAAACATTAGCCTGTTTCCCACTGATAGCTGTAGTCTGTTGGATGGAGAAACTCGCAGGAGGTGGAGGTGGTGGAGGAGGAGGTGACCTCTTTGCACTCAGTTACTGCTGAAATAGGACATTTTCTCTAGTTTGCTCATTCGTTCCTAAGAAATGTTCACTGAGAACAGAATATTTGTATTCAGTGTCAGAGAATTGTATGGCATATCTTTCTCAACAATGTAAAAAAACAACAACTTAAGACCATAGATCAGACAACGTAAGATTTATTATATTTTCATTCCATCAACATCCCAACAATGAAAATCAAAACAAATAATGTATTGGAGGTTGTTTAAAAAAATTAAGTTAATATTTGGATCCCGGCTCTCCCCGATTATGTTTCTAGGTTTGTCAGCACCATACCCTTGCTCGTAGGTTTCACCGAAGTGGTAAAAATCTGAGACCTGCATCACTTCTGGCTTTCCTCCCACATTAAGCTGACACGCCACGATATAACTGGACTTATGTTAAAAGCGGCGTTAGGTTAAACCCAACTCACTCACTCACTCACTCCTCCATACACCCTCTTTCTACAGTTTACAGTGACGACTTTGCTTGCCTGTTTCTCCCGTGTGTTATTGTGTTGAAGGAAAACACTACATGTTTTTGTTGGCAAGGGTTTGTGATTGGTGGACTAGCCTGGTGTACAGGTCACTGTTTGAATACCTGACGTAGGCTTGTTTCAGTCCGTTTAGCTTGTTCATGTCTTTCATTACATTATGTGAGGAGAGTTATACGATTCAAGGTGATTTAGGGCTGAGAAATGTGTTTGATAATGTGTGGGATGTGTATGGCATTGTTCATCGCTAACAGCCATTGATAAGAATATTATAGACTAACACTTAGTCAATGAAAACATTTCTTTCAGATAATTATTATTTATTTTTTTCAAAGGAACCTTTCCTCTTCTGCTGTGTGGAATCAAACGAACTAGACTTGGTTTAGTTTGATCTAGACTTGCCTAGGCTTTTAGTAATAAATATGTATATATAAATTCCAGGTATGGCTCAGAATATTATTAAGATACTTGTTAAGATTTTTGCCGAAGTGGCAACAGCTAAATGGAATGAGCAACTGATTTAAATAATGGTAAAGATTCAAGATTCCATAGCAATTCAAAGATGGCCATAGATGTAGCAGGGTATTCTGTTCACAAAGAAACAAAAAGAAGTTGGTGCTACTAAGGAGTCATAGGTCAATTGCAAAATAAAGTTAAAAGGGTTTTCAAAATATTTGAAACAGTTCCTTTGAAATTCTTCAAACAGTTTCTTAAATCTTTCATGAATTCCACTTTACACAAGGCTACCATGCAATTACACCGGGAGTCAATGACCCTTCAACATTTACGCTGTCCCCAAGTGCCCCAGCCAGGGATCACAGCCTGTTTGTATAGGGAGACCGGGTTAACTGGGGTCAGTGTGGCAGCGGGGTACGAAGACCAGGGATTCCAAGGTGTGCTCAGGCATAGGACCAGCTTTCTGTGGGGTGATCGATCAGAGCAGGGAGAGGTTACTATTTTTGAGAGAGGGGATGGTTTTGTGACCAATCAGTGCAGGCAGGGGCTAGGTTGATGTGAGGGAGGGGATGGTGGGGTGACCGATTGGTTTAGCAGGAGGTTTAGGCAGGGGCTAGGGTGATGTGATGGTGGGGTGACCGATTGGTTTAGCAGGAGGTTTAGGCAGGGGCTAGGGTGATGTGATGGTGGGGTGACCGATTGGTTTAGGCAGGAGGTTTAGGCAGGGGCTAGGTTGATGTGAGGGAGGGGATGGTGGGGTGACCGATTGGTTTAGGCAGGAGGTTTAGGCAGGAGTAAGGGTGTTGTCAGTTTGTCATACAGACCCTGAAACAGATATATATCCAATGCAGCCCATTGTCTATAAAAGTGGGCAAGTCTAGATTACTGCGAATGAAAAGAGTCTCAGGACTCCTTTTTATTATATTTTATTGAGATAATTTGACAACTTTTTTTTTGCTGTAGAATATTTTCATTTCGGACACCGGATGGTAGTCTAGGGTGTTGTGGTGAAGGGTGGTTGGGTGACCGATCAATGAAGGGAGGGAGGGGCAGGGGTTAGGGTGATGTGAGGGAGGGGACAGTGGGGTGACCTATCAATACAGGGAGGGGTCAGGGTGATTTTTGAGTTCTTGAATGTTTGAAATGTTCAAGCTTGTGTTCATTCCCTTGGATTAAAGCTTGAAATTATGACAA
The DNA here is from genome assembly GCF_023055435.1 of Haliotis rufescens. NCBI lineage: Eukaryota > Metazoa > Mollusca > Gastropoda > Lepetellida > Haliotidae > Haliotis > Haliotis rufescens. The sequence goes on along the minus strand of NW_025963890.1, from coordinate 57,550,254 downwards.
AATATTTATCTGATGTAATGAATAACAAATGTATATGTATTCAGTTTAAGACAAGAGATAATGAAATAGATCATATTGTCATATAAAACTGAACAGAATTACATTTTTTTTAACATTTTCAAAAACAGTGATGGTACAATTCATTCACCCCCCTCAAAAACAGCTGATGCATCTTGATGTCTATACTGCTCTTAGTGTAATGACTTACAACATCACCCAGCCCCAAGAACACAGAAACAGCTGCCTTGTTTCCAGACAAAACAGGACCATGGCGCCCTTCACAAAACTGTGACATTTCTTGCTTGAAATGTGAGATCTTTGAGCCTCAGAGAAAATAATCTGTGGCCAGATAAATATTCATCAGGTGAACTTTGGAAGCTAATGTGCCAAATAGGTAGGCTTGAGTCATCAGGAGAAAAAGGTTCCGATAATGTTTAAAAGTTCAGAGTAGAACAAAATATACACAGAGGTGAAGAGCAAAACTTGAAGCAAAATATTTGGGTGTCTGGAGAGAGCAGAGTTGGTATGTCAGAGGCTATGGAAGATGTTTTGGCACTGAAGGTGTGGACGATGATGCCATGATAATACACAGATACAGGCCGGGAATACACAGTGTTAATTGATGTATACGCACCGCATCCAAAGTCTTGGATACCAGAATAACAGAGGGCAACACTAAACCAAAATAGGTGGCTAATTAGCCAGATTATAGAACAAGAGGTGCCTGGTTGATGTAAAATGTGTGCCGCGGGGGGGGGGGGCCTCTGGAGTGTTTTGTTGAACTGCTCATTTCTCTGAGGTAAAATAATAAGCTTTTATCAGTTGTGGGGTGAATGGAAGTAGCTGTTAAAGGATATAGTAGTTCCTTTTATTACCAAGCACTTGGATCATGGATTTATTCAGGTGGGAGGCAAGGAAAAGCATCAAAGCGGCTTTAATCAAATGAATAATGTTTTATACAACAGACATGGAATAATGGAGACAGTATACCTGCAGACACAGGGTTCTTGTGTCTGTCTTTTATTACATTCATTAATCACTTTGTAAGAGATGCAAGTGACGTCTATAGACTATAAGAAGTCTGCTGAAACACACACAACCAAAATAAACAAAATTCACTTTTCCAAACTTGAGTAGGTGGATCCATGATCTGTGTAATAAGAAAAAGGTTGGCATTATCCAGATGTTGGATAATATACTACTCAAAAGAAATTAAGGACTAGCCGATTCTTTCATGTTACTACGGTTACTCTGTCTTGCCATGAGGTGCAGGAGGGTAGCCTCGTGGTTTAAGCGTTCGCTCGTCACGCCGAAGGCCCGGGTTCAATTCCCCACTTGGGTTCAATGTGTGAAGACTATTTCTGATGTCCACTGCCGTGATATTGCTGGAATATTGCTAAATGCGGTGTGAAACCATACTCAATCAATCAATCTTGTCCTGGACGATACTGTAGTCCTGACACATGGTCACAGCAAGCCCAAGGCCAGTGGCCCTATCTTATCCCAAGGTTGAGCTCTTTAGGGACTGCTGCCACTTGAGTTCTGGTGTAAATTGCAGTGATCTGTCTCTAACTTGCCTGCTTATCACTGCACATTGCATGTACATATCACCCGCTTATCGGCCCTATCCCAGGCGGGGGAGGAATGTGGCCAGATGTTTCGCCATCACAGCCTTGCAAGTCAGAGGCTATCTCCACTTTCGCTGGCCTATACTCCAGCTTCACGCCTTGGATTCATGCCTCATGTCCTTCAGCTGAGGCTGAGACAGAGGCCTCTGGGGAATTCTATAGGTTTCCAGTATCTCGTGCTTGTGGCCAGAATGGGGATTAGCTGGACACAATGGTTGATATGTATACTACATTGCCTACTGAGTCACTAACAACATGGACTCAATCACTCATGTGACCAGGATCCAGACATTTTAGGGAGACGGTTATTGTTACTGTATATCACTGTGTTTAAGGTGAATGTTTTGTACCTAGAATTAGGGGGCTTTCAAGAGGGGTCGTTTTATACACAGGGTTGAAGAGTTTTGATTTTTTTCCCCCTAACACAAAGACATTTCTGTGAGCACGTAACACTGGAAATACCATATCAACAAATCTGTACTGAAGTACGGAAACTAATTATGTAATTACACTGTCTGGTTATATATTGTGTTCATTGCATATCTAGACTTATGTTTGATATATACAATGTATATCATAAATGCCATTCATTGTCTCACTGAAAGTCATATTTGTTTGCAGAACAGGAAATACAATTTAATTGGTAAATCATCATGTCTAGTGATGTTTTATCTCAAATTTCAAATTGTACTGACCAAGTTTAATTATTATGGTCTGTTCGTTTCCCAGGATTCGCTGAACGGATACAATGTAATTATTTTCTGCGGAAGACTAACATGTTTTCATTGTAAACGTAGAGATTGTGTATGCGCTGGTGACGTGCTTCATTCCGATTTGCTTTATAGACAGGGTATAATTAGCATCGATTTTGAAGGCTTGTACAGGGGGGTCGCCTCATAGATGGGGTTGCTTTATAGATACAAATACAAATATATACAAATATATCAAATACAGCCCATGCAAGTCTATAATGTTTGGCAAGTCTAGATTTCTGCAGTATCAGGAAAAAATCTGAAAGTATCTGAAAATGAAGAGAGCCTCTGGGCTCCTTTTTATTAATTAAGATAATTTAACAACTTTTTTTTTCTGTACTCATTTCAGAGACTAGATGTTAGTCTTCTTTATAGACAGTGATATGCTGTGTGTCTGTTTATTGCAATTATCTTTTCCTGAGAGATCAGTGTCTTACAGCTGTGTTTCAGAGTGTTTGTTGATAAAACACTGCTCGAACTAGGGCATGCTGCTCCAATGGTATGTACACTAATTAGGCTCTGTATGGAATTAAAAAATTAGGGTTGTCATAGAAACAGTTTGAATAAGAAATATTCGTCCTTGAATAGTTATTGACTTTAGCCACTTGGAAAGAATAAGAAAATAGTAAACATAGCATATGTTCTGAGATTTTACAGGGAAACTTATGCAAGTTTGTGATCTCACAAATGCCTTCTATAATCTTCAGGTGAAATCTAATCCTGCCTTTCGTGGTCATGTTTCACTTTAATTATTAACGCACATGTTCTGTGTTGGAAAAAAATGCCCTAATGATCCCATTGTTGACAGACAGATGCATTATGGGAATGAGGTAGAGTAAGGGGTCAATATGACATTCTGGGGTTAAAACTGAGTCCCTGACAGGGTGTATATCCAACTGTCTGGAATGATGGACGTTGTCCTGGTGATGGTCTACCTTGTCTATCACAGGGAATGTTTTCTTTCATAAAGACTTTTTCACACTTATATGTAGGTATGGTTACACAGTTTGTACATTTGTCAAATAATCAATAATTGTGAAAATCTGGGGTAGAATAGGTCTTCAGCAACCCATGCTTGCCATAAAAGGCGATTATGCTTGTCGTAAGAGGCGACTAACGGGATCGGGTGGTCTGGTTCACTGACTTGGTTGATGCATGTCATCGTAACCCAATTGTGTGAATCGATGCTCAAGATGTCAGTCACTGGATTGTCAGGTCCAGACTCAATTATTTACAGACCGCCTCACATAACTGGAATATTGCTGAGTGTGGCATTAAACAACAAATAAACAAACAAACCAAAGTGTCCTTATTGGCTAAACAAATACCTCATCTGTAATTCTGATTTTCACAACACAGGGGCTGTCGGGTAGCCTAGTGGTAAATAAGATTATTAATTTCTTATTCAAGTTAATTTTCACAAGGAAAAATGTTTTCAATAAAAAATCCCCCGGCTGGCTACGGCACTGAATAAGTCAGGATAACAACACAAAGTATCAACACAAAATAATATGTATATATATCTAGATTGGTTTGGTTTTCATAAAATAAATATATTCCACAGTCATGGTGCAGGACGACCAAAGGTTAACCAACCATTTCCTCCAAAACCAGTCCAATCAAATGGCATTTCAACCCTCTCATCCAAAGCTTGGAACCTCGGGACCTTGTTTCATCTTACACCATCTTACAGAGGTTGAGCCCATTTTGTTCGCAAATGTCACTGAAATATGATCCCATGCATTTGATTTCCATCTTCTCCTTGGGTGCCTGGAAGGTTTGTGATGTGTTTGGCCTCAGCCATCTTTGTCTCCTGCCAACATCCATTAAATGCTGGAAAAGTTCAAAGCACTAATGGAAGGATCATATTTGGCCCCTGTTTGTTTCAGCCATAACAAAACAAATAATGATTTGTCAGTAGTCGGCATTCTGTTTGGATTTGCATGGATTTGATTGTTCGTTTTCAGCATTGTGGAGTATGGGTTGAGTTGTGTGTAAATTCTGAAATATGTCCGTGCATTAGGTGATATTAAAGGTTACCTGTGTGGTGTGTATGGTCGTTAGTATGGGGGAGAATGCTTGGGGGCGGCAATGTTTGTGTTGGTTGTTCATGGGATGCTTGTGAAAGCTTGGTTACGTTTTCTTGTGGCTTATGGGCTTTATAATCAGCTATATTTGGTATCTGTGTTTAGTTTTCACACAAATGTTGATATTGGGTCAGAAACATTTTTATCCTTGGGGGACAGAAATTTGGAAAAACACCAAGACAATATTTAATATACTCTCTATTGTCATCCATCTTAAGTCAAAATAAACAAGACTTTCTTTTGAGACATGTGAATTTAAATTTTTTTTGTGCCATTTGTTTTTTCTGTGGGTAAGAATGGGTGACTTTTGTAAGAAATTGTTAATTATATTTGGGGTAAAAATTGAAAATAAAAAATGTATAAAATAATTTGCAAAAATTAACTGAAATCGTAAATTTTGTTATGTTACTATAGGAGTAATTATATGAATTAATCATGATTTTTACTGCTACCTCAATATTGGGATTATTAGCTTACTCTTATTTGTTCAATCAATAGACAGTGTTTCATGTCTTAAGCTGATAAGTGGCCCCCTTATAACTTACCCCTTAGTTAAGTGGCGCTGCCTACCTACCTCTATATATCCTGGCTGGGCTATCAGACCAATATATATTGACACCATTCCTCAGAGGTCAGCCATATCGAGCTAAGCTACCTGACTTACAATCTCATCCTGAATTGTTGACATGTTGGCTTACCTAGCGCAAACAGATGGACAGAGGCCCACATTGTATCAGAGGGACATTTAGCATATTGGTGGGATACCAAAACCCATGTCAGTTGTATCAGATGTCGCAGATCGAGTGTGTATATCTCTCCGGGAATTACCGAGATCGCTGATAAACTATCAGGAGTATTACAATAGCTTGATCAAGTTTCAGGTAAATGGGTCTGTGATGGCAAAAAGGTGATGTCCTTTGAGATTTCTAGGTTCGCCTGCCATACTCCCAGTATTTAAATTTCAAAGAAGAGGGATGCCATCTTTGTCCAGGCCATACAGGGACTTATGTCAGGATCAACAGCTTGCATCTTATCAGTTTTCTGTGTCAGTGGCGGTGAGCAGTGCCTAGTTCCATACTCGCCTTCGTCACACCTGTACTCCCACTCTCTCGTTGTGTAGAGGACCTCACCTGGAGAACAGAGTTAGAGGTGAATTCAGGCCAGTTTCCGAGGGAAACCAGTTCTCCGAGATTCCCCTCGTGAGTTTCCCCTTTTCAGTTTCCCCGTGTGAGTTACCCCTTGTGGGATTCCTGTCCGTATCTACGAGCAGGTTAATGGTCTGTGAATATTTGTCCTCTTCAGCTGTGTTACCTGTGAGAGTCTTTCAGTCCATTCAGCGGTCACTTGAAGCCATTGTGCAATCTGACCTTACCAGTTCATGGCATGTTGATAAATTCCTCCGGTGATCTCTGACGGAATTTCTAACTGACAGGATCATGGTATAACGTTTATGGAAGGAGTATAGGCTGGACAGCCACAGATGGGATATATCACAGTGCTAACAATAGGATGGTTCATGTAGAATTTCGGAATGACTTGACTATTGAGTGACCAGTTGTGGCAATATTTGTTGTGTATTTAAAACTGATTCGCTGGATGGACTAGAGCACAATGTTTCGGTGCTTTAGAAAGAAGAAAAAGAAGAGGCCAAAGAATGTAAATGGCAGTCAGAATGGAAATACAGAGGTAATCAGTGGAATATGTATTTTCTTTTTGAATTATGGAAAAAATAATTTATAAATAGAAGTTCATCCTTAGTGATTGTTAGAATTTCCTGAAGATATTGACAATAGATGTTTGTATGGACTTATTTACAATGGACATCTAATGATTGAGTGAGTGAGTATTGTTTTACGCCGCTTTTCGCAATATTCCATAAATATCACGGCGGGGGACACCAAAAATGGACTTCACACATTGTGCCCATGTTGGGAATTGAACCCGGGTCTTTGGCGTCACAAGCGAATGCTTTAACCACTAGGCTACCCGACCGGCCCCAGACATCTAATGAACCTATTGACTGGCATAAGGTATTCATAGTTCGTTGTGACCACCATCAAAATGAATATTTGATTTTAACTCTAGTGTGAAATACCTTCCAAGGAAGGTCATGTTTGCTTGCTGGTGGCAGGGTGTATGATCAAATTTGAATGCCTGTGAGAGGTGTTTTAACTACTGTTATTTACTCGTTGTTTAGAAAGACAACTCAGACATTCTCAATGGTCCAGACAAGATAGGGGGGTTGATTTGTCCTGTCGTAGGTTGATGGTTTGACAAGCACTATGCTATTGTGGTTGATCTTTTCACAACTGTAGACAGTGTATGTAGACACGTGAGTGCTTCATGGGTGGTATTGCAGTTTGAAAGAAGACTCACGACTGTCGCAGACACTTGTTTGTAACTTTTTACATTCCATTTGTGACAAAAATGTTTCCTTTTTATTTGTCGTTTCAATATTTATTGTTGTAAAGGAATACAAGTGTTCATTAGGTTAATCATTTAAATTACATATTTTTCAATTTGGAAATGTTTTCATATAAAAATTAACATTTATTCAACAAATATTACAACGATACCACTTATGCAACACCCTGTGTCCAGGTCACAACATTGACGTATCCTAGTGACAAAAATCTTCATTTTTGATAATCATTATTATTGTTGTTATTTTTGTTATTATTATTGTTCTTAAGGAAAAAATGGGGTGGTTGGGCAGCCTTGTGGTGATGAATTATCAGACTATATAGATATTTTTCAATTAAAAATGTTTTGGTGTCAAATTTACGACATCCCTTATACAACACCTGCAGCCACTCTGATATTATCTGTAAATACACCATGTATATAGCATGCAGACCAGCTGTAGATAGGTACTGACACAAGTAAAGTATCCCATCCTCGACCCTCAGACAGGTGAAAGTCAAGGTGTGTCTCAAGAGGATATCACAGCATGGGTTAATGTTTAGAGTATAGCTGTCATATCAGGGTGATTTACAACTTGACCGGATTAGGCACCTCCTCAAGAGAGCTGTTGTTTCTGGGGTAGGGACCTGAATGAGTAATTGCCACACGTTGCTTTTTTACTATGCTCATCATTTATCAGAAATGGTGCTAGTTTTTCTTTGATATGACTGTATGAGAAATCAACGACATTGAAATGGATTGTCGAGTGACATGTGACAGAATTATTTTGCCGTTTAAGACGCCGCGATTGGCTGTGCAGTTGTGTCCCTTGGGCACTCCAGAAACCTATGATTGTGGGTTCGAGACCCGGTTCATCCAGATTATGTTTCTAGGTTTGTCAGCACCATACCCGTACTCATGGGTTTCACCGAAGTGGTAACCGTCTGAGTTGCATCACTTCAGGCTTTCCTCCCACATAGAGCTGACATGCCGTTAAATAACTGGAATACTGTTAAAAGCGGGTTAAACCCAACTCACTCACTCACTATGTTGCCGTTTATCTTAAGTGTGTAGGTGATGGCGTGCCAACATACACTGAGGCATGGATTGTTGTTCATATCAATCACTGGATTGTCTGGTCCAGATTCGGTTATTTACAGGCCGCTGTCATAACAGCATGAATATTGCAAAGTGCGGGGTTAAACAACAAACAAACTAATGCAGTCAGTTTGATATACCGACAGCATACTTGATTGTTTTATAAAAGAGTAAACTTATCCAAATACTGACTATGTATTCAAACTGTTGGCTACATTTCAAATAATATTTTGATGTTTGGCGTAAAAACTATGAAATATATATTTACTAAGGATTTGGGCTTGTCTCAATAGGCAGACTTGTAAATGGATTCATAAATGGTTTTGGCAGGTGACCAAGATTACTATCCCCTCCCTTCCTCTAGATGTCTACCTGTGTAGACCAAGCCTCTGGTATTACAGTTGGTACAGCCTGCTTGATAGGTAATCGTAGAGGGTCACTATCCTTTCATTGAGGCACAGCCCTTCTCAAGCGGAACTTTGTGTGGTGATTGGCCCCAAAATTCTGCTGTGTCGTAACTTTTAACACCTGTGCATTATTTGACAGTGGATGATACCTATAATTTGATAAGAGTATATGTCATTTGAGATGGACTGAAAAATAAAATCAGCCCTAACGATTGTCTTCAAAACCCCTGGAATGGTATTGATGTCAACTGAATGCATCATCTTGTGTATACTGACAGCTTTTTGGATTTTGATAAGTTTGTGGTCACTAGAGCATTGAAATTATTAGAGCACTTCAACAGCGATATCCATCATCTTATGAAGGAATGTGTGAGGCCATGCATGCAGGAGAGATAGTTGTGAAGGACATAGGTATAATGTCCATAATTAAGTCTACAACGAACACTGTGTGTGTGAGCGTGCATGCGTGTGTGCGTGTGGGCATGCATGCGGCTGTAATGGTATCAAGGTTATCATTGGGTACAGTTGAATATCGTCAGAAAAAGTCATGCCTTCGAACAATTTTATAACTAATCTAAAGAAGTTAAAGAATACCTTATTTATGTCATATGACTATAGTTAATCTGTCATGTCTTGACGATTGTAATATGAAAAGATTACAGATTCTTTAACTTCTTTTGTGTAGTATACAATGTGTCTCAAGGAAAAGTAGAATTCACATGTTCCTGTGTAATATTAGGATGGAGTTTTAGTGGGAGGTGTGGTGGAGTAGCCTTATGATTCAAACATTTCCTCATCCAACCAAAAATCCAGGTTTGATTCCAGCAGGCATATAATATGGAATTGCCCACTGTTGTAAAAAACATTGTTGGAGTCCCTTTGTGAGATATTTCTAAAATGTTGAACTTTGTGGCAGAGACCTTTATGCTTGTTTGGGAAACAAATACAATGTGTCAATCAGTGATATTGATATGTATATATCTATATCTATCTATATATCTCTCGCTCTCTCTCTCTCTCTCTCTCTCTCTCTCTCTCTCTCTCTCTCTCTCTCTCTGTATATATATATATGTCAAAATGAAAACTTGCTGAATAATATGGGATGGGATAAGCATAATCTTTCCCGCTCATGTATGAGAAGGTAAAGGGCACCTGCTAATGCTGTTTCTGACCTACAGCAACCAAGCTGTTCCAGGCGGACATTGATAGTGTCAGTAAACTCCCTGCTGAAGCTGACTCGTGTCTTCTCAGGTGTCAGTGATCTCCATGAGAGCACCTTAGCAAGGTGTAGCTGTCAGTATACCTGGAAATGTATAGGGGAAATGGACATAGGATTTGGAGTGTGAGGGGTCAGTTTACGTGGAGGGGTGGGACATGGTATTCAAGGGAGTAATGAGGGTCAATTTATGTGGAGAGGGAGGGGTGGGACAGGGGGTTCAAGGGAGTGAGGAGGGTCAATTTATGTGGAGAGGGACGAGATTCAAGGGAGTGATGAGGGTCAATTTATGTGGAGAGGGAGGGGTGGGACAGGGGGTTCAAGGGGGTGATGAGGGTCAATTTATGTGGAGGGGACAGGGGGTTGTGGAAGATGGCAAATGATGGTACAGACTACAGTATCAATCACAGGTCTGTCGGTCTGACTGAGGGTCTGCATCGTGGTTAGGGTACAAGATGATGCTTGGCCTATTAGCTGCGTTTGTCAGGTGTTTGTCTCAGCATGGTTGTATAAGTTTGTCTTGTCTTAAACCTTTCTCATTATTTAAAAACTGACACCATGTCTTAAAAACATTTGATAATATTTGACTTCTTCTGAAAAATTAAATTCCTTCTGTGGTTCACAAGCAGTTGTGTAGTGAATATTATTTATTTAACATTATTTTTCTTTCATTGTGGGCCAATGAGGAAGTTCAAGATCAAAGACCCAGGATTGTTTTCTTATTAACTCAATTTGTCGACCTCCTTGTTCTCTTACCCACAGGCTTCACATGGTTAAAATTTGTATGCCTCCAGTGCTGTCATGCTGATTTTTACTGTTTTCATTATATGACCCAAAACCCAGATTGTTAGTACAAGCTCTTTATACACTTAACAGTTCTTTGACAAAGCTGCCTCTCAAAGACCGAGTTGTTGAAATGCTATTGATCTGTATGCTGCAACAACCCAGCCATAGCGTGCTATGGAAATGTTACAAGTCACAGCTGTTATACTGCTCTGTCTTCACAACACACTGTGGACGATAAATAGGTGGTTAGTAGTTAATTAGTAAGTAATTATTCATGAAGACAAAATTAATGACTATAAACTGTGTACCCCTCTGTGCCTGATTGATCAACACAAACACGTTACAACAATGTAGGTCTTCAGCAACCCATGCTTGATGTAAAAGGCCACAATGCTTGTCGTAAGAGGCGACTAATGGGATCGGATGGTCAGACTTGCTGACTTTTTGAAGCATGTCATTGTATCTCAATTGCGTTGGTCGATGCTCATGATGTCAATCACTGGATTGTCTGGTCCAGACTCAATTATTTTCAGAACGCCGTCATATAGCTTGATTATTCCTGAGTGCGGCGTTAAACCAAAAAAACAAAAGCAAACAAACACATAACAGCAATGCCTTTAACACAAGATGTCATTTTCTGCTTTGTCAATATTTGAAGTGGGTCAGATGATCGCTGTAACCTTTAAAGACAGCATAATGTTTCTTTTTGAATCTGGAAGGATCAAAATAAAGTGCTAGAAACAATTCACTTTTAAACAACATGCAGCTGATAAGTGAACAAGATGATAAGCCTACTGGTATGTTTGTTTAGCTAACGTGACAGACCTGTCAAATGATACTGACAAATCCGTGTTTGTATTTGCCCGGCTGTTGTAAATTCTCCAGAATGATGTTTTTATTGTTTTATTATGTTCATGATCGTTGCTCAACATGAAAAAAAATGTTTTTTTTAATGATTTTTAGTATTAGTAGTATTTAGTATGATTAACAGCATATATTTCATTATGTTTGTGATGTTAATTTTATCATAGTATTGATTTCCATGAAAAAGCCATAGCCAGACTAAAGCAACTTTAGCATAATGTTGTTTATGCTTCACAATAATTGGACCCGTGAAGATCCGGGTTAGAATAGGTTTTCAGCAACCTATGTTTGACGTTAAATTCTACTCTGCCTGTCGTAAGAGGCAACTGATGGGATCGGACGGTCAGGCTCGTTGACTTGGTTGATGCATGTCATCGTATCCCATCCCCATGCTCATGATGTCAATCACTGAACTGTCTGGTCCAGACTCGATTATTTACAGACTGCTGTCATATATCTGGAATATTGCTGAGTGTGGCATTAAACAACAATTAAACAAAACAAAACGAAACGCAAAAATTGAATGATTTGAGCGCTGGTACAGCATAAATAGATCCAATTGCACTGATGTCAATGCTGATCAGATAGTAAGCTGCTGGTTACATGAAGTTTTCTTGTATTTTCAAGTGGAGCCATTATTTCAAAGATATTTGTTTATTAATCAGTACGAAGTGGCCCCAAGAAGCTGTTGGCACTACACGAAGGTGGAATGTTGTAGCTAACATTACAAATGGGTCAAATGCTACTGACACGTCTCTTTTTAAAATGTCAGCTCTAATGTCAATATCTGTTCCTGTTTCACCAGCGACATGTTTGAGAAGGTTGACTGGCAGGTTCTGCAATCATAATCATATTACACTGTCATTCCTGCCTCGTGCAGAGCAAATTGATTCCGTGGAAATTAGGACCTATTTCAGTTATGACTTTTAGTTTAATATGGCCTCTCTAGAATTATCTGGTATCATATTAACCTATCTACATATTCTGAATACCTTGTTTGTCCAGTTTGTTGAGGTAGATGATAATGAGTGCCAGCTGGTTCGCTTGCTTCATGTTTTCATAAATACATTAAGACCTGTATATTGGGATTATATATTCATTATCCTATGCAATTATTTGCTTTGTGTAGAAGCAGATTAATGACTCAAATTCTTCCAATAAAATATGTTTAAAGGAAAATAATACTGGAGGATCAAATGCTGCCCTATATCATCAGATTTGTCATATCCCTTTCTGGATGTTGGAAGGTAGGTTAGGCGGTTAAGTGGTTAAAGTGTGATCTGGTCCCACCAAGATGTGGGTTTGAATCTCAGTGTGACGATAGTATTATAGCCTAGTGTTCCAAAACAGCTGCTCACTCATTCACTTGGTATTGGGTGGGCATGGGTGGTCTGTTTGTGTGAGTGCCTGATTTTGTTGTGCAGAGTTACATAGTTGTCCAATCGAATGCCAGATTCTTGCTGATTATGAAGCTTGTATGTCTGCACTCTACCCATGCTCATTGGTTCAAAGTGGTAATTGTCCAAGATCTGGCATCACTTTGGGATTTCTTCCGACATTAACTGAATATGACTGAAATCTCACTCACTCACTCACTCACTCACTCACTCACTCACTCACTCACTCACTCACTCACTCACTCACTCACTCACTCACTCTAGTGTACTGCATGATTCCATGTGACATAACTTGGTATCATCACATGTAACAAACATTTAACACTTTTTAATGGAATACATGACAATTTACCTGTGTCCCTTGGTGTTTTGTGTCAGTACACAGCCTCCAGCACTGCTAATTTAGTTCAAGAAGTTTTATTTCAGATGACTGCCTGCTGTGTTTTCTGGAAATGTTGGATGCAATTTTTTCAATAGCTAAGAAAACATTGGTGAAACGTTGATTGAAAAAAATATGCTTCAATGACAATGTGTTTTTTCAGATTTCCGAAGTTGTGGTGCCAGGGCAGAGTGAAGACATCACGGCACGTGACGCCTTGTTGCTATGGAGTCGCAGACATGTGGAAGGATACCCTGGCGTCCAGATCAGAGACTTTTCGAGAAGTTGGAGAGACGGAAAAGCATTCCTTGCCATTGCACACAGACACAGGTGAGAAATGCCTTTTCATTGGTTGATTTGTGCTCTCATGATTAAATAGTTAACAGAACCGTATTTTAATGTGAAAATAGTTGTCTATATCAGGGACATACTAAGTCTTGTCACTGTACTTTGAATGCCCCATTAGAGGCTGATTAGATCCACAATTCAGGATCCCAATGCTTGTCAGAAGGGTGGATTAAACATTAAGTTGTGTTTTCCTGAACCTATCGACAGTTTGCAGATACATGATATAACTAAAATAATGCACCACTCACTCACTCACTCACTCATGACGTTAAACCCCATTTCACCTCACAATCTTCAAGCATGTGACAAATTGTTCCTGTCATTAAGCATTAACTGATTAACGCTTTGAGTTCTTGCCACCCATCCCCATGCTCATTTGTTGCTCTGGTTGGATGATCTGTGCTTGAGGAGGGTCATTTCAGAAGATGCGCTGAACTTGACCAGTGAAAGATGATTGGCATTTACAGTTGATGTGGAATCCATCATGGCCCTGTGGGGATTTTTGGCACAATACTTCCGTTCCATTCACCTATGGAATTCTGGCTCAGAACAGGGCAACAGAACCCCCAGCTTTACAGCTGACAGAGATGAGGATCATTATACCTTTATAGTATGGTTGTTGCTCATGCTGTCAACCACCATTGCCTCTCCCCTTGGTGTTTCTGAGTATGACACCAGAACCCCAGTTTGTAACCTCTGACTAAGAGTGAGTGAGTGAGTGAGTATGGTTTTAGCAATATTCCAGTAACATCGGGGGACACCGGATATGGGCTTCACACATTGTACCCATGTTGGGAATCGAACCCCGGTTTTCGGCGTGACGAGCGAACACTTTAACCACTAGGCTACCCCACTGCCTCCCCTGACTGGGATGAGGATCGGTTGGTCACAATGTGTGACCTGATTGATCATGTGTCATCTTACATTTCTAGTATGGATTGTTGTTCATGCTATCAACCACCAGTTTGCCACTCCATTGGTAATTCTGAGTCAGAATAAGACACCAGCACCCTTTACTTGCCGTAAGAGCTGGCATTTATAGGACCCTCTAAATCTTTAACTTTTTACATTCGTGTTATGACAAGGACACCTTGACTTTCATGGCTAATTTTGGACAGAGTTTATGGTCTTAATAAATTCTGATCGGTTGACGGTATTGTCTAATATTAAACTTGGCTTTCTCACGCAACCGATAACTCAATATGTTTTCAATGGTCCCAAGAACTTACCCAGTACCTGTAGTACAAAACACCGATTTTCCATAACCAAACGCCCTCCTAACCTAAGTGTCAAGAATACCCAGCTTTTTAGTATAACAGATGATCCAGTGGCCACCATCGCGTACAGAATGCCAGTATCTGATAGTATTTTCCTTGCTGCATATCACAGTCCTCCCCATCACATCTCCCTGGTATAGGTGTCTGCCTAGATTTACATCTATGCGTAGTCTCCCAACTCGGCTCATAGCCAACCAGATAAAAACACTTCTTTCTTTTTTTTTCTAAGGAAGATTTTCAGCTGATGCTGTGTCTCGTTTCTGCTCATCTTAAATTGTGATGAACAGTTGTATAAATTGTTTACTTGAAATTACTGATTTGCGAACCATTTCTGCTAATTCCGCTGATCATTTTCCTGTGTTATATTGTCAGTTTTGGTGGCGAGTTGATGTTTAATGATTATTTCAAGTAGATAGTTATCTTTATTGCTGTGTAAATTCTAGGAAGGAATTTGATTTTTTTGGTTCCTTTTGCATGTTTGGGGGATTCTGGGAATGTTTATTTATATATTTTCTTGTAATGTTTATAGAAAATCTGTGACTGTTTAGGTTCAGGAGATATTTCAAATCTGATAGAAAATTTAATGAATAAACATACTCTGAGGTTTGTTTTCATTTGATAAGCAAGTGCTTGAGCAGGATTGGATAGCTCATGATAAAATATAAACAAACAAAGACGGCCATTGTGTTTATCTTGTGCTTATCTTATACTTATCACATGATGTAATACAGTGTTTAAAATTAAGTCTAGACAGACAACTTTTCAACAGCAGTGGACCATTTTCTGAAATTTTGATTTTTCAAGATAAGGAACATTATCAGTTTAATTTTTTATTTTACATATTTGTTTGTTATTTTGTTTTTACACTTTAGAAAAAAACGCTTTCTTCTAGGATCTGTAGAACAGGTTGTGAAAAAACTCTGAATTTGATAACCTTCGTCAGTATGCTGTGCATATAAGGTTTGACAATAAGATCCATGTACAATTCTGTTTCCAGACCGGATTTGGTGGACTTCCGGAAAGCCAGACATTGCAGCAACAAACAGAACCTAGAGACAGCTTTCCGACTATATGAGAGGGAATATGGAGTTACCAGACTTCTTGACCCTGAAGGTGAGAACCAAGGGAAACAACTCATCGTATCAAATTATCAGACACTATTAGAACTGCAAGGTCCAAAGAAGTTATACCACTCACTCACTCACTCACTCACTCACTCACTCACTCACTCACTCACTCACTCACTCACTCACTCACTCACTCACTCACTCACTCACTGGTCGGAGTCGGTGTACTGTGTCTGACTGGAATATTCATGTTAAACTGCGCCACGTTACCTCAGTGGGCTAGCACTATAAAATTCGCACCAGTCTTTGGCCCCCCCCCCCCCCCCCCCCCCACTCCCCCCAACACGCATGCACGTTGATATATAAGTGCAATAATCTTGGACACGATGTTAAACCCCATTTCACCTCACCACCTATTAAAATGAACATATTTATCTGGTAAAGTTTCCCACGCGAGTTCCAACGGAGTAACTTTGTAACCCCTACTCTCCCTTCAGTGTGTATACCTTCCTATGTAAATGTGTGTCTAGGACAGATATAAGTAGGTTTGGAAGTGGGCTCAAGTAGAGTTAACCTGATACGTTTATCACACAGATCTTCAGCCTGTAGATTGGACAGTTTTTATAACCTGAATACTTAAGACACCTGACTTGAAACAAATCTTGAGTATCTTGGCACGGTCGATACAATGCACATCATCAGGGCTGATCGTAGTTAATGTTTGGCCCTTAATAGTAATAATGTAATACACTGTTGCACCTTTGAACTAAGTGGCTAGATATATGTTTACAGAATATCTTGTTGAAGTGAAGATGATTGAGGATTGAGTGTTTTGCCCTGTGATGATTGGGAAAGGATTGTTTCCTGTCTGAATGTAACCTTAAAGTTTGATACAAGCAGAGTTGTGTCCCTTATTTGTGAAGATATTCAGCTTATTGGTTACACACAAACAAATGTTTTCCCATAGACTTCTATAGTAAATTTTTTTTTTGTTGAAAAATAACTAAGCATTCAACAGCTATTACCTGTACATGTGAGCAAAGTCTGGCCTTAGAACAGAAATGAAAACAAAAAAATTGACTAGCTTAGCCAGCCCTGTTTCTGAGTACAGGAAATTAAACACACCACCCCAAGCATAAGTTATCATGTTGAAAAAGATAGCACGATGTATAGATAAAAATCGTCAGTTTTAATTACTTGATGGATGTACTTTTCAAAACCATAATCTTATACAAAATCATCCAATCACACCTGCCAGGTGATTCAATCTGCACTGAAGGCTCTCTTCGAAAACTGCTTGTTGAACAACTGATTCTGAATGGTGTAGTTGAACGGTGTAGTTGAGGCTTCATCTTGAAGGGAGACAATGCTCCATGATCAATGTAATTACTTTCGTTTGTGAAAGTTAGACATTGTCTCTCTGTTCTTAGGGTTATCATTAACTCCTAATTTGGTGTACATTATAAAAATGGAACTGGGAACTGTTGTTTTAGAGTTGTAAATTAAATTTTCTGTGACTGCCAATTAACCAAGCTTAGTCCCCCTTTAAGGCACTGACATGAAGCAGTATCTGGCACAATTTCTTTCAAGTCTGTCAATCTTAGCTTGTGACAGCTCATATGTAAGGGATTAAATTAGTCTGTCTACAGTCCCTGAACCATATTATTTTCCCTTCCGCCCAGCCCTTACTGTAACGCTGTAGCCTTAAATGAAGCTAAGTCAACAGTTTCAGAATTTCCCGTCTTTAGTGTGAACTAGTCTAGGGTAAACTCTGCTGAGAAATATACACAAGAATAAGTTTGGGGGTCAGTGTACTCACAGGCATTTGGCACCGCCTGATGGTCAGTATTGTTCTGTTGGCATTGTTTTAACCAGTGTAGTAAACATCTAAGATCTGTTCCACTAAAGTGGGGGCACGGGTGGCCCATTCATCTAAGGGGCAGCGATATGCTGTGTAAAGTGAGTCTCTTGGGCACGCCAGAAACCTATGATTGTGGGTTCAAATCCCGGTCCGCCCCAATTATGTTTCTAGATTTGTCAGCACCATACCCGTGCTTGTGGGTTTCACCGAAGTGGTAAACGTCTGAGACCTGCATCGCTTCGGGCTTTCCACCCACATTAAGCTGACACGCTGCGATATAACTGGAATACTGTTAAAAGCGGCGTTAAACCCAACTCACTCACTCACGCCACTAAAGTCTTTCACCCACTTAAAACCATCAAACAAGCAATAACCCCAGAACTTGTTCTCCCAGTGACTTGATACTGGACATATTAAATACGAGACAAGACAAAATACTGAATATAATACTGGAGATAATACTGGAGATAATACTAATCGCATTGATATGGCTCACGACTGATGACTACTGCATCAGATGTCATCTCCTTGATTATTTCTGAAGTTGGTAAATTCCGAAAGAGATAACAACCTGTTTGCTTTGACTTTGAAATGGATGCAAGGGCAAACGCAATTACCATACTAAATCTCCTGAATCTGTTTGTTTTCAGACAGTAATACTATTATGAGCATCCCCCTGTATTTATGACATTTGATAATGTCAGGTAATGTCATAGCTTGTTTGTTACGGAAATAGTGCCAAATGTTCAGGCGAGGCTGTAGGCTGTCTGACACTGTGAGTGATTCTCCACATTTCAGCTGCATCAAGAGTGTTGTGAAATGTTTTGACGTTTTTGACAGTTGCTGGTACTACTTTTGTGAAATGTCAAGGTTATTCAAAACTTTTGTAAAGTTTGTTGTCTGATGCAACCACTTTCGGATTCCAAGACAGAAAAGGTCTCCAGTTTTTCATGCTTGTCTTTCCATCAGGTGCCTAGGACGGAATAGGTTCCCGGCACCTCATGCTTGTCTTTCCATCAGGATTCTAGGATGGAATAGGTTCGAAGTTTCTGATGCTAGTCTTTCCATCGGGATTCTAGGACGGAATAGGTTCCAAGCACCTCATGCTTGTCTTGCCATCGGGATTCAAGGACAGAATAGGTTCTTAGTATTTGATGCTTGCCTTCCATCGGGATTCTAGGACAGAATAGGTTCCAAGTATTTGATGCTTGTCTTTCCATCAGGATTCTAGAACGGAATAGGTTCCCAGCACCTCATGCTTGTCTTTCCATCAGGATTCTAGAACGGAATAGGTTCCCAGCACCTCATGCTTGTCTTTCCATCGGGATTCTAGGACGGAATAGGTTCCCAGCACCTCATGCTTGTCTTTCCAACGGGATTCTAGAACAGAAAAGGTTCCCATTATCTGATGCTTGTCTTTCCATTGGGATTCAGGGACAGAATAGGTTCCCAGCACCTCATGCTTGTCTTTCCATCGGGATTCTAGGACGGAATAGGTTCCCAGCACCTCATGCTTGTCTTTCCAACGGGATTCTAGAACAGAAAAGGTTCCCATTATCTGATGCTTGTCTTTCCATTGGGATTCTAGGACAGAATAGGTTCCCAGTACCTCATGCTTGTCTTTCCATCAGGATTCAAGGACAGAATAGGTTCCCAGCATCTCATGCTTGTCTTGCAATCAGGATTCTAGTACAGAATAGGTTCCTAGCAGGTCCTTTTACATGACCATTCTGGAATACTGCTGACAGTGATCTCACTCACTCACTCACTCACTCACTCACTCACTCACTCACTCACTCGCTCACTCGCTCACGGCATAATTATAAAACCTATACTTTAGTTTAGGTTCAATAAATGGTACAGTTGCTCCATGGCTGATCCTGTTTCATGCTGTCATGCTGTAACGCAGCAGTATAGGCCTTGCCATGCTGTGCAGATCATGCCAGTCAGTGTAATTGGCAGGTGAATATTTTTTTGGAATGTAAGAGGAATATGTGTGTCTGTAGTAATCCTTGCGAGTAATTGATGCACGGAAATTGATGTAATTGGATGAGTTAGTTTTTCATTCCAGCCGAGATGTTTATTTGTCAGGTTAATGTATCACGATGTTTATCAGCATTCCCGTGTGTTACAGCATCAGTAAGATCATGCCTGTTTGGAAGATGAAGTTTACCTGACATCTGTCAGGATAATTTTATTTATCCTTTTCATGATTTAAAAAAAGACTGATTAAGTCATATTTAATGAGAAAAAATATGATTAATTCAATATTACGTTTAGTAAAGCATTATGTAATGATAAAGAATGCTAACGTTCCAGACTTGAAAATCATCAGAGTGGAATAATTTAAGCTTAGACCAAAATTAAAAAGAATTTTATTGTTATTTTGTGTATTGGGTGTTTTTAGCTTGTTAAAGTTCCTACTCATCTGCCGAAGGCCAAGGTTTTATTCCCCATGGGTACAAAGTGTGAAGCCTATAATATTACTAAAAGTGGCATAAAACCTGACTCTCACTCAGGCGCTGTAGTAGCCTCATCACCCTGAATGCCCAGATTCGATGCCCCACATGGGTACAATGTGTGAAACCCACCCACTCACTCACTCACTCACTCACTCACTCACTCACTCACTCACTCACTCACTCACTCACTCACTCACTCACTCACGTTTGCCTGCACCAGAGTAGACATTGTAGGTATTAGCCAAACGGCACACCCTGTTTTCAGCAATAAGGTCTCCAAAGCCAAGTTTCTGTTTCATAGGTAAATAACACAGACCACAGCAGGCTACACACACAGCCAGTTAAGTGCAGGCAAATGTACAGAAAGTGGACATGTCCCCAATGTGTGTGCCCAGATGTAGAACACTTTGTGTGTTGGTAGAACGCCCACATACGTCCTTGTCAGAGCTCCCATCTCAGTACCATAGCAACCTTGTTCTAACAATTTCGCATTAGTTACATAATGTTGTTTTACTGTTATTAGCAGTGTAGGAAATCAGTTAAATGTTAATCATAGTTAATATGCTCTAATTTCCACCTAAAAATATATCAAATATTGTCAAGAATAACAGCATTTTTCAGCCCGCCAAGCATGATCACACACAACCAACCAGGTCATCAAGTCATCCCTCATTGTAATTAGTCCTGCACCAGGGCCCCGTTTCACAAAGCACTCTTAACATTACGACTGTCGTAACTCCCATAGTTTAACATTGACTTACGACAGTTGTAACGGTATATTGACTTTGTGAAACGGCGCTAGGCTGGAATATCTGCTTTTGATTTAATCCTGGCCTTTATCCAAGACTAGATGACCAAAAATTAAACAAGTCTAGCTAGCTCTGGGAAATAGACACTAGATTTGAATTCTTTTTAATTTAAGCATAGAAATTGTTTAATGAAAGACGTCATGTGAAAGATCTCCGTGTACATAGCAGCCACTAAGATGTGGGGTATATGATGTGTACTTATGTGATGTTTGTATCCTCAGATTTGGACGTACCCGACCCTGATGACAAGTCTGTGTTGACCTACGTCTCCTCCCTCTACGATGTCTTCCCACAAGTCCCCACTGTCGAGCAGTCACTCAGAGACAATGTATGTACTTCCTCTGTGTACCCATTACAGTTGGGAAAGCATCTAGTCCTTGTAGCTTAAAAATTAGTTTTTAGAGAACCGTTCTGTTTTTAAACATTTTATTATTTTCATCTATTTTTATTATTTATGGTATATTCAGATATAAATATTAAAAAAGAAATGAATTAAGTTTTTTTAACAATACATCAATAAGAAAATGTAGAGCAACAACAAATTAATAATTTTGTCTTTAGAATCTTCTCACCCCATACAAATACGTATTGGATATAAGAAATACTCTTCTGTGGCTCAGAAGAAGAAAAAACTTATTTCATTAACATTACTTTTGTGATGTGAGACATTTTTGAGCCTTTGAAAGCAAGAAAGGTTATTAAAATGTAAGAAATAAATCTCTTCTAGAAGATCTTTTGTAGAAGATCTAATTAACAAATGAGCCCGGAGTTGTGTACTGTTCGGAATCAATCTTGCTGGAACTGCCAGTTGGCAAGAGCGTAGTCCCCCTTTAATTGTTTTGATACTGGTGTGTGTCAATGAGGCAGTGTGTTAATGGTGCTGTGTGTTGTTGCTGTTGCTGTGTAGGAGCGTCAGCTGAAGGTGGAGGAGTACCGCGACCTTGCCACCGCCCTGCTCTCCTGGCTGACTCCCACCACTAACATGATGCTCGACCGCTCCTTCCCGGGCAACCTGATGGAGCTCAAGGTACGTGCGCCAGTCTTATGTACATCCAACAATGTGTGTACTTATAGTGCACTAGGCTCCATGCACAAGGTGAACTCACAAAGCGCTAACATTATTACATCACCATCATAGACTGGCAAGATGATGAAGTAGCATGTTCTTTTACAAGGTGTGGTATGAGAAATTACTGGCAGAGATGGGGTTTACTGTGTTAAACATGGTGCTAGGGAAGCCTAGTGGTTAAGGTGTTTTCTCATCATGCTTAATCCCGGGTTCAATTCCCAACATGGGGTATGGTGCCCATTTTGTGGATGTTGTTGAGCGGTGTAAAACAATACCTCACTCACTCACTCACTCATTCACTCACTCACTCACTCGAATTAGTCTTCAGCAACCCATACTTGTCGTAAGAGGCGACTAATTGGATCAGGTGGTCAGATTCGTTGACTTGATTGATACGTATCATTGTATCCCATTTGCTTATATTGATGCTTGTGATGTCAATCACTGAATTAACTGGTCCAGACATGATTATTGATACACCACCGTCATATAGCTGGAATATTGCTGAGTGCAGCGTTAAACAACAAACAAACAAAAACAAAACACTCACTGTGTTGAACTTGACATTGATTCGCTCAGTGTTTTTAGTACAGACATGAACGCTGTTTTTATATGTACAGTAAGCTATGGGTATAAAGAACTCAAATGGACCACTAATTTTAGTTTGTTATAACCGTAGTTTGTTATAAGCATATATACAACATCTGTACAGCAAATGGCCGAGACCAAAAATTAAGTTTGTAATATACATCGTTTTTTTTATTAGCGTGTTCGTTATAAACATATTTGACTGTATTTGTATTTTATGCAGAATTTGCTGGCTGACTTCAATAGATTCCGTCTGGAAGATTTCCCAGAAAGAATGGAACAAAGGAAGAAGCTGCTCAAACTGTGGGAGGAAATACAGGTGAATACTGATACATCGTATCTTTGACCCTTGTCAGAGCAAAATAATGGATAGACCTTCCTGTGGTATGAAATCACTTTTAGAAAAATGGGGTGATTTTTAGAGGAAACACATTGTTATTACTTGTTGAATGTGACTTTTTAGGTTGAAATTATAGATAAACCTTTCAGTGTGTGACATTACAAGGTGTCTTATCTGAATATGAAAAATATCTTTACAATATTAATGGATGATGAATACCATTCTTTCCTTGTGTGGCAGCAACTCTCCACAGACTCCGCCCATCCCGGGATAGAGGAGGAGTTTAGTCCGGACAATATCAACCGATTGTGGAGCAGATTCGTCTCTGCCCAGCAGGAGAGAGACATGGCCCTCCAAGCAGAGATACTCAGGTGAGCTATACACACAGGAGCTATATCCGGGGGGCACTGTGGGGATGATATATGACGATTATTATGACAATGATAATATTATCTAAAAAATCAACTTCAACAAAATCATATTCTTGAAAGCCATGAGACCGCTGTTGGAAGCGATAAAAGTACAGGCTGATCAATTAACAAGAATGGTGCTTTGTGGAATGAATCATCTCAATTGACGAGTTAAATGAGAAACTTAAAGTTAATAACAAAACATTTTCAAGAGAATAACGAATGGCAAGAAGCCATAATAACTCCATAAATGACCCTCTGTCAATATTTTGCCTTGTCAATGTGGAACTACCATAAAAAGGAAGTCAACAGCTTATGTCAGGGCTAGACACTTACGATAAAGGGAGACAATTTGCGGGAGGTAACTCTTATATGATAATAGTTCCATTAAAGTGTTCAATGCAGTGAAATATCAAGTGTTATGTTCACTGCAGTGAAATATCAAGTTTTATGTTCACTGCAGTGAAATATCAAGTGTTATGTTCACTGCAATGAAAAAATCACTTTTCTCAACTTCAGAAACCTCGTTCTTGAACACGGAAGTATATGATAAATGATCATAATGATGATAATGGCAGCTGTGATAACTAACGATGATTCCTACAGGTTGGAGAGACTGCAGCGAGTAGCGGAGAAGGTGCACCGAGAGTCGAAGCTAAACGAGGACACTCTGGTGGATCTGGAGAGGAAGGTGGCGGAGGAAGAGAGGAGGGTGGATGTGATTCACCCCTTCGAGGCCAAGCGTAGCTGTGATGCAATTGACCGGTCCATCAAGACCATAGAGGACAACATTCGTAACCTGTTCCGAGACATTCACAGTTTACAAGATGGACGATATCCTCAGGCAGATCAAATCTACAGGAGGTGAGGATCTGACATTAGATGGAATGTATGAATGTATGAGCTGATACATGGATAATCATGAAACTGATATATATGTATATACTCAGCATCATTATTGACGGGTCATGCCAATAATGAGAAATAAAAGTATTAGTAAAATGTTGCATTTTCAACTTCCATGAGTGCAGTTCAGATACATCTGGGGCTGTCAGGTAGCCTAGTGGTTAAAGCGTTTAAAGACCCGGGTTCGATTCCCGACATGGGTACAATGTGTAAAGCCCATTTCTGGTGTCCCCCGCCGTGATATTGCTGGAATATTGCTAAAAGCGGCGTAAAACCATACTCACTCACTCACTCACTCACTCACTCACTCACTCACTCACTCACTCAGATACATCTTGTTTGAACCATTTTATACCCACATTGACTGTTACTTGTACATTGGACACGCATGGGCTAAAACATGGTTGTCCACCAATGTCCCACAGTTACTTCTTGAGAAAAAGTGTTTTTACTCCTCATGTCTATAACATGTTAAGTATGACCTCTGTTTGTCTCTGCAGGGTATCGGACCTTCAGACGCGTGTGTCGCAGCTACGCACGCAGCTGTACAGCAACGTGGTGCAGCGGTTGCTGTCCAGGTCCTACGTGGAGGAGGGCCGCACCATCACCAAGAGGAAGGAGGTCATCACAGAGGTCCGGATGGTGGACACCAACCCCGCCTTCAAACACTTACAGGACTGTCTTGACTGGATCGAGGAGAAGCAGGTGTGTACTCAAGGTCAAGATTAAGGTCACTGAGTGGGAGGGACGCAGTTTATGCATCTAATTTCAGAGATTTCATTGAACACAGGAGTATTTTTGCGGTCATGAATGTGTTTGTTGTTTAATGCTGCACTCAGCAATATCACATCTTTCTCATGTCAGTGTGTAATTAATCGAGTTGGGACCAGGACAATGCAGTGATTGATATCATGAACATCTATCCATGTAATTGAGATACGACAACATACAACGAACCAAGTCACTGAGCCTGACCTCCCTATCCATATATTCACCTCTAACAACCTTGGGGACCTATGTTCTTACCCGGAATCACCACAGGTCTTGCTGTCAGGAAGGTCCCCGTTATTACCTGCATGTGTATTGAGTCTGTAAATGTTCTGATGTGATTAGGGGCAAGGGGGTAGCCTAGTGCTTAAAGCGTTGGCTTGTCATGCCAAAGACCCGGCTTTGATTCCCCATATGGGTACAATGCGTGAAGCCCATATTCCGGTGTGATATTGCTGTAATATTGCTAAAAGTGGCATAAACATACTCCCTCACTCACTTTGATGCGATATATTGAGAAGTTGCCCATACAGATTCCATCAGGTGATATCTAGACGTACTTGGTATGATACCTTGGGAGATAAAAATGATATTCATATTCCCACTGATCCATTCACAGAGGTAGTAATGTCATGTTACTTTCTGTACTTTCATGTTAGCTTTCTCCTCCTTGGTGTGGAGTATTACACGTCATTATTTACAACTACATGTTTATCTGTGTTTCAGCAATCCCTCGAGTCAGCCGAGTACGACAACGAGCTGTCCCGTATCCAGGCCCTGCTCCAGGCCCACCAACGGGTCCACCAGGAGATCCTTGGCTTCCGGGCTCAGGTCGACAAGTGTATAGCAGACCGGGTAGGTGCTCTCAGTTTGGTGGTGGTTGATAGCATGAGCAACAAGCCATGCAGTCAGGTACTAATGACACACAATGGCCAGGTCACGCATTGTCTCCATCCCAACAGCATTTCGTCATACAATAGGTATGGAGTATGGGGGAAACTTCATTTCGTCCAGCAATAGGCATGGAGTACGGGGCAAACTGCATTTTGTCCTGCAATAGGCATGGAGTACGGGGCAAACTGCATTTTGTCTTGCAATGAGTATGAGGATCTGTTCTGCCTGGAATCACCATGAAAGTTTATAATTAAAGTGTAACAAGTATACCAGATGCTTAAATAATATTTTCTTTTTTCAGAATTCTTCATATTTTCTCTATGAATCTCAAACATTTTAACATGATGTTGCAACTTCATTATTTCCTGAAGACACATGTAGTTTGTTCTGGTAAAATGTTTTTTAAATGAATATTAATTGTTCCATCTATAGCTGAGCATGTGGCTTGTTAGTTTTTCATAAAGATGTTTTTAGAATAATACTGATGCCAGCCAATTTTGTTTTCAGAGAAGTCTTTCAGGAGAAGAACAAAAGCTTTACACCCAGACTCTTTCCAAAGCTGAAGTGGCTTATTCCTTGTTAACGGTGGGTTCTTCTACAATTTCAGGAAGTCCCTAGATTAACATATAATAGAAGAAAACTTCGAGTCCCTGGGACCCCCTAATTAGGAACATTGATATTCCTTTTTCTTATAGGGGCGGTTTAGTAGCCTAGTGCTTAAAGCCTTTACTCGTCACGCCTAAGACCCGGGTTCAATTCCCCTCATGGGTACAATGGGTGAAGCCCATTTCTTGTGTCCCCTGCCGTGATATTGCTAGAATGTTGCTAAAACCATACTCACTTAATAACTTTTAAATCCCAAATAATAAAATATCTCAATTTCACTTATTTCACTTTCTACAAAAATATTTTGTATTTTCAATCACTTACTGAAATTCCCTAATCTGTTTTCAGAGGAACATAATATTAACCTTACTTTACAGAACATGTATCAGTATTTGGTTTGTATCTCTAGAACACGTCCGTACGCCGTCAGAAGTGCCTGGAGTCACTACATGACTTTATCCAGGTGGCCACAGCAGAGCTGGTGTGGCTTGGACACAAGGAGGGCGAGGAGACGGCCCGAGACTGGGGCAGTCGCAACATCAACGTCGGGGAAGTCGATGAACAACACAGGGTAGGTTCAGCACTTGTTCTCCTCATTTGAATGTGACTAGATGGCCTATATTCTACAGAGTTGTGTCCCTTGGGTTCATACCTTGAACATTATCCGTGGTTAGTCAGCACTTGTGTGTTATCAGTGTTTAAGATGTCTTCAACTTGCATCGTATTAGAGTAGAATTAACTTATAACCACTGCTGTCCATCAAACTACATGATAGACCAATCACAAAGTCAGAAATGATACACCCTCTGCTTTTTTATCCAACAACTTCACACCGATTACCGAAGTGATAGATAGTTGTCAGATCAACTTTTTTATATATTTTGTGTATAGCACAATTGCTCATCATATTTGGATCCAAAACTAAAGTTTGAGCAATTAGCAATGTGAGAGATTAAAAAAATAATTTAAAAAAAATGTTTCTACAACTATTTACATTTGAAATATGTTCAATATGGTGTAAAAATATGAACATCTTCCTAAATGTAACATGCCATGTGAGAAGAAAATTGCAAATTAAAAAAATTAATTACATGTGTGTGTGACTAATTCTTACCTTCTTGCTTGGGGCATGATTAAGTCTACTCTGCAATGGGTTAATTGTGAACCATGAGAGTCATGATGTATTCATGACCTGTCATTTGTTTGTTGTTGCAGGGCCTGGTCCGACAGCTAGAGTCCCGCGAGTCCCAGTTCAACGCTGTACAGGAACGAGGTGGTGCTATGATTCTAGACAGACATCCAGCAGCTAAGACTGTCGAGGTAACAATTTGCTTTACACTGCACTCAGCAATGTTCCTACTACAGTAAACTACATTTTTAACGAACACGCTTATGATGAACTGACGAATATAACAAATTTATTATTTGGTCCTGGCCATTTACTGTTTATATACTGCATATATGCTTAAACTAACTACGGTTGTAACAAACTTAAATGAGTGAACCCTTAAGGTTCGTTATAATCGTAGTTTACTGCATATGACATCTACCCATACATAGTCAGGTAATTGATATGAGCAATGACCTATGTCGTTGGGGTACAATCAACCAAATCATGAGCATTTAATACTATCTGATCCATGGAGTTATCTCTTACAGCCGACCCGTGAAGATCCGGGGTAGAATAGGTCTTCAGCAACCCATGCTTGCTGTAACAGATGACTCTGCTTGTCGTAAGAGGCGACTAACGGGGTCGGGTGGTCAGGCCTGCTGACTTGGTTGATACATCATCGTATCCCAATTTGGTTGATCAATGCTCATGATGTCAATAACTGGATTGTCTGATCCAGACTCGATTATTTACAGATCCCCGTCATATATTGATCTTGTATTCCAATTGTATTCCTTGTATTCCTATTGAGAGCCAGGTGACCGTGTGTGATGTGTCAATGTTGCAGGCGTACATGGCCACGTTGCAGTCTCAGTGGTCCTGGCTGTTGGAGTTGACGGCGTGCCTGGAGCAGCACCTCAAGCACGCCACCGCCCACCAACAGGTACACCCACCTACATCTCATGTTTCCTCCCTATCAATGTGTCTGTATATTTATGCAATA
This sequence comes from Haliotis rufescens, assembly GCF_023055435.1. Lineage (NCBI taxonomy): Eukaryota > Metazoa > Mollusca > Gastropoda > Lepetellida > Haliotidae > Haliotis > Haliotis rufescens. Next base: position 57,521,718 of record NW_025963890.1, on the reverse strand, counting down.
TTTTTAGATCAGTTGTTTCAGTTGGGAGCAACAAAACCTAAATGGAGACTAGACTCGGGATAATTAGCTGTCAGAAAACTTGATTAAAGTCCTTGAAGTCAAATTTAGGATTTGCTTGATGCTTGCAGTTGATGACAACCTCATTACACAACGACACTTTCACATTATAATGTCTGTACACAGGTTGGACATGGAGCATAGTCCCATTTAATAATGTTCCCAGTTCTGTAGCCTGTGTTACTACTCAAGATGGAGACTTGTTATTGTTATTAAGGTCCTTTTGTCAGGGTTCTTAAGGCCAATGCCAATCATGCCATAATAAGAGAAGAATGAAATTGTTGTTATTTCTATCCGACCTTCCTCGGTGTTGACCATTGCAATGAGATATGATAGTGTTTCAGGAAAGAATACCATTCACTTTATTAGTTCTGCAAACTTTCTGACAGTCCAAGACAGTCTATTTTGCTGACTATCGCCTGATGGTCGAGAGTTAAAGTTACTAAGTTGACAATCCACCAGTTTATTGTTCTGGGAACTAACATTAAACAGTTCTATTGTTATGCTTACCCTTTTGTTACTTTTTTCATTCGTCCAGAAAATTCTAGACTAGCAACATTTTATCTGACTGGTAACTTTGCAATGTTGCCAGTCCGGTTGTCTGACTGCAATTTCCAGGAATTTTATACACTTATAAATATGATGAAATAATGAACTACCTCATGTGTAAACCCTGCTATTTTATCACCCAGTTTTTCGAGGAGGGGCAGGAGTGTGAGCAGTGGATGATGCGACAGACGGAACATCTCCAGAAACGATACGCACGAAAAATGCTCCCCGGAGAGGAGGCAGAACATCTACTCCGAGAACTGGAGGTAGGTGCACGAATCATGTGACATCATGTGACATCATGTGACGAATGAGATTTAAGGGTCACTTGTCATTGAAAATGCATCATGAAGGTAGAGTTATCTGCCCTTGCTAAAAAGGTGAAGGCAAAATATGAAATATGACGTGGAAGAAAATACCATATTTTGGACTATATTTTCATTCTCATAGAATATTCATAGTTACAGGTTCAGCATTTATTGTTATTAAAAGGCATGCCATGATGTGGGCGTACAATTTACAGTTTATAGTAGATTAGATTCATTTTAATCAACAAAGATGAACAATAGTCAGAACACAAGTTGGTCTACATGGCACTGTAATATGGAGGAAATTGTTAGGTGACTTGTAGTCTGAAACAAGATGTGTAGATATATGATTTAACCACCTGCTCATCCTTGCAGGAAATGCAGGACCGTCTCCATGACTACGAGCGCCATATCTCGTCTCTGGTGGTACGCAGTCACGAGGTTGTCCCCCTTCTGCAACGGAACCGCCCAGTGTTCAATCCAGTCCGTATCCGATCAATTTGCACATACCACCAGGAGGAGGTAAGCTGACATGTTTTATCACGTTCGATAAAATCCACATATTTGAAATTATGCACACCTGGCAAAATCCTTTTGGTATTCACATTAACCATTTTTTTTCAGATTTCTCTTGTTCTAGAAAGAACAGTTTAATATGATAAAAGTATGTTGTTTTGTTGGTGATGAGTACTTGAATTTTCATCCTTCCAATTTGACATACGATCTCCTTCTGTACTATTATATTTGCCTTTACAAACATGGACGTGGTCATTTGTGTGAGGTATTTAAGTTTATGTGACTCTTCTATTGCAGCTGAGTTTCCAGAGGGGAGAAGAGTGTGTTTTGTTGAGCAATTCAGATGCTCTGAAATGGAAGGTATGTTAAAGAATCTTGATCACCAGGCATAAAATTTTGTTTTTCAAAGTATGAATAACAATTTCAGTATCAATTTCTTCACAGAAAATTTAAATGGTAAAGGCAAATGTTGATAATATTTTTATGTGACGGGTACATTGAGGTTATTATCTATGTTCTCCCCTGCACCAGGTGCGGACGGCTGTGGGTATGGAATCGACGGTGCCATCTGTCTGCTTCATAATCCCACCCCCCAACCAGGAAGCCGTGGACTATGCAAACAGGTAGGACATGTGACTGAACTGTGTGCATGCACCAGCCATCTTGGAACTTGGTCAGGTGAAAAACTTAAGCTGGTCATCCATACTTGGAAACTTAATTCTTTTGAATATATAAGTAACTTATTTTGACACAGAGTGCTCCCTTACAGGTCTGGGGATATTGAGTGCTTTAAGAAAGAAAGTGTAGACAGTGCAGCAGTCTGTGAAACAACAGACGGAGTCTACTGGCCAAAACCTGCAATTTGGCATTATCTTCAGTTAATGTTAGTCTTAGTATGCACACTCATATATAGATTAGCATCAGGTGTTCTTACTTGACTGATTTTTCTTTACAAAAATTGGTCTTCTGAATAGTGGCCAAAGTCACAGACTAAAAATGTTGCCACTAGAACACTGAAGACAATTTATTGTTATTATGACATTAGTTTGTGGTATAATGTAATGCAAAGATTTCCATCATATTCATTGGCTGAGAAGTGGTCACATGTCATTCGAAAGAAACGAATATTGACTGATAATTATGGTATTTACTTAAGTTACTAAAAATAGACTAGGAATTACCTGTAAGGGGTATTCCCCAAAGCTAAGCCAATTATCCATTTGTTGGACTCTCCCAACATTATTGTAGGTAACACAGTTACCGTCACTTCCAATGCGCACCATGATGTCATCTGTCAATGTTGTCAGGTTAAAGTCACAGCTGGAGAAGTTGTTGTCCCTGTGCCGTACCCAGCAGCGGAACATGAGAAAGGGGATGGTGCTTGCCACGATAGAGATTGTCAAGGGATGGGACCTCAAACAGGTAACCTTGTGCACATACTGAAGCTCCACCATAGGGATACCGAGTTAGAGCTGATCCTCAGCAGCCTCTGCTTGTCCCATGAGGTGACTGAATGGATCTGATGATCAGGCTTGTTGACTTGGTTAATTGCGTGTCATTGTACCAGACAACATGTAACATTGATCAAATACCTATCACTGGTTTGTCTGGTCCAGACTTTATTATTTACAGACCGCCATCATGTAGCTGTAATGTTAAACAACAAGCAAATAAAACAAACAAACACGTTACAACAATGCCTTTAACACAAGACCCATGAAGATCCGGGGTAGAATAGATCTTCAGCAACCCATGCTTGCCGTAAAAGGCGACTATGCTTGTCGTAAAAGGCGACTAACAGGATCGGGTGGTCAGGCTCGCTGACTTGGTTGACGCATGTCATCGATCCCAATTGCATGGATCGATGCTCATGATATTAATCACTGGCTTGTCTGGTCCAGACTCGATTATTTACAGACCGCCATCATATAGCTGGAATTTTGCTGAGTGAGGCGTTAAACAACAAACCAACCAACCAACCTTTAACACAAGATGTCATTTTTGAAAGAACTAACAAATCTGACTGAAACTACAAGCTATATCTACATTTATCCACACACCATATTTAGAGCAGTAATAGTATTCAACCATAATGGGTTGAAAGATTTACTTAGGAAGAAATGGAAAAATTAGGATTTTATGCATTGGATTCCAAGACAGCATCATCTATCTCCAAGCATCGAGGTTTGATTATTGTGGATCAAGCGCTATTTCTTGGGGAACATCAGATATGTATCCAGTTATACAAAGTTCAAGAGGAGTTTCGCTGTAACACAATATCAATAAGGATTATGTTGTTAATCAGGTTGACAATAGAGTTCATCTTTCGTAAGAGCTGGTGTATTGAGAAAGTAGTGTTCATTTTAACGAGAGTGTACATGCTAATACCAGTCACTGATGTTGTTCCAGTTCCGTGCCCTTGACCCCTCCCAACGTGTGGCCATATGGCAGGCACTGCGACAGGACGCGGAGAAACTCCTGGCCGAGTGCGGAGACTCTGACCCTCAGATGGCCAAACTCCGACAAGACCTGCAGGAGTGTAACCAGATCTTCCTCAACCTCTCGTCTCAGGCAGCAGCAGACGGTAAGTTGACAGACGGTCGAGTTCTTTCATTGACCAACCTTTCGGGTTAGAATAGGTCCCAAACAACCCTAAGAGGTGACCAAAGGGATCAGACTCGGTCAAACTCGGTGACTTGCTTGATAATGTGTCAGGGTATCCCGATGGCATGGATTGTTGCTCACAGTATCAATGCACAGATTATCAGGTCCAGACTTGATTGTTTACAGACGTTAAACAACAAGCAAACAAAGTAGGGGGTTATATCAGCGGAATGACTGATGGTTTGTTCTGCCATTTTAGATTCCTCCTTACGCATCACTCAGCAATACGTCTGTAGTGCGAGCGATGTGATGCTTCATCCTCTGTTCTGTGTCACTCAGCAATAGGTCTGTAGTGTGATACATTGATGCTTCATCCTCTGTTCTGCATCACTCAGCAATAGGTCTGTAGTGTGATACATTGATGCTTCATCATCTGTTCTGTTCTGTTTGACAGAGTCCAAGTTGAGTCAGTCGGCGTCCCAGAGCTTCCTGCAGCAGCTGGAGCAGGTAAACCGGAACCTGGGTCAGTGTGACCAGCAACTGTCCACCCTCCTCAACAAGCCTATCCACAACAACACTGACGCTGTTCACAGATCTCTCACCTCACATCAGGTAAGCAACACTGACGCTGTTCACAGATCTCTCACCTCACATCAGGTAAGCAACACTGACGCTGTTCACAGATCTCTCACCTCACATCAGGTAAGCAACACTGACGCTGTTCACAGATCTCTCACCTCACATCAGGTAAGCAACACTGACGCTGTTCACAGATCTCTCACCTCACATCAGGTAAGCAACACTGGTGTTGTTTACAAATAGTTTGATGAAAAGATGAAGAAGATGGTCTATGTTAAAGTTAGTCATTTTGATTTATATGACCGCTGTCTTTCTCCCGTAACTCAACCATGAGAATCTGCTGCATATTAATATTTCCCAATGTTAATTTGTGGTTTATTGTAATAATTTTACTCCTACTCTTGTGAATATGTTTCTTGCCAGAAAATATTTGATATTTGTCGAAATCAGAAACTGTGTGGAGTCTGCGAAAAGTAAATGAACAAGGGGAGTTAACTCATATTGTCTCAATAAGCAATGGCATTTTACCTTCATAAAAATGTCAAACATACAAAAGACATACCTCATGATTCGAGGCCACACAGGTAGCTGGTGGATAGTGTCTGTGTGCCTTACACCAACATTTGTTATTTGTGGTGCAGGAGTTTGACCGAGACCTACTGAGCAGTGAACGGGATGTGGATCGTCTGCAGCAGACGTACCAGAACATCACGCCAAAAACATCCCAGATTGAATCCCGCCTCAATCTCGTGGTCCAGAAATGTGACCAGCTTAAAGCAATTTCACAGATATATGTAGATAGGTGAGAGACAATTCAAGGTTGTGACAAATATTACGTTCTTTTGAGATATGATTAACTCAAAGTAACAAATTACTGTTAATGTGAACTGTATGATGCTGCTATCTTTAAGAAGAAATCAAAACTCATTATACTAATGAAATGTGTTTAATTAGCTCAAACGTTACAGTTTAAAGAGTCTGAATCCCAATATCTCGTGTTAACTTTTTTTGACAGGGGGTGCAAATATTTGTACAAGTATCACTTGTACCCAACTTGTATTTTCATGATTCAAATAAAACTGTTTTCTTTAAAAAAATCAGGGGGGCCAACTGCCCACCCTGACCCACCGGCTGGCTACGGCACTGCAGTCACCGTTTTCATTTCATGTTCATTTGTCTTCCTCCAGAATGAAGAGCGCCATGCTTGTAGTTTCGAGTCTGGATGAAGTGAAGCAGCTAGTGTCGGACTACGAGATTACGCTGGCCTCACATGACAACATGACCTCTGACACACAGGGTCTTCGCAATACAAAAGAGGAGCTGGTGGTATGTTGAAACTAAAAAAAATAATAATAGTCTTGCTTCTCAGGCATCACCCGCATAATCATAAAATCTGCGGCATGTTTCGTTTTAATTTCAATTGTAAAAAAAAATAAAAAATCTTTATATATTCCACATATTGAACACGCGACCCTGGGAGTGAAATGCTACAATACTTAAGAACAACATGATTTCACCGAAATTATTTTAAACAAAATTTGGTTTCTAACTTGAACAACGAAAAAAAAAAAATAAAAAAAATTTACTATTGTGTTTTTTACATTGGGACACCTTAAATAATCAACAATTAATATTAGGTTATCACATTGAAGGACCCATTGACGTTTATGTTTTGTTTCGAACTCTGCTGTCTACCATCCCTGGAGTTGTAACACTATTTCCACTTCCACATTTCCACATTTCCACCCCCAGGACCTCCAGTCCTCCATCCAGACCAAGCAGCCCCACGTTGACTCCCTGAAGCGGGAGGTGCTGAAGTTGCGGGCGCTGACAGAGCACAGCCGCCCCGGTGTCATGCAGCACCACGACGTGGAGTCGCTGGAGAAGGACGTTGACGAGGTCACCGGGCGCTGGGACAATGTCTGTATACAGGTGGTGGAGAGGTGAGAGGCTGTAAGCGGGCCTGTAGTTTATGATGTCAAGGGAAGGAAAAAGTTAACGTAGTTTTTGTGTTATATCTATGGGCAGTTTGACTTTTCATCAGACCATCTTAGCATCTAGTTATTCATGGTCCAGACTGCAAATCCTAACACAGTACATATATTTTGGTGTCATATGTCTGCAAATCACCTTGCCTGATGTCATGGCCCCGTTTGCATTCTGGTTTGAATATGTTTGCAACCTAAGCTGGTCGTAAGAGGTGACCAAATGGTGGTTACGCTCGGTTACTTGTGTTGATAGCGTGTCATCGTACCCGGACGGAATGGAGTGCTATTCACAATATTGATCACTGGATTGTCTCATCTAGATTTGATTATTTATAGGCTGCCGTCATATAGCTGGAATATTGTGAGTGCGGCATGAAATAAATTATGAACTACTTCTACTACTTCTGAACTATAGTAATATAGACTGTAAACTACTTTAATAACAAATACCCTTATAACAAACTGAAGGATATAAGAAACTGTTTTTGGGTCCCGTCCATTTGCTGTATATATGCTGATTATATTCTTATAACGAACAACATTTACAATAGATTAAAATGAGTGGTCCCTTTGAGTTCATATAACCGTAGTTTTCTGTATATGCAAATGTAACATACGGAAGAAAAAACAAAGTTGGGAAGAGTTCCACCATGATGCTGCATGTTGCAGACTGCGGAGCATGGACACGTCGTCTGACCTGGCCTCCCTGTACCACAACGGGCTGACCGGGGAGCAGCAGTGGGTCGGCCAGATGCAGGCCAGGATAGAGTCCCAGCCCCTCCTGTCAGACAACGTCGACCATGTCAAACAACAGCTGGAGCCCACCATGGTGAGTCCAGAACTTGCCAAGTCTATGAATTGACGTACAGTCAAGTCTCGCTCATCCGATACTCTTTATTTCAACAATCGACAATTCAACACTAAAGATAGGAACTGATTAAATCAGTGCTCTTTAGACCCGTTAATCTGACATTTTCGCTCTCCGAGACTTTTGTATTTGTATGGTTATTTATTGTGTAATGTCCAATATTCGATCACGAACGTTGATACTACTTAATTTCATTTAAATGACTTACTTGTTAATCTGACATAATCATATGCAACCAACCATGTCGGATTAACGGGACTTGGCTGTATAAAGATTCTAGAAACAGAAAAAATTGGGTTCAAATCCCTGATTAGCTGTCATTGTTTCCAGGTTTGTCAGCACCTTTCCATTTTTCCAAAGTTGTACACATCTAAACCCTGCACCATTTCGGGGTTTCCTCCCAAATAAAGCTGTGATGTAGCTAAAACACTATTGAAAGCAGGGTCACAAGTAACTCACCCAAATACAGAAATGACATTCACTTACTTATACCTTCTACATGCCTGACACTGGTGTATTTCAGTCTATTTACAACTCCCTCGGAGAACGTCGCCACCAGATCGAGGCTGTCAACCGTCATGGCGGACAGTACATCCGAGAAGCAAAGGTACTGTGCCAGTCTCTGTCTCCACAGCTACACTGTATAGTTGTATGCTGCCTGTTCCTAGCACAGTATGGATGCCCTGACACAACCACAAGACAAAGTTAATAATACCCTTGAAACAATTCAAATATGTTGAAAAAACAGTAGAAAAAATATATAAAATATTTGATTTTGACAAAATGAGAGATCATTGTGAATCATATTCTCCCCAAACATCTATACTTAGCAATAGGAACAGAGCAACAATTCAGTGAGGAAGGACGAATGAATGAAGATATGAACGAGAACACTCATACCATTGTTTCTTTCAGACTACTTAAATAAACTCACTCTTGTTTGTGGCATGTGTAGCTAGCATGTACATGCACCCTGACTCCTGGCACTGCAGGTTCCTATATAGCCCTGCATGGAGCTGTTCGTCTGCCTACAGCATGTGCAGCCCTCCTCGTCCACCGTCCGGCCTGCCTTGGGCGCCGTCATCACCACTGTTTGTTGTGTCTCTCATGCACTATGGATTGTAGTGTTGCCTAGTGTTGTGTACTGTTGTGTTGTATAGTGCAGTTCTGTAGCTACGTTTTGTTTCAGTGCTTGTCATGTCTCGTCATCAATGATTATTTTAGATTCCAAAATTATATAAAACAATTTTAGCTTTGAAAGTTATACCTGGTCATAAAATATTAAGACATATGAATTACTCACAAACACAAAAGTATATTAATATTTATCTTTTTTTTCTCAAGGATTTGTTCAAGTTCATGGTAACTGGAACATAAGTGAAGGCTTTTCACTATAAATGTCAATATCACAATAAACATCGATTTAAAAATGAGGGTTCTTTTATTTTTTTGTCAATTTCATCCATCTTAAACACTCCATACTTATCATATATCAACACCATCATGACCTACCTTCATCCGATCAACATGTCATCCCTCAATGATTAAAGATGTGCACAATGATTCTGTTACAGATTTTTTTTCCTGACCCCCCTGTTCCTCCTTCCCCTCCTCCCTTGGCTCAGTAACACTACTACAGAATATACCCGCCATCCTCATCTTTCTCTCTCTCTCTCTCTCCCCTATTGTTTTCAAGTACTTCGGTACTGGGGTATCTCTAATCACTCAAGTATGAAGAAGCTACGAATATGGAAGCTAACCTCGGATTCCCGCGATGCAATTAATTCAGGTTGTATTATATGTTGTGTATGTCAGTAACATATACATATAGCATATACCACCAACTACTTACAACAGACTTCAGGGGTAGACACCATTGTATAGCCAGCTTGTCCGCAGCTCATTCTGGGCAAGTGGTTATGGAAAATAACTAAATTTCGAGATATAACAACTAGTACTTTGAGAATGTTACTAGTCTCGGACTTACGGACCAGTGGTCGTGTCTATCCCTGGAGCTTTAGCTGCTCCTAATCTCTGGAGCTTTGTTATATTCTAATTAAAACATACGCGCCAGCAAAGTAAAACGTACATATCTTTAACGTGAACTTGTTGCGCTGCAGATTTCCGTCGACTTGAGTGTTTAGGGACAATCCGTCGTTACCCTTTTTTTGATTTTTGTACCCTTTTTCCGATACCGTCCGGCTTGTTTTGTTTAGTTCCAGCTCCAGTTTTTTCAGTTCGCTGCTTGCCGACACAGCTTGCAACAATTTGGTTACTATTGTTTGTTGTGACTTACAATGCACTGCCGCTCATGCACATGGCTTGTCCAACCTTTCCGCAATGAATGTCAGCTAGACGTTTGACCTTGAGCCACCAGTAAGTAATATACAAATGGTGACCTTGGCTCCTCAATGGAAAGTTTGTTGGCTGTAACGTTTATTACAAAACTTCAGACATCTGGCTGCGATGTTTTTGTTTTGCTTTTGTTTTTCTAGAAATTTTGTTCGTAGGTGCTTTATAAAATAGAATGAGCTAGTAAATGCTTTTAATATATTTTATTATTCTGATTTGATCAGATTGAAAACAATGTTCTGTTTTGGAAATTTGATGTCAGACACCTAGTTTTGGGTGAGACATTTTTAAGAACTTTCCATTCAGTGAGCTTCTAGCCACTGTCAAAAACATGTAATCTTTAGAATAGACTATATGTATAAGCCATGTATCAGTAATAGAAAAAGAAATTATCCGTAATTTTATATATATACTGAATATATTGTTTTGTAAATTGTTGCTTTGTAAGTGCAAAGATCTTGGAATGTTGCTTGCTTCTTTTCTCTTGTTTTTCATTGTTAGAGCTTGTGCATTTAGATGTCTTCTTATGGTGATGGTTAACCATGCATGTTGATAGATATGTGCTTCAATTTCACCTCACCTGTTTTTGACAACATGTCGATCATTTAATCAAATTTTCAAAAATCATGAAGATATCTGGTTGTTGTCAAATTCACTGAGAGTCAAATGAAGCATGTCTTTATAGTTCAAAGGGGACTGGATGGTTATCGATTTCAAGAAATACTTTTATAGATATGCTTAACATTACTTTTTTGTGAAACAATTTAATACATTTGAATTATATTTGACAATATACTCATTATTTAATATACAGGACATATAGCACCCAAAATTTTGAAAACTAAGAAAGAATGTATCCTTTTTGGTTGGTTTTGATTTCTTAGAGGTGATTATTGTCACTAAGTGAAATCTGTTGCCTTAGTTTGCATGTATATTGCGTTTAGATTGCATGTGGATTGCATGTAGACTGTAGATTGCATGGCCAGGCTGTAGAGCATGTGACATTAACCACACTAATCTGATCCCAGCTGACTCGCACAGCTTCAGCTGATGGCTAACATCCTTCATCAACATTTACGTCACTTCATTGTTAACCTGCAAGACAAGAATCGTCACTTTTGATACGTCATTTACATTTCATTGTGCACTTGTGTGTGAGAGAAGTGTCAGTTGTCTGTACAAACTGAATTCTTTAGATGATGATGTTGCACAGCACTTGTCAATGTCGCACATTCAGTCAGTCAGTCAGTCACACTGCAGGTTTTGTCTGCCCTTGTTTGTGTAAAATGGATCAATGTCATTATAAAGTTAGATATCAAGAAAAGGGTATTTTGCATGGCAATATTATTGTTGTGTGGTTTCGGAATTATTTAGTTCAAGTGAGTCCTCCCACATTCAGCTGACTAGCCGTCATATGTCTGAGATACTGTACAAAGCGGTGTTGAAGCTCTGAACTCACAACCATTTTATAGATAAGCTTATCAATGACATTGTCACTGACTTGACGGGACACGGGTGGCCCAGTAGGCTAAGGCACTGCATTTCGCTGTGCAGAGTTGCCTCCCTTGGGCATGCCAGGGACCTATGATTGTGGGTTCGAATCCTGGTTCTCCGTGATTATGGTGTAGGTCTATTAGCACCATACCCATGCTTGGGGGTTTCATCAAAGGGGTAAACATGTAAGACCTGCATCACTTTGGACTTTTCTCCTATCTTCAACACAGTGCACTCACTGTCAGTGACTTGAGCGTATACGGGTTGCAAAAGGAAACTTGATGCGTCATATAATTGTGAAATGTACTTCATCAAGTTGTGTCCTGAGTTATATTTTCGAAGACATATCCTGAAATTTATTTGAAAAAGTTTCTTGTCCATATTTCAAACCTTTTACCCTCAATACAGGACATCCCCAGATATCAGTCATATAACTATATTCATGATTCAGTCCATAATAAACTACTTTGTCTAATCATAGAAAATGTAGAGTTTAGTAATGTATTAATTCCAACCTTACAATAGTGTAGAAAACTCACTGTAGAGCGCATGCTTCTCTGTAGACTCTGAAACTGTCTATCCAAGAGGAACAGTCCCCCGCCCCTCTTTGTCATAGTCACCTGGACGTGTAGCTGTATGTATCCCCCATGACCTCGTAGCTAAACGGGTGATCCATGACCTTATTATTAATATTATGATCAATGACCTTGTACCTACCATTGTGGTCCACGACCTTGTAGCAATCATACCATGGCCAATGACCTTGTAGCTACCATGTCACTAATGTTGTTGTCAGTGAAGTTTTAGCTAACCCGAAGATGTTGCCCACAACCTTGTTGAAATCATACTATGGCCCATGACCTTGTTGAAATCAAAGAGATCAATGACCTTGTAGCTACCATGTCACTAATGTTGTGGTCAGTGACGTTTTAGCTAACCCGAAGATGTTGCCCACAACCTTGTAGCAATCATACCATGGCCAATGACCTTGTAGAAATCAAAGAGATCAATGACCTTGTAGCTACCATGTCACTAATGTTGTGGTCAGTGACGTTTTAGCTAACCTGAAGAGTTTGTCCACAACCTTGTAGAAATCATACTATGGCCAATGACCGTGTATAAATCAAAGAGATCAACGACCTTGTAGCTACCATGTCACTAATGTTGTGGTCAGTGACCTTGTAGCTAACCTGAAGAGTTTGCACACAACCTTGTGCTAAACACAATATGGCCAAGGAACTCGTAGATACTATTGTTGTACATAACCTTCTAGCTGATATCAAGACATTGTCCATAACCTCAGAGCTACCATCCATGATCATGTAGCTATCGTTGTGGTCTGTGACCTTGCAGTGACCTTGTAGCTATCATTGTGGTCTGTAACCTTGTAGCTATCGTTGTGGTCTGTGACCTTGTAGCTATCATTGTGGCTGTGACCTTGCAGTGACCTTGTAGCTATCATTGTGGTCTGTAACCTTGCAGTGACCTTGTAGCTATCATTGTGGTCTGTGACCTTGTAGCTATAATTGTGGTCTGTGACCTTGCAGTGACCTTGTAGCTATCATTGTGGTCTGTAACCTTGTAGCTATTATTCTGGTCTGTGACCTTGTAGCTATCATTCTGGTCTATGACCTTGCAGTGACCTTGTAGCTATCATTGTGGTCTGTGACCTTGTAGCTATAGTTTTAGTCTGTGACCATGTAGCTATCATTGTTGTCTGTTACCTTGTAGCTATCATTGTGGTCTGTGACCTTGTAGCTATCATTGTAGTCTGTGACCTTGTAGCTATCATTGTGGTCTGTGACCTTTGAAGCTATCATTGTGGTCTGTGAGCTTTGAAGCTATCATTGTGGTCTGTGACCTTTCAGTGACCTTGTAGCTATCATTGTAGTCTGTGACCTTGTAGCTATCATTATCGTCTGTGACCTTTGAAGCTATCATTGTGGTCTGTGAGCTTTGAAGTAATCATTTTGATCTGTGACCTTGTAGCTATCATTGTTGTCTGTGAACTTTGAAGCTATCATTGTGGTCTGTGACCTTGCAGCTATCATTGTGGTCTGTGAGCTTTGAAGCTATCATTGTGGTCTGTGAGCTTTGAAGCTATCATTGTGGTCTGTGACCTTGCAGCTATCATTGTGGTCTGTGAGCTTTGAAGCTATCATTGTGGTCTGTGAGCTTTGAAGCTATCATTTTGGTCTGTGACCTTGTAGCTATCAGGGGGCACGGGTGGCCCAGTCGTCTAATGCACCGCGATTCGCTGTGCAGAGTTGCGTCCCCTGGACACGCTAGATTGTGGGTTCGAATCCCGGTTCACCCCGATTATGTTTCTAGGTTTGTCAGCACCATACCTGTGCTCGTGGGTTTCACCGAAGTGGTAAACGTCTAAGACCTGCATCACTTCAGGCTTTCCTCCCACATTAAGCTGACACGCCATGATATAACTGGAATACTGTTAAAAGCGGCGTTAAACCCAACTCAATCACTCTCTTGTAGCTATCATTGTGGTCTGTGACCTTGCAGCTATCATTGTGGTCTGCGAGTTTTGAAGCTATCATTGTGGTCTGTGACCGTGTAGCTATCATTGTGGTCTGCGAGTTTTGAAGCTATCATTGTGGTCTGTGACCGTGTAGCTATCATTGTGGTCTGTGACCATGTAGCTAATATGAAAACATTATCCATGACCATGTAGCTAATCCACAACCTTGTAGTTCCCATTGTGGTCTGTTCTGATAAATACTGGTACGAGATTGGAAACAATTACAAGTAAGTGATCAAGGTGGCAAACAAATATGTTTAGGGGCACCAGATGGGAAACAATACAAATAATGGCACTTGATGGGAAACAATAACAAATTGGTGCTCTGGCTAGGAAGCAATTACAAATATGGGCAGAAGTTGGGGAAACAATTACAAAAAAGTGATCAAGATTACAAACAAATACTATAAGGGGCACCAGATGGGAAACAAGTACAAATAGTGCCCTAGGTGGGGAACAATTACAAATATGGTCACTGGATGGGAACAAATTCAATAGTTGCACGAGTTGGGAAATATTTACAAATTGGGGCACCGAATGGGGAAACAATTACAAGATGGAGCAATAGATTGGAAGCAATTACAAATAAATGATCAGGATGGGAAACAATTCACATAGTGGCACCAGGTGGGAAACAGTTTCAAATAGGTGCTCAAGATAGGAAACAATTACAAATAAGGTCACCAGATGGGAAACAATTCAAATATTTGCACTGTATGGGGAAACGCAACTTGGGTCACTAGATGATACCAATTACAAATAGGGAACTCAATGGGAAACAGTTAAAATAAGGTCACAGATAGGATATAATTACAAACAAGATGGGAAACAGGGTACCAAAATAGGTCCCAAGATGTCAAAAAGGATTACAAATTGAGGTAACATTTAGGGAAACAGAATTACAAATTGACTTGTAGACCAGAAGGTGAGCTGAGATAATAATTATTTGGAACTCTGTAGGGGCCATACATAGGAAATTCAGACAAATAATGGCCTTATATTGGGAAAAATAGATTGGAAAAGGAAATATTATTTATCACAATTGATTGGAAACTAGAAAATGATGGTGCAGTATTTGGAAGCAGAAAGGTTCGAGAAATAGGAACAGGATTCAGGGTACTTAGTTAGTGGCCAACCATTTGAAACTTTTGAGGGATGGAAGGGGGTGGGTATTAATGTGTTCCCCAAAATGCTAGTAAAAGAAAAACCTTTTCCTCAAGTTGTACAACACAAAACTTGTTTACCTGACAAACTAGATGTTCTGAAAAATAATATGTTGTGTGTGCAAAAACATTGTCTTGCTCCTCTTTTCAAAGAAAAAACATCTTAAAGCACCAACAGAAAAGATATACTGTCTCAATAAAAAATTCCAGACCCCCACAATATATTAAAGGAACAAAATACAGAGTCAGGGCAGTAATAAGAGAGGAAGAAAGTTACTTGATGCTCTGGAACAGGCACTAATAACAGTTGATAGATTAACAGTTAAACATTAAGGTTACTAGGTGAAGGTCATATTAAAGCCAAAACATTATGTACCAGTAATGTAAAGTTTCTGACTTGATTACTTTGCATATTATATTAATAAATATAAATGTTTCTCTAGTTTCTTTTTAACAATAAGAACCAAAACTCATCATCTACAAACCCATACATATTCTACATATCAAAAAGATTCAAATAGAGGTATTTGTTGAAATCTCTCCAATGATTTGTAGGTCTATTGTCATCTTTTGAGTGAGCATCAGAAGATACCATCATTCCAGACCAGCTGAAAGGATTAGGTTTTACATCCCTATGGACTATGTTACATAATGTTCACCTTTCAGATAACTGAATCATTGAATCATACCAGCTTGAATTCATGATGGATAAATTGTAATGGCTGTCAGTATAAAGGGTTTTAAATATCAAATATTTCAAATTTTTAACACTCTGCACCAAAAAGAACTCTTCGTCCGATGTTAGGTGACGAGATGGTGGAAAAACGAATATGTACATACACCCAAAACACATGTGTCAAACGTGTTGTGTCACCCTGGGCAAGTGACTTTGTTCAAATGTGCCTCTATTCACCCAGCAGGGAATGGGTACTCCATATGTGAGGTAGACGTATAACCCGTAGGCAGCTTTTGGGTGTATACTCCCCAGGGAGTTGAGAATGATAGCTGGAATGAAAACGGATCCATTGGTCAGGGAACAAACAAAACCGCATTTGAGCAGATACTAGTACCTGGATACCTGCAGTATATAAATGTATAATCTAATATAATAAATATCGGCTTTTATAGTTAGCAGGTGTTAGATATGGGGTAATTAGCCTCAGGGCAATCCATCACCAGCTCTTTTATTCTAAAATATTAATATTGAGATGTAATAATAAGGCTTTTTTGTCCTATGAATTAGTCTCGGTGGCAGAACATATTCTTAGTAAAGGATTGTAAGAGAGTAAAACTACAACACCCTTAAAGGGCCTGTGGGGTAGCCTTGCTGAAGCATTAGTTCATCACGCCGAAGACCTGGGGTTGCTTATTTGATGAGGTCAGTCCACTATTTGATATGTACTTGTTACTGTTGTGTGACGAATGTTCCCGAAGTGTCAGTTTAGGTGCTATTGTGTGTGACATACATCACTGTTTATAACAGCCATTACAATCGCCATCTAATTCATATGATATGCTTAGCATTGTTGCTCTGAGATTTGGTTCTGGCAGAACATTGTCCATAACATGTACATTTCACAGCCTTATATCATGTGTATATATATCACTGCTCAGTGTTGTAGAACTGCGCATACACCCCACTGTCATATATCACATAACATATATCTCGTCAAGTATATCTTGAATATTCTAAATTCATAAGAACTAATTCCAGAAAAAACAAGGCATTTTTGGCATTTTGTCTTATAATATACACATTTGGTCATCTTTGAACCACGGTTTGAATTATCATCAAGGAAGCATTTCTACTTTGCATTCCAAGTAAATAAAAAAATATGCATACAAATCTTTGAACCACGGTTTGAACTATCATCAAGGAAGCATTTCTAATTTGCATTTCAAGTAAATAAAAAAATATGCATACATGACAGTAAGGTGTGATTCTTAGCAAGGGACATCAATCATTTATATATATGCATATCCATATATAGCATATCAATCACCTGTCACCTCATGTTAATATCGCTTGTGTATTTACTGCTACATGGCAGGGTGTGTTATACAGCCTGTAGTTGCCACCAATCAAACAATCAGATTGACAGATTACTGCATGTCATTTGTATATCACATGTCAATTTGGTGTATATTGCAAATATGAATGTCAGCTCTACTGTTTTCACTGACCACTGATTATGAATAATGTAATTAAAGCCTCCAAACTGTCAACTTGGAATGTTTGTTGAAATTTTTCCGTTTCAACAACCGTTTTATTTGAACATTTTGATTTAGATAAATTATTCTTCAAACACTTTATCCTGAATAGTAAAACTGATCATATGTTTGTACAATTCTCAAAGGGACAACATTGGAGTTAAACCTAAAGATACAACATTTGTATTCAAAAGTGCATCAGTCTTTTCAAATTTGTATTTTTCACAAATAATTGTCCTTGATTTTAATATATTCTTCTTTATCAGTTAACAGTGGTATTCTAACAGTGAACTATTAATGAAATGCATGATATAATATGGTTTTGTACAGCCTTTCATATTTGTATTATACTTATGTTATCCATTGTCAGCTTAATGAAACATACTGTGATTCAATCATGTATTAATATGCATGATTTTCTAATTTGTAAATTAATTCATCATAGTATTATCTGACCTGACTGAGCTTTGCTTTTTAACTGTCTATCATCCAGACTTTGTATAGACCTTGATATTGTATTTGGAGTTTAGTGTCATTGACCTATAAATTAAACTATATTAAGGACTATGCGTTTGAGGTAAAAATGGTTTAATGGAAAAGCTGTAAATTGGACATTATTTATTTCAGATTTATGACAAGCGACTGCGGCACTACAGGGAAAGTCTTGAAGAAGTTGACGCCAAGTTGATCGAAACTGTACATAAGAAGTTAAAGACTCAATCAGGTGCAAAGGCAGTGCAGCAGGAGCTGGACACACTGAACAAAGACTACATGGAAATGGTCAAGTGGACAAGTGCTAGGTTGAAGGACATCACAGCCATACTGTCCCAGGCCAATATAGACATTAAGGTAAGTCACTTGCACTGCAACCTTTGGGTGGAGTTGTCAGACAATACCTGAAGGTTGAAGAAGTAGATTTTCCCTTTCTTACAGTAGGTAGACATTTTTCCACATTAAACTTCTCCTCCACTGCAGTTTTGATTCATGGGAGTACTAGTGTGTATGTTTCAACACAAATAAATTCTTGGTTCTCTTCTCATTTTAGTACCCGTGAAGATCCGGCTTGCCGTAAAAGCCAACTATGCTTGTCGTAAGAGGCGACTAACGGGATCGGGTGGTCAGGCTCGCTGCCTCGGTTGATGCATGTCATTCATCCCAATTGCGTGGATCGATGCTCATGATATCAATCACTGAATTGTCTGGTCTAGACTCGATTATTTACAAATAGCTGGAATATTGCTGACAATCAACAACCGAAATCTCATTTTACTTTTCGATCTGTTACCACCATTGCGCTGAAGCATTATCAAATTCACTTCAGTAGCACACTTTTAAAACCAAGGAAAGGAGAATTGGGTGTTGAGTCCAAAATTATATGACTTCATAACCAGGGAAATAATTTCTTTTTGTAGTTTTGCCTCAATGTTTTGATGCTGTTACGAATGCAGATCATATATTTTGTTACATGAGAATTTCTTTACTTCGTCCTGAGAGTTGAGAATACTTTATATAACATGGAAGAGATGTTTTAATGATGTAGATATATCTCAATCTCTTATCACTGTGCAAATCAGAACAATAGAGGAAAATAACTAAAAGTAGTAACTTAGATGTATGTAATTGTTACATCATAATTTGATCATCATGTGGTGTATGTTAAATATAACTGTAAATTTGATTCATTGAGGTATGAATTAATTTGCGTGTCTTTCTGTCATAGCTAAATCTTTCTGTTTAAAATAGTGGTGATGATTCTGCAAATGTTTGTGCTCTTTCTCTATAACACTGGTTGAACAAATTGAAGCATACAAAAAGAGCAAATATTATATTAAATGATTCTTTATTGTCCACATAAAGATTGCTTTGCACTGTAGGACTTCTTGAATTAATTTATTTCGGGCAGTCAGTGCTTGTCATTGGAACTAACAACAATTAAAGTCTGCTGCTTCCAATGTGTAAGTTAGTGTTTTAGCAGCCCTGCTGTGATATTGCTGGAATATTACCTACTGGCATAAAACTGCGTTCACTCATTTAAAAATAAATAATCAAACACAACTCACTATTCTGCACACTTTCTTCACCCGACCAGTATTATTTTGATGGAGCACTTTCACTGTAGCACAGAAACTGAATACTTAGTCAGACCTTGTATCTTTCCTTTCAGTTCCAAATGGTCATAGATGATGAAATTCCCCTACTTCGTACATTCCGTGCCGAGCTGGCTAAACGATCCTCCATGCTGTTTGATGAGGACATGGAGGAGTTCTTCCAGCAACTCAACGAGTTCGAGGGCTACGGAAACTTACCCACGACCTACTTCGGTGGACACCATACCTACGTCAGTCAAGCTGTTATCCAACCAGCTGCTACAGTTTCAGCCCAGCTGGAGAACCAAGAAAGGCTGTTGCGTGTTTCCAAGGTCGGCACTGTCCAAGAAGTCGTAGGTCCTCAGCGAAGTAGGACAAATCTTGATAGTATGAGTGTATCTGTGAGTCAAGACCATCAAAGACGTCTGTATGAAAAGGTGGCTGTGATGACGAGTTCAAATGCCAGGGCAACAAGTGCAGATGTTCAGACATTGATCACAGTGAGGAACACTGAGGTTGCACCAAGGGGACCATTGTTGCATGTGTCAGCCATTTTGAACCCATCGACCAGGGAAAGAGTGAACCTTGTCGAAGCTATACAATCTGGTTTGATTGATCCCAAGACACAAACCTACTGTGAACCCAAATCAAAACAGAGGCTGTCCTTACACAATGCTGCAAAACAAGGATTCATTGACGAGAGCCTTTTGAAACAAATGAATTCCAACTCAGGCATCAAGGATAGGACAGGCAAAAGTTTAACTCTTATGGAAGCAATTGGTAAAGATTTGTATGACCCTGTTACCAATTCTGTGAAAGACCCAGCTTTTGGTACAGAAATGCCTTTGTCTGTTGCAGTGTCAAGGAACATTATGTCAGAATCTTGTGCCGCTTCACTGCAAGGAGAGCCTGTCAATATCACAGCTATAACACATGCTCAAGCTGTTGTTCCCAATTCTGATCTTGCTAAGGCTGATGCTTCAGTAAGTCTCACTCAGGCAATAGAGCAAGGCTTGTTTGATCAATCTACTGGAAAGATACATGACCCCTTTACTGGGGAGAAGTTGACTTTGATCAATGCTGTAGAAAAAGGGATTGTGAATTCTAGTGTGTGTGAAATTCTGAGTCCACAAACAGGACAATGCATGACTCTCACTGAAGCTGTGAGTAAAGGAATAGTGGACCCTGTCTCTGGGACCTATGTCCATGCAACTACAAAACAGAGATTGCCACTAGATGAAGCTCATACAAGAGGGCTTGTGAGGAGACCTGCTCCTCTCTCGGATGTGATATCTGACGGGTGCTTACTAGAAAATGGATCAATACTCGATAAAACCTCAGGGCAAGTAGTGACACTTGAAGAAGCTTTGAGGTCAGGGTTGGTTGATGGTGAAAGTAAGTGTCTTGTTGATCCCAAATCTGGTGATGTACTATCGTTGAGTGAAGCCATGAGGCGAGGGCTTGTGAATAAAGCTGGTGACTTTGTGCCGTTTGGTAGAGGCTCTCCGAAATCTATCTTGAATGCTGTTGGACAGGGCGATCTTAAGCTTGTGAATGAAAGTGTTACATTCTCAGACTCCTTAGTTAAGGATACCTCAACAAAACAAGGAGTAACCTTGTCTGAAGCAATAAAGCAAGGCTTAATGACATCCAAGGGCACTTTCATTGATAAAAGGACAAGGCAAGAACTTTCACCGCAACAAGCTGTGGCTCGTGGTATCGTTGATCAGTCCCTAGTAGATAAATTAAACCAGAAAACCAGTCTCAAAGACAGAACTGGTCAAACACTGACCATGCTGCAAGGAGTGCAGATGGGATACATCTCACCAGAAGATGGTTCAGTGAAAGACCCAAGAACAGGGAAGCTCCGTACTTGTCAACAAGCAGCCACAGAAGGAATATTAAAACCAGATGAAGCTTCAGACTTGCTGAGTCTCATAAGTCCAGTTGTGACTTCAACAACCATCCTGACTCAGATACAACCTTCCCACCCTGAGGCAGTGATCAGGTCTCTGTCGGTGACAGAAGCAACCAGGAGAGGTCTATTGGATGATGGAACTGGCATGTACACCCATCCTCAGACAGGAGAAAAGATGCCAGTTGATGAAGCTTTAAGTAGAGGATACCTTCGCCTCAGCTCAGAATGGCCCTCCACACCTGATGGAACTCTTCCTAAAGGTTTTGATGAGCTGGATGAAAGAAATGGTGCTACATTCAAAGTGTCTGTTGGAACACAGCCAAGAGACACTGAACCCTCCGAGTCTGTTGAATCTTTCATGTCTAAATCTGGTGCTCAGTATTCCTTCACAACCACAACCACATCCCTACCATCTATAACACCAACAGTCATCAATGAGACACGTCAGTTGACTCTGAAGTCTGTTGTTGATCCCAGAACTGGCAGGGACATTAGTGTTACAGACGCCATGAATAGGGGCTTGATTGATCTTGAGAAAGGACTTTACTGTGATTCAACCAGTGGAACAAAAATGCCTTTGAACATTGCTGTTGAACGAGGCTACATAAAAGCAGATCAAATGAGTGATCCAAGTTCTCAAAATGGTGAACCTATTAAGGAAACGAGAGCATTTTCCATCACTGGTGTTATTCATCCCAAAACTGGTGAGAAAATGACCGTTAGCCAAGCAATAAGAAACGGAATCCTTGACCAAGAAAATGGCCTCTATCATGGAGCTGACAAGTTTGGTAGAAAGGACACAATGCCCATCAGTGAAGCTATACAGAAAGGGTTTGTGATAGCTGAAGACATCAGTACAACTGTGTCTGTTCCTGGATCTCTGCTTAGAGAAACCAAAACATTCAACTTGAAGAGTGTGAAGCACCCTCTCACTGGCAAATACATGACTGTAGCAGATGCTGTATCCCAGGGCATCATTGACGAGTCAGAAGGTGTTTATAACAACCCATTCACTGGGGTGAAAATGTCAATCCATGAAGCCATTGAGAAGAAACTGATTGAGGCTGAACTCACATCTGTGACATCAAATGCAGAAGGAGATGTTAACAAGATAACCACAACAAAACTGACAACCCTAGCTGTGACTGCTGTCAAAGATCCAAGAACTGGTAGACTGGTAACTGTAAACAAAGCTATTGAGGACGGTATCCTTGATCATGGGAAGGGTATCTATCACAATCTTGTCACTGGACAGAGCATGCCACTCAATGAAGCAATAGACAGTGGCCTTGTTATGGCAGACACAGCAGAAGATGAAGATGACTTGGAAAGAGCAGAGATAGCTAGTATCCATATTGCTGATGATCAAGAATCATTTGAAGCTACTCTGCTCGAAGACATTCACTCTGAAACCATGACTCTAAGCATCAGCAGTGTCATTGATCCCAGAACAATGGAGATGATCTCTTACGATGATGCCGTCCTTAATGATATTCTCATGGTCAATGATGGTATCTATCGCAATCCCTTAACAGGTGAAAAAATGACTATTACTGTTGCCATGGAAAAAGGCTTAATTCATGGAGAAGTCACAGCAAAGACCAAAGAGGAAGAAATCATGAGGTGCTCTGTCAATGCAGAAAAACCAACTTTCACTTCGTCCCACCAGATAACATCTGCTATTGATCCTAGAACTGGAAAGCAGATTTCTGTAGCAAGAGCTGTGAAAGAAGGCCTGATTAATGTTGAAAAAGGTACCTTCTATGACACCAGATGTGGAGAAGAGATCTCTCTTGAGAATGCTATGAACCAAGGCTTCTTAAACCCATCCAAACAGACAGGTGCTTCCGAACTTGAGAAATCCATGGATGAAGATGATGATATTCCAAAGATTGTTCTGAGGAGAAGCTCCGATAAAGATTCTCCTTGGTCAGTTGTGGACATTGAACTGGAAAAGACAACAGCAGAAGAACCTGGAGAGTCAACACTTGCAAGAGAAGTTCTTCATTATTCCACTGAAATAGAAAGTCATAGTCCATTGAACAGATCCACAGACTTCCCTCATACACCTCTAACTCCAGGTGAAGTCTTTACTCAGGAATCAGGCAGACAACCTCTCGGACTTTCTTATGAGGCAGCAGTGAAACTAGGCATAGTAGACACTGAAAGGGGCAGAGTCAAAGATCCCAAAACTGGAGTGACTATGACTTTGTCTGATGCTGTCACATGTGGTCTAATAGATGCAGACAAAACAGCCATTTCTGATCCTACCTCAGGAAGGACCATCAGTCTAAGTGATTGTTTAACAAAAGGTATTGTTAATCCAGTGTCTTGCAAAGTTGACCCTATGGTAGCTGAACAATCTGGTGTGAAGCAAGCAGAACAACTATTCAAAGGCAAACAGCTAAACCTGATTGATACTGTAAGGAATGGATTGTTTGACAACAGATCTGGAAAGATCTTTGAGCCAACTATTGGCAAATCAATCACATTGCGAGAAGGATTAAATAAGAACTATATTGAAGGCACACTGGTTACTGTGAAAAACACTCAGACTGGAGAAAGGGTACCCTTGAAACGTGCAATGCAGCAGGGTCTCATTGATGGGACGTTGTGTTTAGTTTGGGACAAAGCAACCAACAAGAAAATACCACTCCCAGTTGCAATAGAAAGAGACTTGGTTGAAAATGTGCTTGATTGTTCATCTGGACAGTTATTGGATTCTCAATCGGGGAAACAAATTCCTTTAGAAAAAGCCCTTGCTCAGGGTAAACTGAAGCCTGAAAGTGTTGAAGTATTGGATACAAGGACTGGTGAACATGTTCAGTATCAGGATGCATTGAGACGTGGTCTCATTGACAGGTCAGGCAATGTTGTTGACAAGTCTGATGGAAGTAGCATGTCTGCAGAAGATGCACTGAAGATGGGTCTCCTTGCTATTGTTGGTGGTCCTATTTTAGCTGGGAAGATGGTTGTGGATGCAGTCAAGAAGAAGACGTCAGAGAGATCAAGCCGTCCATCTGGATTCTCTGAAGGACAGTTGAATGGGGAACCAAATAACAGAGAGTCCTCAAGAACAGTGGAGACAAGGGAAACAGAACCATTGACAACAATAGTGTATGCTAAACCAGGTGACAACATCCGTCCTGCCAAGCCAACCAGTTCTAGAGAAGTTCAAGAAGTAGTTATTGAAACAAGTGTGATTCAAAAGGTTAGGAAACCATCGGATATGTGGGAAGATGGAAAGATTGAAACAAAGTTACATGAGGTGGGGAAGGTGACAGACGAACTGGATAGTTCGGAAACATCCACTGACAGATTTTCTTCGGTAAGTGGTGTAGTTGGAGTTGCTCCTGTAGATTCTGCTTCCTCCCTGTTCTCTGCACCCTCTCCATCATCGCCAACAAAATCATCTGTGCGTATTTCTCAACAGTCTGAGGTGAAGGGTGTTCCTATGCAACCTAGTCCAAGTTCTATCTCTGCTCCCCAAATATATACACCCTCTATCTCCAGCTCTGAAACCAAACCAAGTGTGCCCTCTGTTAGTGACTCTGACCTTGATATAGATTGGAATTCTGGACAAGTCCTTGTTAAATCTACTGGTGTTGCTATGACTGTTACTCAGGCTGTACAGAAAGGTTACATTGATTCAGAAGTTGTTGAAAGGCTTGCTGTGAATTCTGGATTTGAGTCTGGGCATAAGATAACAATAAACTGGGATGATGGGTCAATCACAGAAAAGAACTCGGGTAAAACATACACTATCCATCAAGCCCTAGATAAAGGTCTTATTGATAGACCTACATTCAATGCTCTGACAGCTGTAACAGGTGATCAGACACAAACAACATCAGGTTATACCCAAGGCGTGCAGTTTTCTGAGACATTCAAGTCCACAACAGTGCAAAAGAGTTCCCATAGAGAAGGCACTGCTGGTGACAAAATCACTTCCTCTGTAAGACATTCTGAAAAAGTGGAATCTGTGGCTGGATCTAGAGTTACTGATACAAAACCTTTGAGACCGTCTAATGAAGTTCCTACCTTGAATCAGCTTGTCAAAGAAGAACAATACATTCCTTCGACTGGAAAAGTGATTGACCCCAAGACCAGGAGATCAATGACTATAAGTGAAGCTGTTGGTAAAGGTCTGGTCGACTCAGAGAACTCTGTAGTCATAGATCCAAAATCTGGCCACGCAGTCCCACTTGTTGATGCTATCGACAGGGGTATCTTGGATCCCAGAACTGGATACTTAATTCATGCTGACACAGATGAGAAGATCACCCTTCAGGAAGCTGATCTTGAAGGACTCATTCCTCATCCTGAACACCTAAATACTTTACGAATCAACGGCAAAGCCATGAGTTTAAAAGATGCTGTTGCTAAAGGACTTGTTGACATGGAGAGTGGCACATTCACCGATCCTTTGACAAGTGACATCATGTCTCTGGCTGCTGCAATCAGCTATGGCTATGTTGCTTCTGGAGAAGCTCAGACTGCAACTTCTGGAAAATCGGTGACGTTTAATGTAAGTGAGAAACTCAATGAAATCAGAACAACAAAGGAGCATGTGGAAAGGAGGTCCAGAGACAGAGAAGTTATTGATCCATCAAAACGGATATCATTTGCTGAAGCCCTTGATCTGGGCTTCATCGATCTTGAGACACAGAAATACACAGACCCAAATACTGGTTCCAGAATGGCTATTATTGATGCCCTAAGGGAACAGATCCTTGACCCATCAGCTACCCTAGAGCCTGCCCAATCAGAAGGTATGAGTCCTTTGACTGCAGTAGAGAGAGGTCTGTATGACAAATCTAAAGGAGGATTTAAGGATCCTGCTTCCCCAAAGAAAAGTCTGACATTCCAAGAAGCTGTAAAAACAGGATTTTTGAGCAGCAAGTTCTCCATTTATGATGTCAAATCTGGTGAAATTTACACACTAGAAGAGGGCATTTCAGAAGGAAAATTAGATGCAACATCTGGAGAGGTTTATGACCCAGACACGAAAAGAAGCATTCCGTTGAAAGAAGCTGCAAAGATGGGTCTCATAGCTGTTGTGGGTGCCCCTGTAGCTGCTGCCTTCATGGCAAAGGAGAAAATTGGCTCTGTATTTGGATCAAGGAAAGGAGCTGCACCTGTACAAGAAGGACCAAAAGAAAGTGAAGGGCCATTGATTACTTTCCAAACTGTAACTGTGAAACAACTTTCTCCTAAAGTCATTGAAGTGACCCAGATGGAACAAGGTACAGAACTTGGGAAGGGGAAGGCTGATGTCTTGACCTTAATGGAAGCTGTGTCAACAGGCTACCTGAACACAAAGACGGGCGTTCTTAAGGATCCAAACACGAGTAGGCAAATTACTTTGTTTGAGGCTGTCAGACAAGGTGTTGTGAGAGGAGATTCTGCCATTCTTAATTACAAAGGATCAAAGATACCACTGGAGAGAGCTCTTCTTGATCGTATTCTTGATCACACTGGTCATATGGAAGTTAAAGGATCGCCCAAGAACCTAGAACAGCTGATCAAAGATGGAATCATTCAGGAAGTGTCAGTGAACCCAATTGAACACAGTAAACTTCTTGCCAAAACGGTCGAGAAAGTAAGTGTTGACTCTGTTTATGATTCAAGAACGAATCAACAAATCAGTCTTGATGAAGCCATTGACAAAAGAATTATTCATCTTGAAGATGGAACATATGTAGACCCATCTACAGGAACGGATATGGACATTTCTGATGCTGTTAGAAAGGGGCTTGTTCAAGGTACTCTCATTGATAGTGTCAGAACTAAAGAACACACAACAAGAGCTGGTTTTGCTGCAGAAGTGGCATTTTCAGAAAAGAAGACCCTGAAAGTCCAGTCTGTAAGAGATCCTGAATCTGGTAGAAATATTCCTCTTGCAGAAGCGATAGCTAAAGGAATAATTGACAAAGAGGGGAAAACCTATTTCGAGAAGTCAGCCCAGAAACACATTCCTATAGAGACGGCAATGGAGCAACAGTTAGTAACAGCAAGTGAAATTAAGGCTGAGATGAAGACAGGGGAAAAATACACAAGATCAAGTGAAAACATTGTCACACAGACAAAAACATTCAATATTCAAGGAGTTTTGGATCCTGCCACAAACATCCAGATGACTGTTGCAGAGGCAATTCAGAATGGTGTTCTTGATACATCAGCAGGTGTAGTTATCAATAAGAGAACTGGCGAGTCAATGTTGATTGCAGATGCTCTTAAACAAGGCTTATTGAAGGGAACCACTTCTGGTCAAGGGGCCCATGATGTGTCAGTTGTGAAAAGGAGAGATCAACAACAGTCAGTGTATGATACAGAGAGTGGACATTACTTGTCTTGGAAGGAAGCAGTTCGACAAGATATCATTGACCCTTCCACAGGAATGTATAAGATCTCTGACTCAGAAGCCATGTCAGTTGAACAAGGTGTCCGTGAAGGTTTGATCAGAAAAGGGCCTGCACAAAGCACTTTGAAGAAACGAAAGTCGTTTGATGTTACTGCAGTCTATGATTCCCGAAAAGGCAAAGAAGTCCCTGTGGTAGAAGCTATTGACACTGGACTGATCAATTTGCAAACCGGAATGTACAATGACCCAGCCTTCTCCACATCAATATCCATTCAAGATGCCTTTCAGAAAGGACTAATTAGTTCCTCAACCAGAGAAGTAAGACCTGACACAACATTTGCAAAGTCTTTAGCAGTTTTAGATTCTGCCGATGGAGAAACTATTACTACCCCAGTTATTGTAGAAAAACGAGATATTCCAGTTCGAGAGAGAGCAACAGCGGAATATATTGATTCAAGTACAGGAAAAGCAGTCCATGGTGCTAAACGTTTCCAGATCTCTGGAGATGAACAGGAAGGACAGGTACTTACTTCAGTTGTCCAGAAATCTTTGACAATCCACAGCCTGGTTGACCCTGCCACAGGAAGAGAAATCTCATTGGCTGAGGCTGTAGAAGAGGAAATATTTGACCCTGACAAGGGAGAGCTCATCAACAAGAACACTGGTCAACATATCTCTGTTGATGAAGCTATGGGAAAAGGTATGGTGAGTGCTGATGTCGTTCAAGGACAGAAGGCTCAGGAATTCACTCTCGTTAAAGGATTGATCATCACCAGTGTAACTGATGCCAGGACAGGAAAGGAGATGTCCATTAGGGATGCCATGAAAAATGGCATACTAGATGAAAAGGCAGGAACCTATTACAACACAGCTACAAAGAAGAAGGTGCCTGTCAAGACTGCATTGAAGCAGGGCATGATTGAAGGGAAAGATGTGGAAAAGTCTGAACAACAAAAACAAGACTCTAAACAGATAAATGTGACTTCAGTCATGGATTCAAAGACAGGAGAGGAACTCAGGCTGGAGGATGCCATGTATAAGGGTATCATTGATGAACATTGTACTATGTACACTGATACTCTGACTGGAAAGAAATTGTCTGTAGAGGAAGCTATGAAAGAAGGACTTGTTGCAGGATCCATTCAGACTATATCTCAAACACAGACCACAGTTATGTCAAAGAAATCATCCTCAAAGTACAACATTGTTGGTGTAATTGACACAAGAAATGGAGCAGAAATCTCTGTTGGTGATGCAGTTAACAAAGGAATACTTGATCCAACAGGAACATTTGTGGACACCAGAACAGGATCTGTTATGTCTGTGGCAGATGCTATCAAGAAGGGATTAGTCATCACTGAGGAGGTAGGAGATGAAAAGGGTGCAGCTGATGTCAGTATCACCGTGAAACGGCATGGAGAAAAATTTGTAGATGCAATGAGAAATGGTTCTGTGGACCCCAATACTGGACTGTACAGGGATAATGAAGCTTCCAAAACATACAGTGTTGATGAAGGGATCCGATCTGGTAAACTTCTCAGTGATGATGGTAGACCATACAGGTTCAAAGTTGAGCCAAGCAAAGGAATTAGATTCACCTTTCAGAATGCTCTTAAACTACGTTTCATAAACACAACAACTGGACTATTCCATCATGAACTTTCTGGACAGGAAATGACAATTCAAGCAGCCCTTGACAAAGGGTTCTTATCCCCAGTCTCAACTGTTGTTGGTAATCGTGGGGAAAGTGTTGTTATGTTGAAATCAGGCGTGGCACCTGTCATTTCTGCTGAGGGAATGAAGGAGCTTATTGACACACAAACCGGGCAGAAAATGACAGTTAGTGAAGCCCAGGTAAAGGGCATGATTAGTCATCTGTCTCCAACTGAGAAACCAAGTCTTGATGAAGCCTTCACAGCAGGTTCAGTAGACTCAACAGGACTTTATCATGATCCACTGACTGGTGAAACCATGACAGTTGATGAAGCAGTGATGTGTGGATTCCTCAACTTGCAACCAAATGTGCAACCAAATGGAAATGAAGATGTTGTGGATCGAAAACCTCAACATAAGAAAGAAATACTTTCTCTAACCAATGCTGTCAAGTTTGAGATGGTGGATCCTTTAACTGGTATATTCACAGATTCTGACTCTGGAAAATCCATGCCAGTTGGACAAGCTGTGTTAGAGGGGTATCTGGCACCAACAATGTCATCTTCAAAAGATCATGATAACCACAAGCCACCACAAGACAAATACATCACAATGACAGAAGGCTCTCCTTTCAAACCAAAACAAGATATTGTGGTTGAAAATGGACAGGTTGTATCCACAACAGCCACAGAGGTGACTGTGACATCTGGTTCTGCAACCTACACTGCTAGACCAGGATTTACTATAGATTCATCTGGTAATGTTGTTAACACCAAAACAGGTGAGAAGATGTCTTTGTCAGAAGCCGAACATGCCGGAATTGTAGACATTGAGGAGTCTCAAGGTGTTGGTGCTGTACAGGTGACAAGTCCAGCTCCTCCAGTCATTGAGGTATCTTCCCCGGCATCCTCTGTCACGACGTCCTCAGCAACTACCCCAACCACACCGGTGGTGAGTTTTCAGCATGTTTTCACTCATTTTCATTTCATTGCACATCTTTATTGTAGACTAGTATTACTGTAGTGGTCACATTAGTTGTTGATTTCCTTTTGTTCATATCATCATGTTTGTGTCTCATTTGTATAATTGTGTTTCTATTGATAGGATGTGGTAAGTAAACCTGTTTCAGATTTCTCAAAGATAAAATACAGTTTGGTAATTCAGTTTATTTAGATATTCTTGCAATTTTGTTACAGACATGCAAGTTATTTTTGTTGTGTAAATTAACATTGTTCTTTTGTTGCAGCTTCTTACTACATTTTGTTGAGTGTTGAGATTATTAAACTCAATTTGATGATTGTATAACGTGACAATGTCATTTCAATGTTATGAAATTTATGAACTAATACAAGAGTCAATTTCAGGAACAGACAAAGGATTCATTAGGTAGAACCATCAAAGTGTCACCCATGTCCATATCTGATGAACAAGTTAAAAGCACGACACCCGATACATCAACAGACAGTGAATTGACTGATACTTTGACACAAGACGCCACAGTTTCAACCAGTGTCGATTCTCAACACGATGGTTGCAGTGATATGTCTTCACATGCAAGTGACATTGAGAAAGGGAAATTTCAAAAGAATCAACAGCCAAGTCACCCTGCAGGACAAGGATCACTTATACTTGAACGATACATTGAAAATCTTTTGTTCAATTTTTGGGAGCCTCAATCAGAGAGGCTCATTCATCCTAAAAAAGGTACCAAGCTAGGATTTCAAGATGCTATAAAAATATCTCTTCTGCCTGAAAGTCTTCGAGTGAAACAGTTTCAAGGAGAGGATGATGTGAGTGTGTTAGAAGCATTGTCATCAGGCCAGATGGACAGGAAGTCAGGCCGAGTCGTTGACATGAACTCAGGCTTGGTAACCCCAGTCCTTGAAGCTCTTAAAACAGGAGTCCTGATGATCCATGAAGATGATGCTTGTGATTCCAGCACTGTAGATGCAATATCAAAAGAACTGGGAGAGGGACTTTTCCAGCTTGTTGTGAAAGGAGAGGCAAGAATGTCTTTGAGGATAATGGACAGGAAGAGTGGAAAGAAATACTCAGTTCCAGTAAGCATCCAGCAGTCACTGATGTCCACAAAAGATGCGACTGTGAAGGACACTGTGTCAGGCAAATGGATGAATTGGGAGGATGCCAAAAGAGTGGGTTTAGTTTTGGATGCCCGTCCAGTAACACTGCAGCAAGCAGTGCTGACATATCTCTCTAAGACAAAGAAAGATCAGTTTTACAAACCAGGTGAATGTGGAACTTTGCTTACTCTTGAGCAGATGATTGACCAAGGTTTTATTGATACCAATAAAAAAGAAATCTTTGACAATGAAAACAATGAATGGGTTACTGTTGAAGAAGCTGTATCACGAAAGATACTTGATACACAGACAGGGAAAGTGTTTCACACTTCCATTGGGAAGGCATTACCTCTTCTTGATGCGATGGATAGTGGATTAATTGTGTCCAGTAAGTTAAATTCAGCCAAGTCTCCAACATCAAATATGGCAAATGGGACAAATGGAAAGAGGTTAAACATCCCCAATGGTGAAAGACTGCCTAATTCTATTGGAATCCTTGAAGCTTTAGAAAACGGAAGTTTGGATCCGTTGACAGGAGAACTGTTCACTGATGGAGAAACATATTCCTTTGAGGATGCATACGAAAGTGGGTTGCTTTCACACAAAGATGTGTATGTCGTAGATCAAGGAACGGGACTGGTGTACTCTTTCCATGAAAGCATCAACCTAGGATTTGTGGATATGAAGTCTGGTGGTATATATGACACAGTAAGTGGTGAGAAACTGACTATTTACAAAGCCAAACAGAAGGGTTTGTTGAGAAATACGCCACAAGCTTTCCTTCCTTTGATTGTAGCATTCCAGAGTGGGATCTTTGACCCTGAGGAAAAAGCAGTCCAGCATCCTGTGACGAAACACTTCATATCTCTGACAGAAGCCATTGCTGAAGGTCTGATCAACCCTGCTTCCAGACTAACACATCCAGTCACCATGGAAAAATTCACTTTGCAGGAAGTTATTTCAAATGGTTCTTTGAATCTTGATACACTTGACATTGTGATCCCAGGTGGAAGGAAGATTTCATTGTTTGAAACTATCACCCCTGGAAGAAGGAGATCTTCTTATGCAGGTGACTTTGGTAGGAAATCTAGCCTTACTCTTGATGAGGCTATTACCAGAGGCATGTATGATCCCGTTTTGAATTGTGTAACATCTAAAGACAAATCAGTTCCACTGAAAGATGCATTGAAATCCAATCTCATCCACACAGACTCTCTTGTCAGAGACCCTTTCAGCGGGGATATTCTTTCTTTAGGAGAAGCCCTGGACAAGAGAATAATTGATCCAGAATCAGGCAAAATGATTGATGCTACAGGACAAGCAATAGCTCTTAACTTTGCCATGGACAAAGGACTGATCCTCAGGTCAAAAGCTCCTCTTGGATTATCCTTGTCTGAAACTCTTGATGAAGGTCTGTTTAATGTCATTTCAAACAAGTTTCTTAATCCAGATACAAACCAAGAGGAAGAACTGTCAGCTGCTCTTCAAAATGGTATAATTGACCCAGATCTGATCAAAGTCAGAGATACAAGCACTGGGATGTTACTTAACTTTAACTCAGCAGTGGACAATGGTCTTTTGAATCTGGATCAGGGTACTTGCATGGATACTGCTGAGGGTGAGGACTACAACTTGATAGATGCTATGGACAA
Organism: Haliotis rufescens; assembly: GCF_023055435.1. NCBI lineage: Eukaryota > Metazoa > Mollusca > Gastropoda > Lepetellida > Haliotidae > Haliotis > Haliotis rufescens. The sequence continues at coordinate 57,488,738 of NW_025963890.1, read as the reverse complement.
AGGAATCATCATAGACACTTGTAACCAGCCTAATATTACCCTCCAAGAAGCAATTGAGGAAAATATTCTTGATCTTGACACCTGTACATTTAGAGATCCTGTCAGTGGTTTCATTGTTCAGTTAGATGATGCGATGGAGTCTGGACTTATAGACAGACTTTCTGTTAGTGTGAGAGATACATCAAGTAATACTCTTGTAACACTTGATGGAGCCATTGCAGAAGGCCTAGTTGATTCTTCAACAGGAATCTACACAGATCCAGAGTCTGGTAGAAAACTGACTTTTAGAGAAGGTTTTGAGAAAGGTCTCATTTTCTCTGACTCTTGTATTTCGGATGACAGTTTGATGGAAGCTATAAGACAGGGGATATACAGTGAGAAAACTGGAAAGTTTATTGAACCATCTACAGGAAAAGTTAGGGATCTGAGTGAAGTTTTCAGAGAAGGACTCATTGACTCGGACAGGCTTAAAATCCTTGATAAAGGAAACAAGAAACTTCTGACATTCAAGGAGGCAGTAGATGCCAAGATTATTGATGTTAAGAATGCTCTGGTTGTGGACTCTGAAACCAGTGAAATGGTGAATCTTAAGGAAGCCCTTGATCGAGGTTTAATCCAGGAGAACATTAGTACCATGACTCTGTCCTTGAAACAAAGTGTTGATGGACAACTACTGCAGATGAACCAAGGCACAATCCTTGATCCATTATCTAAAAAGCCTCTTTCATTGAAAGAATCTATAGATATTGGTCTCATTGACATATCAGATGTATTATTCAAACAGCCTAACAGTCAGACCTACGAACCTCTCTCTGATGTATTAGCTAAATCTGCAGATATTGAAGAAGACCAAATTATCGTTGATTCATTGGGAAACAAAGTTGATATCTCCCAAGCTTTCAGTGACCATGTTCTTTTTGAAAAACCTCCATCTGGCTTACCATTGGCTGATGTTTTGGAAATAGGACTGTATGACTGTAGAAAACAAAGATTTTGTGATCCAGTCTCTGGGAAAGATCTGACCCTTCAAGATGCTATCAGTAAGAAACTTATCAACCCAGACCTACCCCAAGTTGTTGTTCCTGAAGTTGGAGATTTTTCCCTGAAGCAGGCTTTGGACAAGGGCCTAGTCGATCCACACACTGGCAACTACATTGCTTCAGCTAGTCCACTGTCTCTTAGTGATGCCATGACTACAGGCAGACTCATCACTTCCGACCCATCAACTAGTGGAAGAAAGCAAAATATTATGCAAATGCAGGGCATGACATTTTCAGAGACAAATGGAAGGAGTCAATCTGCTCCAAATGTCTACCAGCCAGATGTTTCCCCTTCTGGAAGTGGTAAGCAGGTGTTTGACGAACGTTCAAGCCTTAATGTGACCGTACCTATTCAGGCATTTTCAAAGGATGGGAGGTTCTCAGTGAAATCAATGGAAGGACTTGCTTTCAGAGATTCAGATAGGGACAGACAAGTTGAGAAATTGAAAGCCCCAGATTTCTTTGTTGGGGATTCCAAGAACTCATCAGACATTCCTCAACAAGGGACCAAAGACTATGGCAAAGATACGGTACAGATGGGAGAGATTCCTGTACCTGGGCTTCCAAATGAACATTCTAACTTGTCTGTGAAGGGTGATAAAGGATTGGGACCAAAGGACAATAAGGCAGGAAATGAGGCAACTGTATGTGTTTCTGGAGATGTCAGGGCAGACTCTCCTGAGAAAAGTGTCCATATTCCTGGAGTGCAATTCAAGGAATCTGTTCACACTGACAAAGGTGTGGTTCCCAAACAAGACGCAGCAATGGCAGCAGTTCAGAGAGACCCACATATACACAAGACAGTCAAAGCTGTGAAGGATACTGATGCACAGTTTTCTGTTTGTGATGAATATGGCCTACAGTCTCCTAAAGATGAATCTAAACTCTTCATAAAAGGAGTTCCAAGAGCAAAATCTGCTGATAGTTTACGAGATGCAGGTCATCATATGGAGAACACAGTTCCTGTTTCAAGTTCTTTAGATGATGATTCGGTTTCACCATTGGGACAGAAAATTACAGATTGTACAACAGAATCACACAAAGATCCATCAAAATCTGACTTCTCAAGGTCACTGAGTAGCCCAGCAAAGGTGTCAGCAGCAGAAAGCTTCACTAAGGATTTACATCAAGTCAAATGGACACCCCCATCAAGGGAACTGTCAGCTTCCTTGGATTCTTTAATAGAAAACGCTGTAAAGAAACAGAAATATGGTCAAAAACATTGGACTTTGTTTGACTTACTTGAGAAAGGATACTATGAAAATGACACAGGGCGATTTGTAGATCCAAAAACAGGGGAGAGATATTCACTTGTGGAAGCTATAGAGGCTGGTCTGATTGATCACAATGCTAAAGTAATCTCTCCATGCAGTAAGCAGCCATTAACACTCCAGGATGCCATATCTAGAGGAATAATTGACCCAATCTGTGGAACTTACCATGACCAGAACATGCATAAAGACCTCACACTGCAGCAAGCTAAAGATGTGGGTTACATCTTTAAGGAGAGAGATTCTTCAAAGAGTGCAGTTGAGATTTATGTCGAAGAATTCTTATCCGAGTCAACTTCGACTGGAAGAAAGAAACTAGAAGAAGCCTTTGAGAGTGGCATACTTCATAGATCTAACTCACAGGTCATCGATCCAGATACTGTCCAACCAATTACTTTGAGAAGAGCTGCTAGTTTAGGCATGATTGATGTCAAGACTGGTAACTACAAGAACCCTCAAACAGGTGAATGCATGTCATTAGCTGATGCTGTACAAAGAGGCTTCATTCTGAGCCCTAAAGGACTAAGTCTTTACAGTGCAGTGATGAAAGGACTATACGATTCATCTTCTGGGCAGTTTGTAGGACCAGTGAGAACTGATTCTTTGAAGGACCTGATTGAAGATCAAGTCATCACTCCTCTTTGTGTTGAAGTAAGGGACCTTAGTCATGACAGTGTGATATCCCTAGGTGAGGCAATAAAAAGAGGATTGATTGATCCTGACAGTGGCTGCTATGTTAACCCCTCCAGTAACCAGTCGTTTGACTTCAATGATGCTATAGCTGCTGGACTTATCCTCAGTAGTAGCTCAAGAGAAGGCTTGCAAGAGTCTTCACAGTTGAGGCAGAAACAATCTGCACGAGGAGATGCACTTCCAGAGAAAGATCAGACTCGAGTATCCAGTGATGATGATAGGCCTAAACCAGGTGTCCTGACATCAGCTGACAAGAAGACAAAACCAGAAAGTGCACCAACTGAGGCTGATAAGATTAGCAATCAATCTGCACCTGAAGTTGTTTGTACAGCTCTTGCAGCCTCCAAAAAAGACACAGTTGGGATAAGAAAACCACTTCAAGCTACATTTGGTGTTGCATCTACGACAGAGGTTGATTCAGGTGTAGTACTGTCAGGAGGATCATGGGCTGAAAATATACAAAAACCTATGACAGATGTTTCTTACATCAATGAAAACAACCAGGAAGATGGTTCACAAGTTCATCACAACTTCAGAGAAGTTTTCAAGGTTGATGATCATGGAAGGAGCGTTATTTCAGAAGGCAATGACACTAGTAGAAGAAATGATTTGGAAAAAAGTTACCATGGTGAAAAAGATGGACATCAAGTCAGTGAAACTAGCAGGAAGGATGATTCAGAAAATGATGAAAATGGCCGAAATGAATCAAGACTTGTTGGAAAGAATGGAAAAGATGTTCCAAATATAAGTGGAAGTTCCAGAAAAGTTGTTTCAGAACTTGGTGAAACTAGCAGAGATGTACCAAAAGTTGGTGGAAATGATGGAAAAGATATTCAAAAAGTTGATGGAACTTCCAGAAAAGATGTTTTAGAACCTGGCACAGATGTGTCAAATATTGGTGGAAATGATGGAAAAGATATTCCAAAAGTTGATGGAGGTTCCAGAAAAGGTGTTTCAGAACTTTGCAGAGATGTGTCAAATATTGGTGGAAATGATGGAAAAGATATTCAAAAAGTTGATGGAAGTTCCAGAAAAGGAGTTTCAGAACTTGCCAGAGATGTATCAAGAGTTGTTGGAAATGATGGAAAAGATATTCCAAAAGTTGATGGAAGTTCCAGAAAAGGTGTTTCAGAACTTGCCAGAGATGTGTCAAATATTGGTGGAAATGATGGAAAAGATATTCTAAACGTTGATGGAAGTTCCAGAAAAGGTGTTTCAGAACTTGCCAGAGATGTGTCAAATATTGGTGGAAATGATGGAAAAGATATTCTAAACGTTGATGGAAGTTCCAGAAAAGAAGTTTCAGAACTTGCCAGAGATGAATCAAGAGTTGTTGGAAATGATGGAAAAGATATTCCAAAAGTTGATAGAAGTTCCAGAAAAGGTGTTTCAGAACTTGCCAGAGATGTGTCAAATATTGGTGGAAATGATGGAAAAGATATTCAAAAAGTTGATAGAAGTTCCAGAAAAGGAGTTTCAGAACTTGCCAGAGATGTATCAAGAGTTGTTGGAAATGATGGAAAAGATATTCCAAACGTTCCTGAAAGTTCCAGAAAGGATGTTTCAAGAGTTATTGAATATGGCAGAGATGATGTCAAGGTAAAAACACATGTAAAAGATTTGTCAAATGTGGATGAAGATCATGATGAAAGGGGAACTAAATTTGAAAATTTAATCAAAGATTCATCCCCAAGTGTTACTCCTTATTCCAAGGAGATGGTACCTAACATGGCAGAAAGAGATGGTGTCAAGCAAAACGTGGATCTCAAACCATCCCTCAAGGTTGATTTTAGGAATTCAAATGGAGATATTGACAGACCCAACATCCAGATCAAAACTAGTGATGAAGCTGAAGTTGATACGACCAGAACATCGAAACCCAAGAAATCAGAAGGTGGGAAAGCAGGCAGAATGGTCAGGTTCAAGGACATTGAATCAGAGAGTGATTCCAATGACTCAGTTCCATGCTCACCACATGAGAAAATCCAAAGGCCATCAACCCTTGGCAGTGACCTAAAACAGAAGGTCGACAGAGCTCGTACCATCAGCTGGGACGAAAGTGATGCAAGCACCCCAGAGAGTGAGGCCAACAGGCTGAATGAGCTCATTTTGAAGATGAACATTAAAGCAGGCAACACAGCCAGGGAAAGGAGAAAGGTACTTGGCATGATCAACATTTCAGTTCGAATGCCATCTGCTTGCTGTTGAATTTTTGCCGCCATGGAGTTAAATCTTGTCCATTTGGATAGAAAATGGATGAGAGTAGTGCATTTTGGATTTATGCCTGTGATCAAGTTATTTCTGCATGAAGGTTTTTCATTCAATTTTGAATAAAATGGATTAAAATTTACTAACTGATGACATGGCCTGGTCTGGTGTCATGACAAGGAGCAACTGATCTCACTGAGACAAGACAAGACTATCGTCTCAGGCATGGTGAACCAGGCTTTTTGATCCAACATATCCACTAACAGATGTGAACGTGTTTGCAACGTCCGCATGATTTGAATCCAAGGAATGTTTTACTTTTAGTTCCTTTGTGTTTTACATCCAAGACTAACTTAATAGTTGTATCAGTTATGCATGGTGTGATTAGTCGATTTACACTTTTGATATCACTGAACAGTCAGCTCATTGATTGTATAAGTATTCTGAAGTATATGCCTTTCTAAGAAATGAGGGTCATGTTAAAAGCTGAATAAGCCTCTCTCAAAGGATGAAATGGGATAAACAGCCAATGTTGAGTGAAGAACCATCAAGAAATAGATTTGTTTTGAATGAGTCCACAAATTCACTATCAAATTTGTTAAAAAAAGATTTTCATGATTTTCTTGAATAGTAACTTGAAAGTAAACTATTAAAGATATAAAAAAACTTTGTTACTCTGGGAAGATTGGGAAGAGGTTTAAATTTATCCTTGGTTCGTTGTACTTATGGTTTTTCACACGATTAAACGCAAAACATGTTTCGTGTCAGATTTTAGAATTTGTCAAATATTTCTCAGCACAGTATCAATTGTATGTCAAATGTTTGCAAAGAGATTCTGACTGTAAAGTCTTATCATTGATTTAAGTTTAATCAGATGTTTCAGTGTCACCATATGTTGATGTTAGTTGTACATTATGTGTCACACTTAATGAGCATTACGTTTTGATTTTCTTATGTATGTTTTGTAGATTTATAGATAGTAAGACTTTGCTTGACAATACTCATTGACCTCATCAGGTGGCATCAGTAATGAGCGGTTTAGTTGACGTGAAAATGTGCCGTCTATTCTCAGATGATACAAGATGAGATGAACTTTGTATTGTACAAGAACAGTCCCATGAGTGTATTTATTATGTGTTTTTTCAATGTTTGGGAAATAAATATGTGTTTGAAATATTTACATGTTGACAAGACAGATAGGGATGTGATATTGTTTTTGCATTGTGCAATATATATTTGAGTGAAACATTTAGAAACACATACAGGTGTTGCCAAATTGTAATGAATAGTCCATATTCTGATTTGCAGGATCTCATGCAGTTCTAACTTTTGCTAATCACGTGACACAAGTCACTCTGTCCAGTTAGTGACATCGTTCTTGGTCATTGACCAGCTGTATCCAGGGTGTAGAATTTATATTATATACTTTTGAGATGTCAACATGGGATATGGAACTGTGGTACAAATCTAGATCGCCACTATGAGTTTGACAGCAGCCATTTTGACCTCTAATGTGTCCTTTGTGACGCGATCACAAACTAGAGTGGAAGTCAGTATTTTTATTATGGTCTTACTCCCCATAGATCCTGTACCATAGGACTATGTGGATACAATGTGTGACCTTGCAGATTGTTGATTACTGCTCATGCTATCAGCCACTGGTTTGTCTGGAACCACGATGACAGGCACCCATGACGGAGCTATGATATTACTGGATGCGTGACAACAATACTCCGGGGGCGGTCGGGTAGACTAGTGGTTAAAGTGTTTGCTGGTCACGCCGAAGATCCGGGTTTGATTTCTGACATGGGTACAATGTGTGAAGCCCATTTCTGGTATCCCCCGCCATGATATTGCTGGAATATTGCTAAAAGCGGGGTAAAACTATACTCACTCACTCACTCAACAACACTCCCACACCTTCAAAATGAACTTACAAAGCCTGATACCATGCTATGTGTTTAAATCAAATAGCTGATATCAAGATTTGTTAATCCTTTCACATACAGAGAACGAAAAGGACATTTTCACCATGGAATTCTCTTTATATATTTGAATGTTTATCTTCTTGATGCCCTTGGTGTTTTCCAAGAAAATACTTTTTACACTTTTTGTCTGCTTTGACCTCTACTGTTTGTTTTTTGTTTGGTATATTCTTATGTGTTTGTTTGTGTGTTAAAGTTTATCACTTATATTTCTCTATTTAGGTACACCGAGAGAATTGTCCAGATCAGCAGCCAATTAATGAACCTCTGTTTCAGACTGACAATGTTATATTCTGCTTGCACGTGTGTGTGGTCTTGTGTGCATGTGAAAAATGTTGATTGGATGTTTTTAGAATTTAGACAGTTGTTTTAAACTTAAACACTTATACTACTCAACATTTGCGAAAGACCGAAATAGTCATCTTTAGTCAAAGGTGTGGTCCTTAGAAAATTTTGAGTAGTAAAGTAATTGTTATGGGACTCATAGCTTCCATTTCACCATCCATCATACATTTTATGTTCTTATTAATATGAATAAAAATATATTTATATTTTGTTAAAAAGAGATTAATTGGACTTTTAAATGTTATTAATTGAAAATATATTTTATTTTTGTAAATTGGAAACTCAATTTTATTTTGACTCCTAAGATTTCCATAAAGTGAAGATGATTCCAATGTTTATAGATTTGCATAAACTGAAGATATTCAAGTGAATAAGTCTTTTTTTGATAGTGGAACTATTTAGATTAAGTGATACTGACCTGTGTGTGTCTATGGCATTAGGGGCGTCTGGCGGACTCCTATGAGAAGCTGATGCAGGATCTGCACAATGAGCAGAATCGTATATCGGACTTCGAGCAGCTTCTGAAGGAGGACCAACAGATGGGAGACGAGGCCTACAAGGTTCAGAGTCAGCTGGAGGCTCACAAGGTAAACAACTGTTGCAGGTCACAAAGTGACATCACGCCAAAGGCCCAGGTTTCGATTCTTAACATGGGTACAATGTGTGAAGCCCATTTGTGGTGTCACACACTGTCATATTGCCGGAATATTGCTGAAAACTGCAAAACAAATAGAGGATGAAGACGGGAGTGCATTGTGCCCGTTTAATGAATGTCCTGTAATCACCAGAACTTTGTGCCCTCAAAAGAAAACACGTACATTTAAGTATTCATCAGGATAATATTATGAGGATGATAATAATGTCATGGTGTCAGCAATGAAGATGCTGGAACTCCATTTGCAGAGTTGCATCACTTGGTCATGCTAGAAACCCTAGATCATGGGTTTGAATCAGAGATTTACCCTGGGTATGTTCCTAGGTTTTTTGACCCGTGAAGATTCCTGGGTAGAATAGGTCTTCAGCAACCCATGCTTGTCGTAAAAGGCGACTAACGGGGTCGGGTGGTCAGGCTCGCTGACTTGGTTGATGCATGTCATTGATCCCAATTGCGTGGATCAATGCTCATGATATTAATCACTGGATTGTCTGGTCCAGACTCGATTATTTACAGACCGCCGTCATGTAGCTGGAATATTGCTGAGTGCGGCGTTAAACAACAAACCAACCAACCAACCAATCCTAGGTATTTCAGCACCACATTCATGATCATGAGTTTCACCAAAGTAGTAAATGTTCAAGGCCTGCATCACTTCATGCTTTCCTTCCACGTTTAGCTGATACGCCATGATATAACTAATATACTGTTATTGCTGTGTCAAACCCAACACACTCACTCACGCACTCTGCTTCCTCCTCCAGGCTGTCCATGAGGAGATCGTGAGTCACCAGCAGCGGATGCTGTCTCTGGTCTACCAGGCTGAACAACTAACGGAACACTACCAGGAGGAACTGACGCCCGAGCAGGTCGTGGAGATCCAGACCATGGCTGCTCAGCTGAAGAAGAGTCTCAGCAAGGTGGGTTGATAATAAACTTGCAGGATATCATCTGGTGATATGCATTCAGAAGTTTATCACAGTAGGTCTGTGTTATGGTGCGCTGCGGAGTAGCTTAGCAAAATGCCCGCTTGTCACACAATGGGCCGGATTTGAAGCCAATTTGTGGTGACACCACTCGAATATTGCTGAAAATTGCTTATATACCATACTCACTTACTCAGATTGTTACAAGTTCCATTTTCATTTTTTAGCTGTATCGACTATATTTAGGACTGAATGGAAAGAGGTTGGAGAAATGGCCTAAAGCAATTCTCAGTCACTCACTAGTATCTAAGTATCTATCTTTGGCAATATTCATTTCTTTCTTTTCTCAATTGCAACCAAGTTTTAAGTTATGTAATCAATTTATTCTGTCTGAAATGAATATGAAAATCCTTTGCTTTGTCAGCAAATATCAGAAAGTCAAAAGCAAGAATACAGAAACTACTTGCTGAACAAATTTATACGAGACACATGGACAGCTATGATAACCTCATGTTGAATTCTCATCTCATTTTACAATGAATTCTGAAATATAAATATGGTGTGTTGCACCAATGTGTTAAGCATCTCGGACCTGCATAGCCATGGGTTTCCTCCTTCATCAGTCTCACATGCCATCAACTACAGATCGAGCTAACTGACACTACAACTGATTTCACTGAACATGAACATGCATCGACACTCCTGTGTGCAGGTTGTGAAGTCATCCGAGACGCGTCTGAAGCACCTGTCTACGGCCCTGGAGGAGTTGACGAAGTACGAGACGGAGCACAACAAATTCCTGGTCTGGTTGACGGGAGCCGAGAAGGAGCTTGACAGACAGGAGGAGTGCATGCAGAGATTCGAGGATCTCAAACCACTGGCAGACAAACAGAAGGTATGGCATGAAATCATTTCCAAGATAGTTTTCTTTTTATTCCCCTGACATAAAATGGAGGGAGGATATAGTCATCATCTGCTTTGTCTGTCTGACCATATTTTGTTTCTGGAACATAACTTGAAAACCGTGAAAGATTATTAATCCAAACTGGTACATGTATTAACTAGGGGCTGAAGTAGTGCATTATGCTATTGTGGGGGCACAGGGGATTTGTCATCTTCTGATGACTCTTGTCTGATGAAGATGTTGCTCTTGTCCTGTCATGAAGTAAGCTGTTTACATTTTCTGTTACGTTTTATTATCCCACCGTCTTTCAGTCCTTCACTTCCTTCATTTTGTACATTCTTCTGTCTGCTTAAACCCTGTTATCAGATTTAGAGGGTGACAATTGGAAATAGTGTTTTAAGATTGGCATTGTGTCTGAATGGTTGGAATGCACATCACGAATTGAGAATAACCAGACCTAGACCTGAAAATCTGAACTCTTTACCTGTCTTAATCAGGATTATACATGTCATGTCATAAGCCAAATTGTACCATGCCAAAAGCTGGATTATGCCATGTCATGACTAAGAAGAGAAAATGATTTATAAAAACCCTCAAGTGCATTCTGGTGGGGATGTATGTCCTGCTTCTTTCTTCAGAGCTCATGTCCTTCATTTCAGTCCCTGCTGTCCGACATCGTGACTCATCAAGCTGACCTCAGGTTCATGTCAATGACATCTCAGAAATACATGGAGGAAGCTAAGGTATGTGGAACCTTTATTTATTGGAATCTTTAGTCACAGTTAGAGTCCAAATTGTCTAAGTGATTATGGGTTTGAATCCTGTTTTGCCCTGATTATGTTTCTGGGTTGCCATCCCCAAACCTGTATTTGTGGGTTTTACCAAAGTGGGAATGTTGATAAATTCTTGCTTTCCTCCCACATCTGACACGCCATAATATAACTGACATACAGTTAACGATGTTTAATGCACCTCACTCACACAGTCACAGTCAATTTCATACAGAAAACAAAAAGCCCTTTCTAACACTAGCTGCTTTCCCTTAAAAGATTCCAGAGTATTACTCACATTAATATATTTTTTTCCAGCTGCACAAATTGGAGGTTGATGCTTTCAAAGCTGACCGACAACGTCCAGCTCGCCTGAGTCTAATCAGCATGGAGGGTCTGGCAGCAGAAACTGTCAAGGATGATCTCAAGGAAACTCAAACACGCTACCAGGATCTCAAGGGCAAGTGCGGCAACTTTGGTGAAAGGTTGAGCGATCTGGCCAACAAACAGAGAGACTATAATGATGTGGCGTTCAAACTGCTTCAGTGGCTGACAAAAGCTGAAGACAATCTTATGTCCAACAAACAAGAAAGTGGGTCTCCTGATCCCAATAGACTACATGATCAGCTGGAAAAGCTGAAGTCACTTAGAACTGATGCTATTGCACAGTCTGGTGTTGTGGATGATCTCGAAAGGAAAGGAAGGAACTTGACCAATGGTCTAAGTGGCATCTCTGCTGACCCCCAGCAATTGGGTAAAATGCAAGATACTCTGAAGGACATTACCGGTAGATACGAATCACTCAACAAAGACATTGACGATCAGACGAAGAGTCTACAGACTGCCATAACCAAGTCTCAGGGAGTCAAGGAGGCTGTAGGTGGTCTGCTCAACTGGATGAAAGATGCTGAAAAGGTGATGAAGAAGCAGCATGCAATCAGTCTGAACCCAGACAATATTCAGGAACAGATGCAGGAGTTCCGTGCTGTTGAGAGTGATATATTGAATCATAAGTCCAGCATTGACTCCATCAAACAGGGAGCCCTTGATCTCATCAAGACCTGTGACCTCGAGATGGCTCGTGCACTTGAATCACAAGTTGAGGACATTGACAAGCAGTATGCTACCATCCAAAAGAAGGTTGAGGTGAGAGGACGCGACCTTGAGGATGTGTCTGCTAAGCTAAAGAAATTCCAGGATGAACTTAAAGACTCAAATCAATGGATAGTAGCTAACATTGACAACATGGAATCAAAAGACTTTAACAAAATGCCAAGTGAAGAGATGAAATCAGAACTTGAAAAAGTAGCAAACCAGAAGAACAGACGAGCTGGATTAGTCTCTGATCTCAAGAAGCTAGGTGACTCCCTTGTTAAAGATCCAAGGACAGGGGAGGTGACTTCGATGAAGGACTCGCTCGCCGAGTTAGAGAGGAACTGGGATGACCTGACCGTGCTCCTGGCAGACAAGGAGAGAGAGGCAGAACAGAAAGAGAAACAGGACAACGAGTTTGAGAACGCCAAGACCTTGATTCTTCTCTGGCTGGCAGCAATAGAGTCTCAGCTGGATACCTTTGAGCCGGTGGCTGTTGACATTGAGACGGTGGAGCGGCAGATTGCAGAACTACAGGTGAGAGGATGTCACCAAATTTAATTTGGTGATGTAGAAATTATAACAGTATATATAACGTACAGTGAATTCTCATGATAAGCTTACTGTCACTCTGTTAGGCAAGACTTTTGTGTGTATGTAGAGAGGTACAGATATTTGGCCCAAAAATTCAGGTTGGTATATATGAAGTATAAAAAATTTTGTTTTCAAATCAATATGTTTTTGATTTTCTCAAAATGTTAAGTTGGTTGGAAATTATTAATTTTTCAATTAAAGTTAGGTGGGAGTTTGGGGTGTCAGTTGATTTATAAACCAAGTTGAAAAATGTCTGGCCTTACCATGAGGTAGCCTAATGCTCTGTGTAATATCTGACATATTCAGAAAGTATCTTTAATAGGTTTAGTGATCTAAATACCAAAATTCCTCCAAATGCCAGTACATTTTATAGCTGTTTGTGACATGTAATCTCAAATGAAGTTGCTCTGTTTGACCATGTGTGTCTGTAGGGCAAGTGGCTGATTCCATAATTTGCAGCAAATGAAAAAAATAATATGACAATGAGTACAAACAAACAATATCTTTGTTTTATTGCAGCCAATGCTTGAGGAGTTTGAGGGTCATGGTGAGAAGGTGGATGAAATCAATGACCTTGGCAATGCCCTTGAGATGATGCAGTCGCCCACCGAGCGTCCTCTCAGTCCATTCAGGAGGATAAACAGTAGGTTCCAACTTCTACAGCTTGCTTAGTGTCTTGGACCAGATGCATGTCAGAACTGCATTTTGGCATATTCATGATCACCAGTCATTTCATTCAATTCAAATTTCTGATTTTCAGAACTTTTCAATGGTATAGGTTCTTATTAGATGGCAGGGTTTTAAGCTTTTATGGTATCTGGGAACTTTATTGTTCAGATGCAAGTTGGCAAGCATGATGGCATTTGATAAAAAAAACTGTATTGATATTGAAATCAGCATTATTTGCATGTAAATGCTGTAACTATGAATATGTATGTTCCTCAAGCCTACCTCACTGATGCCAACTTGGTTCTGATAGATGTTTGAGATTTGACACTTGCACTCTCAAGGATTTAGAGATCTATGTTTGGGTTGTCGTGAGATTCATTTGACCATGCTGTCATGTGGAGCAACTTGGAATACTTATTGCCTTAACACACAATCTACAGTTGAAGTGATCCACTTTGCTGTGGAGAGCCAGCATTTTGATTCTCATAATTCTTCTACGAGCACCCATGTCTTTATAGGTGGTTTCATGTTCACAATATGATATTCTGTAATTTCTATAAACAAATTTAAAAATCTTTAATGCCAAAAATCATCACTGACAAAAATTGACAAAAATATTCACTGATGATTACTGATTTGATCATAACATTATGAACAATGGTTATAGTTCTATGGATGTACAACTTCTTTATTACAATGATCACTTGCTTGATAATGGTGTTAGTATCAACTCGAAAATGTCACATTGTAATAAAGAAGTTGTACATTGATAGAACCATCTCCCTTGTTCATCATTTCAATTTCTAAATGATACTGAAAGAAGTTATAAAATAATGCTTTTAAATATCCAAATAACAATTTGCAACATATTGTGAACGTGAAACGATCTATCTCCACATCCACCTTCACCATCATGCTCTCTGCATCCACATCTTGCCCGTCTGCCACCAGGTCGGAGACGCCTTGGTCTGTACTCTTCGCGACTGCGTACCCCCTCCCCCACATTCCCCACGTCCCCGACCACTTTGGCCACCAGCCCTCTGTCCAGCGAGTCCAGCGGGGTCAGCAGCAGAAAGAGCAGCTCCGACAACTTGCTGCTGGACGGTATGTACATCTCCGCGTCATTCATTCACGTCCATTACCAGGGGCTTTGAGGATTTGCTTGTATTGCACCTTGGTTGAGGTTTTTTGTTTTTACTTTATATTATTCGGTTTGGAAATAAAATTATGATCTTTAACCAGGCAGCTGTTCCACAAACAATCTTAGTGTTATGACTGTCCATGTTATCCATGTTATAGTATAGGAGTCATGGTTGTCTTAGCGCTAAGATTGCTATATTGAATGGAACCCTGAAGTTTATATTTATGCTTTTTGTCTTCAAAAAAAAATTACCACAGATTTGATATTTGATATATAAATAAATATCTTTATTTAAAAAGATGTACCTTTTCATTAAATTTTATATATGATAATAGTCTATATATTACTTTTATCCAAAATTTGAAATGTAAATACTTTTTTTTTAAATAAGTAACAAGTTTTAATGAATGCTATAACATGTGTCAACTCAAAATAAAAGGAAGTCAAAAACATTTAATAGCATGTGCCTATTTATGTTGCTGTGAGTGATAAACCGATATTGAATCATACATAAATTTCATAACATTCCATAATGGTGCAGTATTGGAGACAATATACAATGATATTTGTTGTGTACCCATGTCTATACTGTGACCCCGTGTATAGATGACCGATGTATGACCTACACAACTAACAGTTACCCTCTTGCATGTCTAACCCCCACTATTAGCAGGCTGGCAGGTCACAGCGACATTGCACAGTGCGCACTTGTTATGTATGCAGATGATTAGAATTATGTGTCTTAATTAGGTAAATCGGTTGTGAACAGTGTAAAATATTGTCTTATGAAAGTCAACGATGTCACCATCTGATATTAAGTGTGTCATCATTTCTATTATAACAAATCGGTAAGTCAATCTGAAGCTGAAAAAGAGATTGTGGTTGAGGTTCATTAAGGATCCTTTGTTCAAGAATTGTCAGGATTCAAGAAGTCATGATCACATACTGATCATTGAAAAAGCAGAAGATGACGTACCATAAAAGACCAAACCTTGCTCCAGTTGCAGTACATAAGACCATTTGTATTCTTGTTCTGTCTTGATGTCATTGGCTCCAGAACAGTTTGTCCAAATCCAAATTTGAATTTTTTTGGTGTAAAATACATGCAACCATTTCAGGTTTATTTATCATCAATTAACAAATAATTTTTCTTTCAAATCCTTAACACCTGTGGCTGAAATATTGCCGATGTGACGTTAAACTTAACTCACTCACTCAACACCCGTAAAGATCCTGGTTAGAATAGGTCTTCAGCAACCCATGCTTGACATAAGAGGCGAATCTGGTGATCAGGCTTGCTGACTTGGTTGATGTCATCGTATTCCAATTGTGTGGACCGATGTTTGTGATGTTAGTCACTGGATTGACTCAATTATTTACAGGTCGCCATTATATGGCTGGAATATTGCTGAGTGCTGCATTAAACAACAAACAAATAAACAAATCCTTGAATCCATGCTTTCAAGTTTTATTAAAGTTAAGATGACCTTTATAATGACTGACCAATGCTGTTGTTCAGATCTGTCTGAAACCTAGCAACAGCTACTGGACATAAAAACACCAGCTGAAATATATGCTACCATATTAGGTTTCATTAGTTATTAGTTTTACAAAAACAAATTCTTGAAATACCGAATCTTTTTTGTCAAGTTAAGATGACCTTTAATGACTGACCAATGCTGTAGTTCAGATCTGTCTGAACCCAAGCAACAGCTACTGGACATAAAAACACCATCTGAAATATATGCTACCATATTAGGTTTCATTAATTATTAGTTTTACTAATAATTTTTCTTGAAATACCGAATCTTTTTTGTCAAGTTAAGATGACCTTTAATGACTGACCAATGCTGTTGTTCAGATCTGTCTGAAACCCAGCAGCAGCTGTTGGACATCAACCAGCGTTACGACATTGTGGGCGAACGCCTGGCTGACCGTCAACAGGAGCTGAACACTGTGCTGGCCAGCATCAAGACCTTCCTGCAGGACCTCCAGGACATGCTCACCTGGCTGGACATGAAGGACGGCGACATCAGCAAACAGGTGGCCTCCATCCCCACCAATGAGAAGGAGGCCAAGAGGAAGCTGAAGGACCATGAGGTAAGAGATGACACCTGTCTGAATTAACGCTTCTTGTAAATATTTGTTTGAGATGATAATCATAATATTTTGTTTGACAAGGTTGCTAACTGTTTTTTTTCTCTCAAAGTTTTTCGAATTATTTATTGTTTGATAGGCATTACTTAGAAGTTGACGGATGACAAGATAGACACAATTTTTGTGGATAACAACTTCTTTAATACTGGGAAAACGCGACATTTCGTATAGATCCTAAAACCGTTGTCAAGCAAGACTGATCTATAAGGATCTATACCGAAACGTCGCTTTTCCCAGTATTAAAGAAGTTGTTACCCATAAAAATTGTGTCTATCTTGTCGAATTATTTATTTTTGTTGTGAACTAACATTATGTGAAATTAATGTGAAATAAATCTATTTCAAATTTTCTTTTTGTTTACACCGAAAGTTTAGTTGAATGTCAGTTATGTTGGTAATGTGTAGATATTGATGTGGGTGATGTGTTTTGCAGGCATTCCACCGGGAGCTACTTGGTAAGGAGGGTCTCGTAGAGGACATCAGAAAGAAGGCACAGCACCTGCTGAAGACCAAGCCTGGCGTCCCCGGACTCGACACACTTCAGTCCCAGATCTCACAACTAGGTCAGTGCCTCAGTAGCTCAGAAACCGTACACGTATAAGAAAGAATCTTTTTACTAATTGGCAAAACTGTACAGTCACAATAGGGAAATACATTTTTATAAAATACATTTGTCCTTCCTATTGTCATAAACTCAGGTTTGCACTCTACATATTTAGGATACGATGAAAGGAAAATGGCATTGCAGTTAATTTTATAATGGCTATGTGAGGCATAATTTGTTCCATTAAGTGACGTCATTATCAGTCTCTCGTTTTCTTGTGAATCTTCTGTGATATCACCTCTATAATTTCTGAAAGACCGGTGAAGATCCGGGTGGAGATTAGGTCTTCAGCAACCCATGCTTGCCGTAAGAGGCCTATGCTTGCCGTAAAAGGCGATTATCGGGATCAGGTGGTCAGGCATGCTGACTTGTTTGATGCATGTCATCGTATCCCAATTGCGTGGATCAACTTTCAGGATGTTGATCACTGGATTGTCTGGTCCAGACTCGATTATTTACAGACCACCGTCATGTAGCTAGAATATTCTTGAGTGCAGCATTTAACAACAAACAAAGAAACATACTATTGCTGAAAACATGATCTCCCTGTTTGTATTCACCAGATGACAAGTGGCATGGACTCCGTGCTACCTCTGAGCAGCGCCGCAAGAGCCTGGAGGACATGGTGTCCCACCTGCGAAGCCTGCGTGAGAATGGGGATCTGCTCAACAAGTGGCTTACCCAGAAGGAGAAGATGCTCGACGTCTTGGGGCCAGTTGCTACTGAGCCTGCACTCATCCAGACCCAACTAGACCAGGTCAAGGTTAGTGACCGGATCAAAGACATAGCAGCACTGTGAATGCTGTGACCTTGTCAGAGGTCAACCAGATTGTGGAGATAATCCAACGCAATTGAAGTGTAGTTACAGCACCTTGTTAAGTCTATGTTGGAACAGGATTAAAGACTACCAGTGTCATTTTATTGACTGGGTTCCTGGTTAACAGGATCATGGGAATTCTTCTGGGACTTGATGCTATTCAGACTTTTTAGTTCAAATAATCAGGTTCATGATAAGAAATAAACTTAGTGTGTAATGTTGCCTTCGCATGCCAGTACTCATGACTTACTTTGGAATAGATTTTATAATGATATATAATGAACTGTGTAGGTCCTTCATGAAGAGTTCACCAGCCAGGAGCCCTTGTATGATCAGTTCATCCATGCTGGTCACTCCATCCTGGACAAATGTGACCCAGAGTCGCGTGACGCTGCCACGATCAGCCGTAAGATGGACACCATCAGCAAGGCCTGGGAGAAACTGCAGAGCCGCCTCAATGAGCGACAGTCCAGTCTGAGTGCCATGGAAGGCATTGGGTCTGAGTTCGCCCAGAAGACCAGCATGCTACAGAACTGGGGCCATGACTTCCACAACAGGCTGGACTCCCTACCACCTGTCAGCCCTTACCCAGAGAAACAGAGCAGGCAGGCCGATGAGATGATTGTAAGTGGCACCTGTATCCAAACTCGGTTATATCCTGTACTGAGTGTGCTGTTTGTGAAACTGAAGATTGTTTGATAAAAAACAGTGAATGTGTTTACAGTGGGCTTTTAAAAAATGATCTTTTTTTATATAATTCTTATTTGCTGTCTCTTCCTATTGTTAAACCCACATTGCCTTTGTTTTGGTTAAAATCCCAGATTCAGCCCAATTATAGTCCTAAAGTAGTAATAAATTAGGGTTTTTCTCCATCACAAGGTGGTATGGAATGATAAAGATTAATGTGTTGAAAGCAACAGATCTGCCCCAACACACTCACTATCTCTTCTGTTTTGCCAGTGTATTATTTGCTCCACCTTTTTGACAGGATAAAAGTCTTTTATATCCTTTAACATTAAGGCTATTAAACACTTAATCAAAGGTTTACAAGAAAGGAACGGTGGTGGGGTAGCCTAGTGGGTTAAGCATTCGCTTGTCACACCAAAAGTCTGGGTTCAGTTCCCCAGAAGTTGGTGTTTCAGTGGTGTTAAATCCAAGAAGGGAAACCAGGTAATGAATATGTTTCTGTCTTCTTGTAGCAATTGGCGGAGGAGATGATTGAGCAGACGCCAGTCTTGACTCGCACTAAGGAGTTGTGTAAACAACTCAGTGAGAAGACCAAAGACTCCGCCACCAAAGCGGACCTTCGTGCCAAGCTGGCCAGGGTTGAGAAAACCTTGGCTGATGCCGAGAAGAAAATGGGTAAGATTGCAGATTTGACTATCAGATTGTGGTCTGTGAAAAATTGTATCTGGACCAGACAATCGTAAGATTGTGGAACATTATGAGTAAATTAAGGCTAAAAAAATAATAGTCTTGGTTTTCAGGCATCGCCCGCATCATCAATAAGTTTGCCGCACATTTCGTTTATATTTCCATTTTAATATAAAACAGAAAAAAAAATCCTTAAATATTCCAAGTCCAACGGTAGTCAAATACTGTGTTCCAGTATTTTACTCATCAAGGAATACATTTATGTTGGTAGGCCCTTTCCTAGGTTGATTGTACACAAGTGTTTATTTGGCAACACTTGTTTGAACAACCCCCCCCACACACACACACAAAAAGACACTACCCGCCCGCGATATATTTTCAAAAACTATTGCCAGAGAACCAATTCTTTTATTTTGTAAAGCCTAAGTGGTGTAGTTTGATGACTTTTTTGACAAAATATCTTCCTTTCGATCAGATCAATTATTATTTTTATGAATTGTAAGTGTAAGCACATGAATGAATCATGGTAAATCTGTTTTCTACGTATTGAAACATTTGTTGTCTATCCTGTTTAGATGCAAGGAATGATGCCCTGGAGGTGGCTGGCAAGGAGGGCCAGAAGTTCACTGCTGACTGTAAGGAGAACCTGGCCTGGATCAACGAGGCATCTCGACGACTCCGCAACCAGCAGCCTCTCTCTGGGGATCAGAATGTGCTGAAGAAACAGGCAGATGATCACAAGGTATGGAGCATAAGACTACAGCTGACTTGATTATTCAGTATGGATGAGATAGAAAATCATGTTCACATTACTAATAAGTTGTGTTGTATTTCTGCGTTGAATAAATGCCCAAAAGTATACGTTGAAAGTACCAAATTGAACAACACATCAAAAACAGTTCATGTAGTTCTCACTACACTGATGCTTATGAGTTCATCAAAGTGGAAACTTCTAAGACCTGCACCGTTTGTAAACTCAACCCACTCTTTGTTTAAGGTTTTGCTTCAAGATATTACTGCCCAAGAGCCTGAAATAAGGGATCTGTTGGACAAGGGACAGAAGATCCTGGAAAAATCTTCTCCAACCATGGACACAAGGAACATCGCAGACACCCTGGATCAGATCCAGTCCGAGTGGAAGGATCTCCAGGACTCGGCCAAGGACAAGGAGCAGGATCTTGCTGAAGCCAAGGCACATGCCCAGAAGTACCAGGACAGCCTGGACAAGATGCTCATGTGGATGGACATGTCGGATGACAAGCTGAAGAAGACCCAGCCTGATAAACTCGAGAAGGACACTGTGGGCAGGAAGCTGAAGGAGCTGCAGGTGTGTAGGCAAATATTATTGATGATGATGATGATGATGACGACGATGACGATGATGATGATGGATGGATGGATGATGATGATGATATGTAGGCTATGGATGATGATGATATGTAGGCTATGGATGATGATGATATGTAGGCTATGGATGATGATATGTAGGCTATGGATGATGATGATGATGATATGTAGGCTATGGATGACGATGATGATATGTAGGCAATTTGGATAATGATGGAGGATGATAATTTTGATGATCTGTGTGGCTCTCGCCCCAATTCATGTTCTTAGGTTATGACACAAGTTCAAAATTTGTGTTTTCTTTGTATGACAGGCTCTGCAGAATGATGTTCTGAAGAAGACCCACGACCATGATCACTTGAATCGGGAAGGAGAGGCCCTGATGGAATGTGTAAAGGATGGCCGGCAGAATGTGAGGAACCAACTGGACGACCTCAACAACCGCTGGGAGCATCTCAACTCAGGCATCACCGAGAGGAGCCAGAGTCTGGAGGACCTCCAGCAAAGACTGGCTGAGATCCAGGACAACATGGCAGATGCCACCGGCAACCTCCTCAAGTGGGAAAACAAGCTGGAATCTCATCTCGCTCTTGGACAAATATCCAAGGATCCCAAATATCTAGACAAGATCAAGGTAGCCATTTAACACTGTTGATAGAGCTAGTATGTTGCTGGGGTGCGGGTGGCCTAGATGTCTGAGGCAACACAATTAGCTGTGAGGAGTTGCATCCCTTGCGTATGCCAGATATCTGTGATCGTTTAATCCTGGTTCGCTCCGATTTATTTTCGAGATTTGTCAGCATATTACCCATGCTCATGGGTTCCACCAAAGTGGTAAATATCTGAGACATGCATCACTTCAGACTTTCCTCTCACATTAAGCTGAAGTGCTAGAAGGGTAACGCCTTTTTTTTTCAGGGCAGTATCATTTGCAGAAGCCAGAGGTTTGCCATTAACTGCCCGACGAAGGAGGAGTTGAAAAGATCGAATGATAATGCCCTGAAAAATGGCATTACCTTTATTATAACTAAAATGGATAGAATTTGTTATCAAATAAAAAGAAACAACAATATCGGTTTAGATACATTTACTGCAATCAACATGAATGTCACTGACCCACTTTTACAAATATGGAAACGTCATAGAACAAACTAGATGACGTCACCTATCCCTATCCTATGACGTCACCTAACAACGGGCATGATAATGGCCCGTCGTCAAACAATATGAGGGCATTATCAACTTACAGTGGCCCGCGCATTCCTGATAACATGCGGGCGGTTTAATGATAATTCTATCCATTTTAGCTACAATGAAAGTTTTAACTGGCATACTGGTGTTAAACCACTCACTCACTGACTCATGTTACTGACCTTGACAACTACTTCATTCAAGATCACTCAAATCTAGGTATGAATAAAACATGTTACTGACTGAGTGTTACCTCACATAGGCTGTGTACATTTCTATATCTACCTGTTGTATAATTGTTATATTCCTAGTAGTCTTTGAACTTGACATATTCAACATAGCGCCAGTGTGGCTACAAGTCCATCAGATTCCTCCATGTGCCTCCTGTATTCCAGAACCTCCAAGAGGATGTTGGAGGCCTCCAAGACCAGCTCGACTACCTGGATGCCCTGGTGGAGGGAGTCAGCCTAGAGGCTTCAGATGAACCAGACACTGCAGAACTGAAAGCCAGCGTGGACAAGGTTCGGGGCAGACAGGATGCCCTCCAGGAAAATCTCAACGAGCTTCTTGGTGACATGGAGACTGGTTCACAAGTTGTTGGACAGTTCCAGGTGAGAGGCATGTCCTAGGCCCTCTTGCACAAAGAGATCTTAGCATTATGACTTTTGTAAGCCTATGTTATTATATAGGACTTACGATCACCTAAGCACTAAGATTGTTTTGTGTAAGTGGGCCCTGATGTCAGTAAGGCTACAACCATGTCAGGTACCCGATGGGGATTTCTGGGGAAAATAGATCCTGGTACCCAAGTAAGATTCGAGGTATGATGTTTGGGTGGTCACAATGTATGTCCACCTGATTCAGTTATCAGTATGCCTGTTGAGATTTTTTCAATCTGCCATGGTATAGTATATATACTACTCCACGTTTGTTATGGATATTTTTTATCTCTCCATGTTACACAAAACTGATTCTCATAATATGCTACTCAAAACAAGTTAAAAAACACCCACAACTAGAAGGCTGTGTGTTGCAATACCCACCAGACATGACAGATTACCTATTGTCATATGAAAAAGTCAGTGTTTTTTTACTTCTTGGAGCAGTTTATGTCAAGTGTATATTTAAACAGAATGACATCTGATTATCATTATCGAAAGTTGAGTAGTATACATATATATGTTGCTATATTTCAAGATCACACTTGCTTTTATTCGAACTCAGAAACTAAGCCATGTATGTGATGGAACTGTTAGTAACACCTGTTTATTCTATGTCAGGGACAACTGAGGACTGTGGCTGGAGAAATGTCTGACCTGGAGAATGAGCTGAAGAAGATGGCCCCAGTAGCCCGCGACGAACACACTCTCGATGCCCAGAAGCAGGACCTTCAGGTAGGTGCTTGCCCCGTATCCCCCGCCTTCGTAAACACAACAGACTATATTCACTCTCTGTCATAGATGCCATCTTTCTCAAATATTTCGTAGGGATGATAAATATGCGAATGATATGCCTATTTATAGAGAGCAAATCACAAGGACAAAATATTCATAGACACCATTAAACAGAGGGTCATTATTTAACTTTTGAGTTTCTGCTATGAACGTGTCTTGTTTATCGACTGGTATGAATCTATTTGTAGTGATGCCCGTCCAATCAGGACACTCCTCTCGTTACCATTGTCGAGACACAAACTAGGCAATAATATTATCAACTGAGTATCGAAATCACATGGCTGTATTGTACTGTAAATGATAAATATTGTCAAGCTTGACGTCCCGCCCAGAAGATCAAAATACCAATTGTAAAAGTTGGCAGCTGATCTTGATGTATATATTACAAAAATGATCATGACCTGGTACCTTGACAAAGGGTTTCTCTATTTGTGTGGCTTTAGTCTTTGTGTTATGGAGTGCTTGTGTTGTAGGACTACCAGACACAGCTGGACAACATGGGAGAGGCTCTGCAGGACCTGGAGGGACAGAGCGATGACCTCCTCAGGGCAGGATATGTCTCCGACCCAGATATGCTGAGAACACAGGTAAAGACTTTCTTCATTCCTTGTCTTCTTAAAACTTTTGAGCAGAAGTGTAGCCTACATTAGGAATCAACTCGTCATGCTGAAGATGATGTGTGAAGCCAATTCTGTGTCCCCTTCCATGACGTGTTGAATTTTGCTAAGAGCAACATTAAACTTCACTTGCTCATTCTCAAAACTTGTACACTGTTCTTGGATGGTTGGATTGTCTCACTGCCCTTGTATGGGACAGGTCTGATTCAGTACAGTGGAGCTAACTGTGACTGCAGAGTTCATGGTTACTGTGTGTTTGTTCCATCATGTCCGCCAAGGTTTTCAGAAAATACATGACTGTCTTCTCAAACCCAACATGAATATGTTTCTAGGTTTGTCAGCACCATACCTGTCCTTGTTGGATACACCAAAGTGATAAGCTTTTCAAGACTTTCAGCCACATCAGACCGCCTCCGTGGTCTTGTGGTAGAGCGTCCGCCCGGAGAGCAGAAGGGTTCGGGGTTCGATCCCCAGCCGCGTCATACCAAAAGACATTAAAAGATGGCACTTGTTGTTACCCTGTCTGGCGCTCAGCATTAAGGGGCTAAAGCAAGGACTGGTTGGCTCAGAGTCAGTATACTGTGTCTGAGTGGGGTATACATGTTAAACTGCGGCATGGTATCTCAGTGAGCTAGCACTATAAATCGGCATCAGTCCGGACTAGTACAAGCAGCCACACACATACATACACGTGCATGCACGTTTGCTATATAAGTGCAATAATCTTGGACGCGACATTAAACCCAATTTCACCTCACCTCACCTTCAGCCACATCAAGCTGACACGATGTAATATAAATGAAAAACTGTTCAAAGCGACCAACTCACGCACTCGTGACTCATGGAATGGGTACATCAGCAAGAATTATTCAGTGACATTTCTACATAACTACCAGCCTCAAGGCCTTCCTACAGATCTATTGGTCTAAACATCTATTGACTTTTCTTTTCAGCTTGCCAACCTGAAGAACCAGCATGACCGTCTGAGTCATCAAGCCAGACAACGAGCTGCTGATATAGACGCCAACCAGGACAAGGTGAAGAATGTCAACGAGAATCTGAAGAGACTGAGGAAGGGAATGGATGTGTCCGCAAACGTGCTGGAGTCGCTGAAACCTGTTGGAGGAGATGTTGGTCTCATCAAGGAGCAGCAGGATGAACTCAAGGTCAGATGGGGCAGATGTTCGGCTAGAAGTTGTGGAGAACTGTTAAATCTGATATCTTTAGAGATATGTTCAGTGATGCTGATGATATCGCTTTACTATTGGATATTGGCCAAGGTGAAGATGTTGAGAACTAATAGAAACTGGTTTCAATAGAGACAAACATGTTCCGTGATGCAGATGTTAGAGATTTACATTAGGATATTGGCCAAGGTTTATATATTTAGAAATCGCAGTGGATGAAAAGGGTAAACGATAAAGAAATTATGTGCTCTGAATAATTAAGATTACTTGTTTGAATATAAGAATTGTTGATATGAAATTAGAAAAGTATTGGGAATTGTTAATTTGTTTAGATCTTGTTTCAGATTAACTGTTTGGGTCTTTATGAATGTTTCATTTGGACACTTTGTGACACTTGGCTTATTGCAAAATGGTTGAATTTTATGTAATTTCTTTATCCAGAATGTTGTTCGCAAGGACATTGAGCCACTCCAGAAGCAGTTTGACGTTGTTACCTCTGAGGGACAGAGCCTGATTCAGTCAGTCCCACCTGGAGTGGACACATCTGAACTCGAAACGGATCTTGAGGTCCTTGCTGACAAGTGGTCCCAACTTAATGAGAAGGTATGTGACTTTTTTGCAACCTTCTTGTGACCTTGGGGACTCTGGGGTTAGAATAGGTCCCCCGCAACTAATGATAGTCGTTTGAGGCTAATTAATAGGGGGTGGGTCAGGATCAGTGACTTAGAACACCCTACCTGTGGGATTCATCAGTTATGAACTGTATACATCTATGACCTGCATCACTTCCAACAACAAGCTGATGCACAGTGACATAACTTAAATACATTTCAGCGTTAGCCAATTTGACCCACTCACTCCCTCGGCCTTCACATAGTCTCTGTGAACCACAACAAAATCTGTCCAGTCTGCATGGGGTTGGTTACACTGCCGATTGCTTGCTTCCAGGTGTCTGACCGGGAGAGGAGTCTGGACAGTGCCCTGCTGCAGTCTGGGAAGTTCAATGATGCCCTAGACTCCCTGCTGTCCTGGCTGTCCGAGACAGAGGACATGGTGGCCAACCAGAAACCTCCCTCACCCGAGTTCAGGGTCGTCAAGGCTCAGCTCCAAGAACAAAAGGTAAGTGTAGGAAGGACATTATTTGAAGTGACCGATCATTTTGGAGTGTTGTTTTCATGGAAGGTCAGTTCGGTGTTTTTGTATTTCATATACATGATACAGCTTGGTATGATAGTACAAGTAACTAACTCAAACCAGTGCCCCATTCCACAAAGCGATCTTAGCGCTAAGATCTTTGTAACTCCCATACTTAAGCACATATTTACATCAGTCTTTGCTCTAAGATCGCTTTGTAGAATCGACTCCAGTGCCCACTTGCTCAAAGTGAGGTTAGCAGTACATCTATTGTAAGTCTATGTTATAGTATGGGAGTTACGATTGTCGTAGCACTAAAATCGCTTTGAGCAAGTGGACCCAGGACGAGAGTTAGTTGTGTAGCCTGATAACTGTTTGCTCGTCACAAAAAAGACCACAAGGACAAAAGTTCCATTCCCACATTTGTACATGTTGTTAAGCCCATTCTTGTTCCCCAACCATGATATTGCTCTAATATTGCTAAATGTGACTTAAGCCACACTCAATCCAGGACCAGCATGTGCTTTTATTCCATCATCCACTGGCCACCTTATACACAGATTTTAGACCAAAATATCCATCATCCTGTGCATCTGAACCGATCTAACATCAATGTCTCTCCTAACAGTTCCTGCAGAAGATGCTGGAGGACAGATGGCCCAGCGTGAACAACCTGAAGGACACTGCAGACACACTACAGTCCACCGTAGACCCCAAAGAGAAGAAGAAGATCCAGAAACAGATGGGTGACCTTGATGCCCGATGGGGGGCTCTGGCCAAGAAGGCTGGCGAGAGGATGGGGATGTTGGAGGATGTTGTGAACCTTGCCAAGGACTTCCAAGGAATCACTGAGCCCCTGACCTCATGGTTGACTGAAGGAGAGAAGAAGTTTGCCCAGCTTGAACCCAAGGCTCTTGATGCTGAGGGGATCAAGAAGCTGGTGAAGGAACTCAAGGTGAGTTTAACAAGTTCTTTGTTAAACAGTTGATATTGTAAAGAGCTGACCAATTGATATTTTGGCCACAAAATAATGCTGGAGGACAGGTGGCCCAGTGTGAACAACCTGCAGGACATGCAGACACACTCCAGTACACCGTAGACCCAAAGACGAAGAAGACAACAACAAAAAATCAGCATATAGGGTAATATGCTGAAAAATAGTTTTTTGTCGTCCAGCTTTATCCCCCTAAGTTACTCATTCACACTGGACATGCTAGTTGTTTTTGTGGGTCCCACAATATTGTTAACGCCTCTTTTCAGTCAGCAAATCTCAAACTGATTTCCAAAATGTTGTCATTTCTAAAAAACAATGAGCACCTGAGTGTTTTCTTCTGCAGCAACTCCAAGATGAGATTGATGACAAGGACGATGATGTTCATAGTCTGGCCTCCAAAGGCAAGAGTCTTCAGGATTACTGCAAAGGTGATGACGTGGTCTTTATCCAGAAGAAGATTGATGATGGCCAGAAGAGATATGGTGACCTCAGGAACAAGGTGGAGGACATCCTGGAACAGATGGAAGAAGCTCTCCCATTGGCCGAGAAGTTCCATGATGCTCATACCAAGCTCCTTGATTGGTTCAGCAAGGTAGAACCAGAGGCAAGGTCTAAAGATGCTGTTGGTCAGGATGCTGAAGAGCATGTACAGGTAAGCATGTTTTAGAATAGTAGAAAGGCATACAAAACTATGGTTGAAATTGAAGATCATGTTTCATATGGTAATATGAAAGAGAGATGTTAAGTCTAGAGATCAGCGTACTTTGTTTCTTCAAGTTGGAAGCTGTATTTTTAAAGCTGATGATCAGGGGTTATGGGTGGGGTCACATTGTCCACTGAAAGTTCCAGTGCATTGACATGGTTGAGTAGATATGTAATTATATCTGGCATCATAGATCAAATCATATTTTTTTTTTTTACCACTCTGTGACCTCACAGCTCCAGTTCTCTATGTGCTTGAGACTGACGTCTACAATAGATGTGGTTTCAGGATATATGTTGAAATGATAGTTCTGTTCCATAACCTGAAAACCATTTTGTTATAACCATTGCCTTCAGTTTTTTGGCTGTTCTTCATCAATGAATATGTCCATATAGGTACTCATGGACCAACTTGAGGAGATTGAACCAATCCTTGAAGTTCTTAACTCTGAGGGCAACGACTTAGCGGACTTGGCTCCAGGAGACTCCGGACTCCGTATTGAAGACCTCATCTCCAAGGACAACAAGAGGTTTGATAATGTCAAGGACCAGATTGCCAAGAAGGCAGAGAAGGTCCAACTGTCCAGACAGAAGTCAAAT
Source organism: Haliotis rufescens (assembly GCF_023055435.1). Classification (NCBI taxonomy): domain Eukaryota; kingdom Metazoa; phylum Mollusca; class Gastropoda; order Lepetellida; family Haliotidae; genus Haliotis; species Haliotis rufescens. The sequence continues at coordinate 57,460,268 of NW_025963890.1, read as the reverse complement.
GAGGTGGGTGATGCCATATCTCAGGGTAGCAATATGTGTAACAAGGAATTGATTCATATTACTTGAGGCAGTTAAGAATTGAGAAAATTGACTCCCGTCAAACTCGCACAAAAAATTGCAGTTGCTTTATGTTGAAAGTGTAGACCTATGAGACTTCATTGAAATGTCAAATGACCTCTGCAGGTGGTGAATGCCCTTGATGACCTGCTGGAGTGGTTTGATGAGGAGGAGGGCAAGCTTCTTGAATGTAAGGCCATCAGCTCAGACCCTAGTGTCCTACAGCCACAACTTGTGGAGCAGAAGGTATGGATCTTGTACATGCTGTAATTGGTAATGAATAGTTTGTCTTATTTGTTGCAAACTGAATCTTCAATGGCTAATAAGCTAATTGGCCATGGTTGCCATCTGCTGTGGTTGAGAAGCGTAGAATCAAAAGAGAATCCTTTATCAGTAATGAACTATACACACAAAGTTTACTTGACATCATGTTTTGTAAACTTTTATTCATTTTAGACCATGAATGACGACATTAACAGTCAGAAATCGAAGGCCAGAGATGCCATCGCACTGGGCAAGAAACTACTGAGAGAGAATTCTGTTGAGGAGGATGGTGCCATCAGGGAGAAGATGGATCTTCTGAAGCAGAGATCTGATGGTCTGTCTCGGATGAGCAACGACAGGCTCACCCAGCTGGAACAGGCACTGCCATTGTCTAAGCACTTCACTGATACCCATGCTGACCTCGTGTCTTGGATGGAGGAGATCGAGCCCTCACTTGCAGAGCTGGAGAAACCCTCTATTGACATGGAGCAGGTCAAGAAACAACAAGAGATGATCAAGGTTGGTGGAATTAAATTCTGGGTTGGGGTGGGGCAAAACTTTGCAGATGGGTTTAGTATTTCATGGGTAGCAAAGTCAATAAGCCTGTCCTACAAAGCATACATATTTTTGTAGAAGAGCGTGTCCACACAATATGAGAGAGCAACCATCAAGGAAAATAGGAAAGATTCAGTATTGTATAGTGGGTTTGTAGAAATAAATTTCTTAATTCAGACCTGTATGAAGAGAATTACATATATACAGGTGGACTCATGGTTGATGTTTGCCGTGCAGAAGACCCAGATCTGAAATTCCTATGTGGGCACTACGTTTGTGAAGCTCTTGAAGACTCCATCATGATTAGCTGCACTATCACTAAGTCACTGTATTTTACACTACAGTTGTATGTAACTGTCTTCTCCTTCCAGGCCCTGAGACAGGATGTGACCGACCAGAAGCCGATGTGTGACCGTCTGAACAAGACAGGTAACGCACTGCTGCAGATCTGTGGCCAAGGAGACGCTGGGAAAGTCCAGGACATCTTGGATGATGACAACCGCCGCATGGAGGAGATTCGCAATGGTGTCAGGGAGAGGTCACATTCCATCGATGCTGCCATGCAACAATCCGCTGAGGTAATTTATCATGCCCTTGTGTGTCAGAAATCAGATCAGTTATTGAAAAATCATGCATGAATTATTTGGGAAACATAGTTCAAGATATAAGATAGCCAGGGGATAAATCTCAAAGAACAATAAAGAATGAGGCGTGGTTTATTTCACGATAAAACATTGTTCTGTCATGACATCATTTCTGGAGATTCGAACATATGCTCACAACACGATGACATCGTAAATTGAACGATGTTATTTTGGAGAGGGTAGAGAGTTGTTCCCCAGGGATGGAGCGGGGCAGTGCAAGTAAAAGCAGTGGCTGAAGGCTGTTTCCAAAAGTGGGCGAGTTATGGCAATCAGTTTTGGGAGAAAAGGTACTGAGAATCTCAATGAGATTTGTAAGAACATTCAGGAAATATCAATCTTAAACCCCCTGTTCATAAAATGGAGCTGTCCGACATTGCCATGACCAAACTGTATTCAGGGAGTCATCACTGTTTAAATACGGGAAAATATTTTTAAAGCTTGTAAACTTCATGAACATCCTTAGGGAGGTTGAAAATAATATTGAGTTCTCACATAAGAAATAAATGACTATGGTTGTTGTATATCTCTTAAATAAATCAGAAATGAATTTGTTTATCATGTATGACAATGATCAACTTAGATATGTCCAGATAATGATGTGTGGGTTGTCTTCCCAACTGGCTTCATTTCATGCTCAGAAATACTTTTCATTAATGTCTTTGATAAGATGGCATATGAAAACGTGTACTGTTTGATTCCAGTTCACTGACCAACTTGAGGACATGCTTGAGACGATGACCACCACCAACGAACAAGTCCAGAATGCTGAGCCCATCTCGGCCTTCCCTGACAAACTCAGAGACCAGATTGCTGAGAACAAGGTAGGCATCGGAACCCAGTGTTAAAGACTGCTACTCCATACTACCTGCTGAGATTGCTAAAGAAGATGTACAGCTTGAGGTTGTATCATACCAGACATCTGCAGACTTTTATTCATTGTTTGTCTGTTTTCCAGGACATCATTGGTGATATTGACATGCGAGAAAAGGCACTGGAGAAGGTCAAGGTCACGGCTGAAGAGCTGCTGAAACAGGCTGGAGACACTCAGGATGATGCAGTGAAAGGTGAAGGAATTATTTTAGTTATCCAGATGTCTTGGATAAATAATTTGCAAAGTAGATGTGCGCGTAAGGAAAGGCAAAATAAAAGTTTGGGTCATGTTAATGATGCAACTGCTGCAAGTTTGCAGATGCAGCAAAAAGCCATGTTTACTCAGTTTGGTGTGAAGACCTGTGGACCTGGGTGCCATCATACACCTGTGCCATTCACAGATGTTTGCTTGTTGTGAAGGATGAAGTGACAAAGCTGATGTATTGCTCACCATAGCGTAAAACCCCATTTGCTCAATCATTTATCCCGTTTGCTCAGTCATAGATCCCGTTTGCTCAGCCATGGGGATTCCAGGTTAAAACAGGTCCCCAGCAGCCTTTGCCTGTCGGACCAGGTGATTCAGTGGATCGGTTGGTCGGCCTTGGTGGCTTGGTTGATGGAGTGTAATGGTTGATTGTTTGATTGTTAAACCCCGCACTCAGCAATATTCCAGCTATATGATGGCGGTCTGTAAATAATCGAGTCTGGACCAGACAATCCAGTGATTAACGTCATGAGCATCGATCCACGCAATGGGGATCGATGACATGCATCAACCAAGTCAGCAAGCCTGACCACCCGATCCGATCGAGTGTAATGAGCTGTTGCTCATTATGTCTATCACTGGTCCAGACTCCATTAGTTGGAGGCTGCCATCATGTTGCTGGGTTTGGCGTTCATCAAGTAAAAAAGTCATAGTTCCTATAAGAGGTGTAATATGAAAGCGTTCGTTTCTAGATGTTAAAGAAAAGCTGGATGAACTTATCAAGCTGTTTGACGACATCAAGACTAGCACGAAGGATCGTGGCGAGAACCTAGAGGATACACTTGATGTGTCTGAGAAGTTCTGGGATGACCTCAACAACCTCATGGGCACTCTCAATGAACTGCAGTCCAACATCAAAACCCAGGAACCTCCAGCATTAGAACCAGAAGCCATTCGAGAACAGCAGGAAGAGCTTGAGGTGAGAGGGTAACATCTTGTGAAGTCCAAGTAGAATAAAATATTTTTGTCAAGGAAGGAAGGGAAGACAACGTCAGGAATATGTTTGTGTTATGTTTCAGAGAATAATCTTGTCTATCATATAAACATTTAAGTACACTTTTAGCTTTAAAAAAATGAAAAAATATTTCTACTCTCATATGACAACATCTTCAATGACTACCCAAAGGCCAAGGTTTATCTTTGTACTAATGATATGTCTGTTTGACATTTTGTATCATTAACTATCCTGTTTCTTTCTGCAGGCTCTGAAAGAGGACATCCAGGCTACTGCTGCTGATCTGGATGATGTCCGCCAGGCAGGAGACCATCTCCTGTCTATGGTCGGAGATTCAGAGAAACCAGAAGTCCAGAAGAACATCGAGGATGCAGACGCCAACATGGCCGCCATCAGTGACGAGTGTGAGAAGAGGTCCAAGACCCTTGAAGATGCTCTCAAGAAGGCTGTCACTTTCCAGGATGAGCTGATGGTCAGTAATCTTGCCTTGCAGCTCAACATAATTCTTTTGTAAAGGAGCTCTCAGAGTGGGAATGAATTTTTCAGTTCACAGTTATGAAAACACAGATTCCGAAGTTGTTGTTGGAGACTCATAGTCGTTTGACGATCTGTCCTGGCCATTTACACAACAGCTTTTGCAACACAGGTTCTTCAGCTGGTGTCATTACAAGAATGATGAAATATTTAAAATAGGATGTGTTTCAGCTGTCCAAATATGCTTTTTTTTTTATTTACCCTTTAACTTTGCTTATGACAATGGGGTTTTTCCTTTTCAGAAAATGCTTGTTTGGCTGCAAAGGATGGAAGAAAGGTTCTGTGACCTTGGACCCATTGGATCTGACTTTGAGACAATCAAGAAACAGTGGGATGAACTCAAGGTACATATAGCCACCAGTACTACCTTTTTTTAATCCACCTCACACAGTGAAGATGGAACAAGTATCAAATAACTTAAACATTGGCAGTTAGGAAATATTAATTTTTCTTGCAACCTTAGTGTACATTGAAATTTCATTTGTCGGGACTCCAGGAGACCCAAAACACAAGCTTCCAAATTATGACTTACACCCATGATTAATTAAGTGTAAGATATACAAAATGAAGACATATTCAAAAACAGGTAATTCCACTGGAAATATTTCCTCCCACATTTGGGGCGGTGGGTTAGCTTCGTGGTTAAAGAGTTTGTTCATCATGCCGAAGACCCGGGTTCGATTCCCGACATGGGTAAATTGTGAAGCCCATTTCTGGTGTCCCCCGCCGTGACATTGCTTGAATATTGCAAACCATACTCACTCACTCACTCCTCCCACATTAAGTTGATATCCCTTCACATAACTGGAATACTGTTCAAAGCCATGTTAAACTCACTCACTCACTCACTCACTCACTCACTCACTCACTCACTCACTCTGGGATGAGTACTCTTTAGATTACCTAGTCATCAACAGTTCCACATTGATAATTATCTTACACATTTTTCCTCCAGATCTTCAAAGCTGACGTTGACCCTAAACAAATTGACGTTGAGACCCTAACCCAGCAAGTGAATGACATGGTGAAGGACTCCAATGCTGAGCAGGCTGCCGTGGTGAAGGAGCCTCTCCTGGAGGTCAATACAAGGTGGGACACGCTGGTGGCCGGAATCGGAGAGAGGCAGAGACAGCTGCAGATGGCCTTGCTCAGTGTGGGTCAGTTTGACCATGCCCTGGACGAGCTGCTGTCCTGGGAGGAGAAGACCGATAAGGCCCTTGATGCCATCACACCAGTCGAGGGCGAAGTCAAGGACATCGAGATGGAACTGGCTAAACTAAAGGTGAGCGGAGTTGTCTCCCTTTGAGTGGGGTGTGGGGTCGGTTGTTGTGGTTTGATGTTGTGTGACTTAATACTTGACAGTTTTTGGGTTGAAAAAATATAGAACACACTTCAAAGTTAATCTTATACACATGTACTTGTATTCTGAAAAATTATTTTCCTCTTTGGAATGATGCAATTATGGCTACTCCACACGTGAAAAGTCCAGAATGAGTGTTGATTCCATAAAAGGAGGCTTGATTTCCTGTAGGCCTGTGTTGAAACATTTAGGTAACTACATGCATCTACTTTCGGTCCTCAGTCTCTCCAGAATGACATCACAGCACACCAGCCAAGCGTGGACTCCCTGAACGAGGAGGCACTGAAGCTGATGGCTGCTGACAGTGGAGAGTCTGCCGCCAAGCAGAAGGTGGACAAGATGAACAACAGATGGGACGACCTCCAGGACAAGTGTAGCGACAAGCAGGCCAGGCTGGAGACTGCCCTCAAGGAGGTGAGTAGTGGCCACTGACATGAAAAGTAGCCCTGTGGTTAGAGCCCTCCAGGTTAGAATTGGTCCCCATCCACCTATGCTGGTAGTGTGCGACCACTTGATGGATCAGATGGTCAGGCTTCTGGACTTTGCTGATTTTGTGTCATCGTTACCCGGATCAGCCTAGCTAAAATCAGTCAAATGTTAATATAAAAACCCACTCATTTGCTGTCGCTATCAATATATTATTTTAAATACTATAATTAAAACCTGTTTAATATTTATCTTAAAAACCACTACTTTTTTTCTAGCAACTTATCAATTTGGGGAAATGAAAAAAATTTGGAAATTAGACATTTTTGTGATAATTTTTTCTCTTGACCCACCGGCTGAATTTTGGGGCCAAAAATATGTAAAGCAATAAAAAAACAAAACATATGGCCTTATAGTGTTTATCTATCAGATAATGTTGTAACACTGACGCATCTGTGTTCCCAGGCTCGCTCCTTTGGTGGGGACCTCCAGGACATCATGATGAAACTGGGGGATGTAGAGAACCAACTCATAACCTCCAAGCCGGTCGGAGGACTCCCAGAGACTGCCAAGGAACAACTCGAGAAGTTTATGGTAAAATCTGTTTGAAATATTTTATTTAGACAATTGTTCACTATGATACCAATGAATTAAATATCGCTCGTCATGCCGAAAACCTGGGTTCGATTCCCGACATGGGTACAATGTGTGAAGCCCATTTATGGTGTCCCCTGCCGTGATATTGCTGGAATATTGCTAAAAGTGGTGTAAAACCATACTCACTCACTCATGAATTCAATATCTTCAAAGTTTCTTCAATTCAATGGATATTGTGATATAGGTATGTTTATTGATAAAGGATGCCCAGTCGTCTAAGGAGCCACAATTATCTGAACAGAGAATCATGGTCATGGGTTCGAATCCCAGTTGACCCTGATAATGTTTTCAACACCATACCCATGTTCAGGGGTTTCACCAAGATGGTCAAATCTAAGGCCTGCATTAAGACCACATCCGTGGTCCAGTGGTAGAGCGTCCGCCCAGAGAGAGGAAGGTCCGGGGTTTGATCCCCGGCAGCATCATACCAAAAGATGTTAAAAGATGGTACATGTTGTTACCCTGCCTGGTGCTCAGCATTAAGGGGCTAAAACAAGGACTAGTCAGCTCAGAGTCAGTATACTGTGTCAGAGTTGGGTATTCATGTTAAACTGCGGCATGGTATCACAGTGGACTAGCACTAATAATTGTTATCAATCTGGACTAGTACAAGCAGCCACACACACACATGCATGTACGTCGCTATATAAGTGCAATAATCTTGGACGAGATGTTAAACCCCATTTCACCTCACCTAAGACCTGCATCACTTCGGGCTTTCCTCCCACATCAAGCAGACATGCCATGATGTAGCTGAAACACTGTTCAAAGCAGTGTAAGGCCAGTCACTCACTGATATTGTTTTTTATTTCTGCTACAGGATGTATACAGTGAACTTCAAGCCCTTGACCCCATGATCAAGTCTGTCATAGACAAAGGACATAAACTTGCCAAGAAATCCAAGCGCCCTGCTCAGTCCAACCTGACCCAGAATGTTGGGGCGCTCAAGCAGAGGTGGGACCATGCCAAGAATCGAGCAGAGGACAAGAAGGTCAGTAGTCTCTCTGCCACTTGTTAGGCCTTTAAATTAAAGAATTGGTTCTCAAGCAATGGCTTTTGAAAATATAGTACGAGCAGTGTTTTGGGTTTTTGGGTGTTTTTTTATAGTTTTTTGGGGTTTTTTTGGGTGGAGGGGCGGTTGTTGTTACCCTGTCTGGCGCTCGGCACTAAGGGGCTAAAACAAGGACTGGTCGGCTCAGAGTCAGTATACAGTGTCTGAGTGGGGTATTCATGTTAAACTGCGGCATGGTATCTCAGTGAGCTAGCACTATAAATCGGCATCAGTCCGACTAGTACAAGCAGCCAAACACATACATACATGTGCATGCACTTCGCTTTATAAGTGCAATAATCTTAGACGTGACGTTAAACCCCATTTCACGTCACTTTTTTTCAAATGGAAATAAAAATTAAATGTGCTGCGAACTTGATGATGATGTGGGCAGTGCGTGAGAACCAAGACTATTATTTTTTCAGCCTTTGCTGTACTTTTTACACATAAGACACTGCTAATTACTGGTTACAACCTGAACATTTTGGGGAAATGATTTTGGATGATTGATAAATTCTTACCCGAGTGTCTTTTGATATCAAATATATCAACACTATATCACACTTAAAACTACTCAGCAAGCCTTGTTGTTGATATTCTCTAAATATTGGAGTTATTACAATTAAATTTGACATGTCCACTTTCAGAATTTGGGAGCAAGCTTGTTTTCGAAAAAAGCATTTCATTGATGTGTCATAAACATGCTTACAGCTCTCTGCCGTTCAGAAACACAGACAATCTCCGATAAAATTTTATGTTCAGACAGCAATTAAAAATGTCTATTGGTGTTTAAATATGATTTTAATTATTTGTTATGTTTTTAGAAAAAGCTGGAGGAAGCTGTTGGCCTCGCTGGCAACTTCCACACGGAGTTGAACAAGTTCATTGCATGGCTGACGGACACAGAGAAAACCCTCAACAACCTCAACCCTGTCAGCCGCCTGGTGGACAGAGTCACCAAGCAGATTGATGAACACAGGGTAGGCATCCTAGCAACATCTCACCATGGGATCAGTGAGGTCTGAGGTCATAGAGACATGTAGGCATCGTAGCAACAGCTTACCATGGGATCAGGGAGGTCTGAGGTCATAGAGACATGTAGGCATCCTAGCAACATCTCACCATGGGATCAGTGGGGTCTGAGGTCATAGAGACATGTAGGCATCGTAGCAACAGCTTACCATGGGATCAGTGGAGTTTGAGGTCATAGAGACATGTAGGCATCGTAGCAACAGCTTACCATGGGATCAGGGAGGTCTGAGGTCATAGAGACATGTAGGCATCCTAGCAACATCTCACCATGGGATCAGTGGGGTCTGAGGTCATAGAGACATGTAGGCATCGTAGCAACAGCTTACCATGGGATCAGTGGAGTTTGAGGTCATAGAGACATGTAGGCATCGTAGCAACAGCTTACCATGGGATCAGTGGGGTTTGAGGTCATAGAGACATGTAGGCATCGTAGCAACATCTCACCATGGGATCAGTGGGGTCTGAGGTCATAGAGACATGTAGGCATCGTAGCAACAGCTTACCATGGGATCAGTGGGGTTTGAGGTCATAGAGACATGTAGGCATCGTAGCAAGAGCTTACCATGGGATCAGTGGGGTTTGAGGTCATAGAGACATGTAGGCATCCTAGCAACATCTCACCATGGGATCAGTGGGGTCTGAGGTCATAGAGACATGTAGGCATCTAGGCAACAGCTTACCATGGGATCAGTGGAGTTTGAGGTCATAGAGACATGTAGGCATCGTAGCAACAGCTTACCATGGGATCAGTGGGGTCTGAGGTCATAGAGACATGTAGGCATCGTAGCAACAGCTTACCATGGGATCAGTGGGGTTTGAGGTCATAGAGACATGTAGGCATCGTAGCAACAGCTTACCATGGGATCAGGGAGGTCTGAGGTCATAGAGACATGTAGGCATCGTAGCAACAGCTTACCATGGGATCAGTGGGGTCTGAGGTCATAGAGACATGTAGGCATCGTAGCAACAGCTTACCATGGGATCAGTGGGGTTTGAGGTCATTGAGACATGTAGGCATTGTAGCAACATCTTACTATGGGATCAGTGGGGTCTGATGTCATAGAGACATGTAGGCATCTAGGCAACAGCTTACCATGGGATCAGTGGGGTTTGAGGTCATAGAGACATGTAGGCATCGTAGCAACAGCTTACCATGGGATCAGTGGGGTTTGAGGTCATTAAGACATGTAGGCATCGTAGCAACAGCTTACCATGGGATCAGTGGGGTTTGAGGTCATAGAGACATGTAGGCATCGTATCAACAGCTTACCAGGGGATCAGTGGAGTTTGAGGTCATTGAGACATGTAGACATTGTAGCAACATCTTACTATGGGATCAGTGGGGTCTGAGGTCATTGAGACATGTAGGCATCGTAGCAACAGCTTACCATGGGATCAGTGGAGTTTGAGGTCATTGAGACATGTAGACATCGTAGCAACATCTTACTATGGGATCAGTGGGGTCTGAGGTCATTGAGACATGTAGGCATCGTAGCAACAGCTTACCATGGGATCAGTGGGGTCTGAGGTCATAGAGACATGTAGGCATCGTAGCAACAGCTTACCATGGGATCAGTGGAGTTTGAGGTCATTGAGACATGTAGGCATCGTAGCAACAGCTTACCATGGGATCAGTGGGGTTTGAGGTCATAGAGACATGTAGGCATCTAGGCAACAGCTTACCATGGGATCAGTGGAGTTTGAGGTCATAGAGACATGTAGGCATCGTAGCAACAGCTTACCATGGGATCAGTGGGGTTTGAGGTCATAGAGACATGTAGACATCGTAGCAACATCTCACAATGGGATCAGTGGGGTCTGAGGTCATAGAGACATGTAGGCATCTAGGCAACAGCTTACCATGGGATCAGTGGAGTTTGAGGTCATAGAGACATGTAGGCATCGTAGCAACAGCTTACCATGGGATCAGTGGGGTTTGAGGTCATAGAGACATGTAGGCATCGTAGCAACATCTCACCATGGTATTAGTGGGGTTTGCAGTGATAGAGAAGTGTAATCATCTTTATTTTGTGTCATTGGTTTATTGTAATTTGTATTGAATATTCTCTAACTTGTATTTTAATGATAATATGTGACCTAGTTATTATATTTTTACAACTTGTTACTTATATATATATACACAAAATATTCTGGCCACAATATTGCTGAAATAATGCTTACAAATTTTAAATTTATTTAACATGGAGTTAACGACTTGTTTCCAGTTTGATACAGGGGGTTGGGGTAGCCTAGTGGTTAAAGCATTTGCTTATCGTGTAGAAGACCCAGGTTAAATAAAGTGAAATTGGTTCTTTGTGTTTGATATGTCTAGTAAAAGTCTGAAAGCGGAGTTGAAGCTCATGTTATCTCTGGTTTGTTACAGTTTCTACAAAAGGATGTGAGCAAGCACCGAGAGGCGATGGTCGCTCTTGACAAGATGGGTACCCATCTGAAGTACTTCAGCCAGAAGCAGGATGTCATCCTGATCAAGAACTTGCTGTCCAGTGCACAGCACCGGTGGGAGAAGATCGTGTCCCGCAGTGCAGAGAGGACCAGGCACCTTGAGAGGGGGTACAAGGAGGCCAAGCAGGTGAGACATAACAGGAGGGTAGTGGTGGTGGTGATGGGGATGAAAATGACAACAATAGTGTCATCCTTTAAACACCGTGTACATTTTGTTTTGATAAATACCCTTGACCCATTTGCTGATTCATTTTTGAGCCGTATTCGACTGGCATGATACTAAAAAGAGCTGTTCATTCAAAGTACACTTAACCGCCTCTGTGATCTAGTGGTAGAGCTAAGAGCTAACTGGAATACTGTTAAAAGCAGCGTAAAACCCAACTAACTCACTCACTTTGTTTTGTTTGACTGTAGAAAAATTGCACATTTTGGGTTTGCCCTAAAAATACATGTTGTGTTAGATTTTGTTCAGGTATGTATTCCTATTGTAAAGGCTACTATGAATGCTATCTGCCATGTTGATCACATGCTAATGTACGACTGCTCCAGTTCCACGACATGTGGCGAGACCTGATTGACTGGCTGGTGGAGGCACAGAGCGAGGTAGACTCCGACCAGTTCATTGCAAATGAACCAGACAAGATCAAGGCCCAGATTGCCAAACATAAGGTAATGACATCCTTTTCTCTTGTGCTCCACCCCATGAAGATCTGAGTTAAAATTGGCCTTCAGGGACTCATGTTTGTCGTAAGAGGCAACTAAGGGGGGTCAGTTGGCCAGGCTCACTGACTTGGTTGATGTATGTCATCATATCCCAGTTGAATAGATCAATGCTCATGATGTCAGTCACTGGATTGTCTGGTCCAGACTTGATTATTTACAGATCTCTGGAATATTGCTGAATGTAGTGTTACACAACAAACAAACAAGAAATCTCTTTTTCTCCATCAAATAGTGTTTTGGGGGGAAGCCTAGTGGTTGGTTTCCCAGGTATGTACGATATGTGAAGCCAATTGTCCCCAGCACAATACTGCTGGAATATGCTCAATAACATGTAAAAACATACTTAGTTTGTCAGCATTCTATTAAGCTCCAGTGCACACTTGATTTAATGAGGAACAGTCAGATATTAAGTTCAGCAAGCAATTGCAATTTTATCAAACAACTCAAAGCATTCAAGCATTTACAGAGTTGTCTTCCTTTACCAGGAGTTCCAGAGGAAGCTTGGCTCCAAGCAGCCCAAGTTCGACACAGTTAACCGTACTGGCCGCTCCCTCAAAGACAGATGCCCCAAGGAAGACAGCCCTGAGATACAACAGATGTTGAATGATCTCAAGTCCAGATGGAATGCTGTCTGTGGAAAGTCTGTTGACAGGTACGTAGATATGTGTATGCGAGTCTGATAGTGGTTAGGTGAATGGGTGATGAAGGAGTTCCATGCTGCCGAGGTTTGAGTAAGCATGGTTGTATGCTGGTTGCAAGTCTGTCAGGAGTTGTCTCCCTTTCCTACACTCTTTGCAGTTCCACTGTATATCACTGTAGCCAGAGGTGCAGGCCTCAGGGCTAATTAGGAACCGGTTACCGCCGATTACCAGATCTGCGAGATTTGAAGGCTCAGTGAGAGTGTTTACAGACTTTATTTTGGTATATGGTCTCTGCTGTAGCCAAGTGTGTTGATTCTCAAAAGAAGTTTCTGTTCACCGAACCATCATGGGTATCTAGATTGTCAACTTTCGCTTCAAAGTACAAAGTTTGTGTACTCGCAAAATTTAAAAATGCAATATAAAGATGTCCTTTGAAAATTATGTAGTCTATTCTATCTCAGCAGGAGCAAAGAATCTAATTATGTTTACATCCTTCAGGATCGACTCAAAGTCTTTATGCTACAATCTTGAACTGTTAAACCCCATTTCATCTCACCTTTATCCACATATCTGAATGATATTTTTACCTGACCACAGACAACGTAAGCTGGAGGAGGCGCTGCTCACTTCGGGTCAGTTCAATGATGCCCTGCAAGCTCTGATGGACTGGCTGGCCAAGGTCGAGCCCACCCTTGGAGAGGATCAACTCGTCCATGGCGACATTGAGACGGTCAACAGTCTGCTTGACCAACACAAGGTTGGGACACTTACTGACTTGTGGGGACTCTGTGTTAGGATAGGCCCCAGCTACTATATATGCTGGTCATAAGAGATGAGTAAATGGATAGGGTGGTCAGACTCTGTCATCGTACCCTGAAAATGTGGATCGTTGTTCATCATTGCTCACAGTATCTATCAACCGGGTTAGAATAGGTCTTCAGCAACCCTGCTTGTCTTGAGAGGCGACTATGCTTGTCATAAGAGGGGTCAGGATGGCTGACTTGGTTGATGCATGTCATTATATCCAAGTTGCATGGATTGATGCAAATGATATCAATCACTGGATTGTCTAGTCCAGACTCGATTATTTACAGACCGCCATCATATAGCTGGAATATTGCTGAGTGCGGCGTTAAACAAGAAACAAACACAGTAACAGTTTACCTGTTTGGTCCAGACACCATTATTGACAGGCCACTGTGATACAGGGGAATGTTGATGAGTGAGGTGTAAGAACTAGTAACACTCCCAGCTGTCTTAATAAATAACATAACCATAGCAGCTTAAAGTGACGGTAAGCAATGCTATGTGATATATACAGGCATATAATGTCTATAATGTCATGTTGAAACCACATTTTGTCATGAAAAGTTACCAAATTAATAATAATTAATAAATATAAAAATATCTCTACATGACTCTCAGCTTTTGTCCAGCATTAAATTGAATTGTATGATTGTTGGCAGAACACTATTATTAACACGATCTTAAAAAGTACACCCAATTTTTATTGTTCTTTTGATTTTGTTTCACAGACATTCCAAACGGAGCTGAGTGCAAGAACCAACACAGTTGCCTTTGTACAGAAGTCAGCCAAGGAGCTGATGGAGAAGTCCCAGGAGGACACGTCCCAGCTCCAGGCACAGCTCATCGAGCTGTCCACCATGTGGGACCGAACTTGCCGCCTCAGTGCCAACAAACAGCAGAGACTCGACCAGGCACACAAACTGGTGTGTACACATGGAGCATTGAATATACCCAGCCTTTGGGTCTGAATATCTTTTCCTCATTCTAATGCTTGTTATCTGATCGCTTGATATTGCTGCTGAACAAATTAATGACGCAAAAACTCAATGAATTTTAAGCTCATAATGGGGTTATGTGTCCTCGCATGCATTACTTGGCTTATGCTATTCAAATCCCTTATCTACGAAATACATTTAATAAATTTACAGATCACTGTAACATTGCAAAAATATTTGCAATTTAAATTCAGTCAAAAGCTGATTTTAACCCTTTTTCAAGCTTTGGAACTCTTTTTTCTGAAGATTTCATGATGCAGAGTTATGTCCCTTAGAAGTGCCAGAATTATGTGATTGTGGGTTTGGATCTGAGGCTTACCCAGATTAGGATCTTTGATCTGTTTGTATCAAAGCCATACTTATAGGTTTTACAAAATGCTATAAATGACTTCTATGATTGACCTGCATCAAAGTGGTATTAACCCACAAACCCACCTACTCTGTCCCTCCAGGCTGACGAGTTCCAGAAGAAGGCCCAGGGTCTGGTGGAATGGCTTGCGGAGGCGGAACAGACCTTACGCTACCGAGGCCCAATCCCCGATGAGGAGCCCCTCATCCTACAGCAGATGGACGAGCACAAGGTTTGTTTGTTTGTGATTCAACGTCACCCTCATGGCGGCCTGGGAATAATCGAGTCTGGACCAGACAAAAGAGTGATTGATATTATGGACAAGTCCCGACACAATTGGGGAACATTGATATGCAATAAACCAAGTCACCCAGTCAGACCACCATTTTCATTGAGTTGCCTGCTACCTCAGCATAGGTTGCTGGGGACCCCTTCTAATCCTGAATCCCCAAGGGGGAACAAACACAGGGTCAACTGTCAGCTGATCTGTGGCTTCAAGAACATCCTACCTCATGGCTTGAAGACTTTGTTGAACCCCTAAGTATGGGATATCATTGTTTCATAAGTGTCATCACTGGAATGTCTGGTCCAGACTCAATTATTTACAGGCCGCTGTCATATAATATTGTTGAGTGCAGCATTAAACAACAACCACACACACTCACATGCATGCATGCATTCCTCATCTGATCACATTGGATCATATATGTCACCAATGAGCGTGCTTGGCCCTCATTACACCATGCTTGTTGAGGCAGAATGAAATGAGTAAAGTGTGTGACTGGGTTGATTTGTGCCCAGTGGCATCAATTGTTGCTTAAGTAGTAGACCAAGCGTTGGTTTGCTTTGTGCAGTCTCCGTTATTTACTGGCTGCTGTGATGTCTCTGGAATAGAGCTGACTACATCTCTGTGAGAGATTCACTCCCTCATATCTGGCACAAGCTGTGAGTCACTTCTCCATGAAGCACCAGTTCCCTAGGTAACTGTTAATTAAAGGGGGACTAGGCCTAGGCAAAATGACAGTCCTGGCAAGTTTGATTCAGTCTTCTTTTGATAAATTATATAGTGTATTTAATCTTGTAGTAACCCTATTTACAGAGATCTGAGCATCTCAGGCCTAGACTTAAAATGGGAGCGTAGTCCCTGTGGACTATTTTACCTCCATTCCAGCCAGTGAAATGACATGGTTTTCTGTGGTGGAGATGGGAACTTGTGGATGTGTGGACATTGACAGTGATACTTACTTCTTCATCCTGGTGTTATTTGTTACAGAAATTTGAGGAGGCCTTGATGAGACAGGAGGCTACCCTGAGAGAAACTCTGAACATCGGCCAGGACATCATGAAGCGGTGTCACCCCGACGCTGTGTCCACGATGAAGTACTGGCTGTCAGCACTCCGGGCTCGCTGGGAGGAGGTGAGATCATCCACCAATACGTTCCAGGAATTCTACTGGAAGGGTGTTTCGCATTTACAAAAATTCAAGTATTTTATCTCATACATTGCCAGTATGACGTTGACAGATCTATCACAGTGTGATCTTCTTAATTTGACCTTGAACTTGAAATATTTATCTGAGGAATTTTATGATCCGAGCAATTTTATGATCCGAGCAGAAGCCTTCTAAACACTATCAACACATCTCTTAAGGGACTGTGGTTAAGCGTTCACACACCCCACACGGTTTCAATTCCCAACATGGGTGCAATGTGTGAAGCTAATTTGAATATTGCTAAAAATGGCATTTAACCCTACTCACTCATTGTTTTTATGATTCACAGGATTTCACTGTGTAATGATGATGATGATGTAGGAGATTTAACGAGTGTTTCCGGTGTTGCCGACTAAGCACTCAGGCTGTATATTGATGTTTCGGCCTTAGCTTCATATGAATAGCATGGTGTGAATGAGATGTTAACACTCTTTCAATATAAACGGAATGTGCCCAGTGTTACATGCTGCCGTGTGTGTTCCAGCTGACCAGCTGGTCAAGGCAGCGTGGCCACCGCCTGGCGGAGGGTCTGACCCACCTGAGGAAGAACAACGCCCTGCTGGAGGAGCTGCTGGCCTGGCTCAACTCAGCCGAGGTGAAGCTCCACAACCAGGACCAGGAACCCCTCCCGGAAGAAATCCCGGCCATCATGGAGCTCATCCGGGAACATCAGGTATGTGACATTGATTCGAATCAAACTTTACTTTGACATAAATAGACACATATTTAACCTGGTAATTCACACTGATATAGAGTTAAGACAGCCATAGCGCAAAGAGTGCTGGGCGCTCTACAAAACGAAATTAGCTCTGAGGTGATCGTAACTCCCATACCTTAACATAGACTTACGATAGTCATAGCGCTAAGGTTGTTTTGTACAATGGCACTCTGGACTTTGGTTACCAGGGTCAGTGGGTGGGACAGAGTCAAAGGGGTCACCAAATATGAAATGTCGAACAGTTCTTGAAATATATTACTCAAGTGAGTGTGTATTATTCTGTGTAGTAGTACCACTGTGGTGGAATATTTTCTTTGAAGAATTTTCAACAAATAAATCTGATTGCCCTTCGTCTTTGACCCTTTAAAACATCTTAGTCTTCATTATGATCTTTGTCATTTCAGGATTTCCAGAACGAGATGTCTGGCAAGCAGCCAGAAGTTGACCGACTGACCAAGGCTGGAAAGAGGCGGACATCATCAGTATCTCAAGATGGAGTTTCCTCCTTCATTCCTGTACTCAAAGGAGCTTACAAGACACCAACCAAGTCATCGTAAGTTTCACATTAGTAGGCATGAAAAAGGCAGACAAGGCTATCAATACAGAATCGTCTCTAAATGAGGCATGAATCAGACAACAGACTGAGCATATCAGTATGGAAAGGTGTGAAGGGGTAGCATCTGTGTTAGGTGGTCATGCTGCAGGCTTGTTTTCCTGCCTGGTTTCAGTTTACGAAGTGTTCTGTTGGTTATTTGGTATGGATTTGCTTGAAAGTTAATACTAGGGCACTGGCGGAACCGGAGGGGATTGCAGGGGGGTTATTGATTCAGACACCTTACTGTGCCTTTGGGTGTAGTGTGTCATCATGCTTTATCTCTTTGCATATATTATGTTAGCTGTTTATACATGTCCTACCCAGTTATTGGACCTCCTAAGACGTTAAAAGATGTCTTAGGAGGTCATATCAAAAGACGTTAAAAGATGGTACTTGTTGTTACTCTGCCCAGCGCTCTGCATGAAGGGGCTTAAACAAGGACTGGTCGGCTCGGAGTCCGTAAACTGTGTCTGAGTAGGGTATTCATGTTAAACTGCGCTATGGTATCTCAGTGGGCAAGCGCTATAAATCGGCATCAGTCTGGACTAGTACAAGCAGCCACACACGCGTGCATGCATGTTGCTATATAAGTGCAATAATCTTGGATGCGACGTTAAACTCCATTTCACCTCACCTACCCAGTTATTGATCACTTGTTTGATAAAGGCAGTAGCATCTGTACCAAAATGTCTCATTGAATGAATAATGAAGTTGAATCCAGAAGTCAGCTTTGATAAAAGCTGTATCGATCCTTAGTCTTCATTCAGGGACTCTGTACTTTTTGGAGGAAGGTACTTGTAAATAATGAATTCTGCTTCAGACGCCTTGACACACCAGGAAGAAAAACTCCTGACTTTGGAAGAAAGACCCCTGACTTCAGTCGCAGTTATGGAAGAAAAACACCAGATTTCGGACGTAGAACACCGGATTTTGGTCGCCGCACACCAGAACCAGGCCGAAAAACACCCGAACCTCTATATGCCAATCCCAGAGTCGGTGCTCTGTTCAACAAATGGAGGCAGGTGTGGCTTATGGCTATGGACAGGCAACGCAAACTCCAGGATGCACTGGAGTACCAGAATGAGGTGAGGCAGGGGAGATAACTGAGAATACAATTTGAAAAAGTCTACTTGCTAAAGTTCCAATCTTGAACCTTTTCTCAGGAGGACAGTTCATCGTATTCAAAATTAGGTTTGATGGCAATTTTGTTTTTCCGAAACATTGGATCTTTTACTGAAATCTGTGTCTCACTTTCAGGTGGAGAGAATGAAAAACTTTGACTTTGATGAGTGGCGGAAGCGCTACCTGCGATGGATGCATCACAACAAGGCTCGCATTATGGACCTGTTCCGTCGCCAGGACCGCGACCACGACGGCCAGGTCACTAGGAAGGAGTTCATTGAGGGCATCATTTCGTCCAGTGAGTACAACTTCGTAACACCTTCATGAGGATTCAGGTTAGAATTGGTCTTCAGTAACCCATGCTTGCCATGAAAGAGGCAACTAACAGGATTGGTTCGTCAGGTTTGCAGACGCGGTTGGTACATGTCATCGTATCCAAATAACTACATCGATGCTCATGATGTCAATAACAGGATAAGGGTGGGGTAGCCTAGTGGTTAAAACGTTTACGCTGCATGCTGAAGTCCCGGGTTCAATTCCCCACATGGGTACAATGTTAGAAGCCCATTTCTAGTGTCCCCCGCTGTCATATTGCTGGAATATTGCTAAAAGCGTCTTAAAATACGACTCAATCACTCGCCCAATCAGGGGATTGTTTGGTCCACATTTGAAACACGAAAACAAAACCCTTGTAACACTTTATTCATATGGATCAAGAGACCTTGGCTGAGATACAGCACTATAGGAAAACATTTTACGGGACCAATTACACAAATTAGGTCTACTAGCCTGAAGTTGTATTGAGGCCTCATTTTCAGTAGAGTTAACTATTGCCATATGGACTTACAAAGACAGAAAGATATGTCACCAGATTTGGGCATCAGACAAGTGGAAGAAGTTGCAAACTGAAGTTTTAAAGATGACGATTACAAGTTTCAGTTTCTGTTATGATTGAATGTAGACTGTGAAGTTGAAAGTAAACTAATATTTGTCCATGTGTCTTATTATGTTATATGAAACTGTTATTCTTCAGAGTTCCCAACATCCAAACTTGAAATGAATGCTGTTGCTGATATTTTCGATCGTAACCGTGATGGCTACATCGACTACAAGGAGTTCGTCTCAGCCCTCAGACCAGACAGAGATGTAAGTAATAACCTGACTTAGTCTACGTACCCGTGGGGGCACGGGTGGCCCAGGCGTCTAAGGCGCCGTGATTCGCTGTGCAGAGTTGCGTCCCCTGGACACGCCAGAAATCTATCCCGGTTCGCCCCGATTATGTTTCTAAGTTTGTCAGCACCATACCCGTGCTCGTGGGTTTCACCAAAGTGGTAAACGTCTGAGACCTGCATCACTTCGGGCTTTCCTCCCACATTAAGCTGACACTCTGCGATATAACTGGAATACTGTTAAAAGCGGCATTAAAAACAACTCACTCACTTACTCACTACGTACCCGTTCAAGGACAGCGCTGTGACCGCTGTACATGTGAAATACAGCAGAACAGCAGAGTCCTTTGGACATTTGAAATATTTATATTACCATACTTAGAATATTGATTGTGGTTCGATCCCAGGGCAATGTTCCACAAAGCAATCTTAGCGCTAAGTCAATCGTAAATCCCATTCTTTAACACTGACTTACAACAATCGTAGGGCTAAGATCGCTTTGTGGAACTGGGCCCTGTTCATGTCATGCAAAAGACGTTAAAAGATGGTAACTGTTGTTTCCCTGTTTGTGACTTGGCATTAGATATACAACAACAACTAGTCAGCTCTGAGTCAGTATACTGTATCTGAGTGGGGTATCCACTTCAAACTGCGGCATGGTATCTCAGTGGACTTGCACTATAAAACCATCACTTGTCCGGACAGGTACGAACAGCCACACACACATGTGCATGCACATGATTGTATAGGTTGGTTGAGGCCTTTGCCATCACGCTGAAGGCCCGGGTTCAATTCCCCACATGGGTACAACGTGTGAAGCTCCTTTCTGATGTCCCCTGCCCTGGTATAGCTGGAATATTGCTGAAAGTGGCGTGAAACCATTCTCACTCACTCACTACTGTGAGGAGTACGTTAAAGGGCAATTTTAAGCAAGTTGAGATTCACTTGTATTGTATTGTCATAATCTCATCATATGAAATGGAATTACTATATATTGTGTATGTATTTACAGCCTCCCAAACCTGAGACGGAAGCAGACAAGATCAACGATGAAGTGAAGCGGCAGGTGCACAAGTGCACGTGCATGAGGCAGTACAAGATTCACAAGATCGGAGAAGGGAAATACAGGGTGAATATCTCCACTCCATCTCGCATACAACACAATACCGTCATACACTGTTTAGGGCTCTTAACAAACTTGTGCCAATACGTTTCTGAAGAGTATCTTGAAAGGATAACAATATTATGTCACATAGAGAATAGTTCACATCAAGTTTATGCTGGATTGTAGTGCTTGCATTTAGTGGTTTCACTGTTCAACTGCTTTCTCATGAACTTTGTTGGGTTGAATTACTTTTCTGGCTCATGTTATTGTCGTACGGACATTTCGAAGGGATAAGTTGTCTAGAAATGTGGCTGAAGTATGTGAAGTCTACAATGTCTTTTTAGTCCTGCAAGTCAGACATGCTCATCTGCTTGTACATTTCAACTCTCTTTGGTATTCAACACCATCAAAGTTGTCAAAATCTGACCAGTTGGTGATAGAAGGTAGCTGGCACCTTGGATACCAGTACTGATACCTCCCAACTTAGATTGGACGCAAATAGCACCAGAATTAACAGACAAGAAAATAATATTGTACCTGTTGAAACCTGGACATTTTTCAAATCGGGACAAGTAGATGTTTACAGTTTCTATGGAAAGATTTCTGCCCCTAACCCCTGCTTAAACTTTTGCCTCATCCTACATAACTGATTATTTAATACTTCTAGTTATGAATTTTCCAAATTTCGACACAGGGGTTTGGGAGGAAGTTTTTCCGTTCATATTACTTATTTTTAGAATCTGAATTAGGTTTTCCCACTTGTGATGTATGGAAGCTTCAGGGCCTGGGTTGTCTGTATACCACAAGCACATGCACCCATTGTATCCACTTTTGTTTTACAGAGGAAAACTATAAAAAGAAAACCCCTCAAAATATTCAAGGTATTTTAACCTAAGATATCAAAGCTTTCAAAGCTTTCTTCATTTTTAGAAATTCTTTTTTTTCATGCCTAGGCATATTCAGAGTAAAAAGCTTTTTGTCTATAATCTTCTTCAAATTTTCTCCCACTGTTTTATGTGGCTTCTGACCTGCCATAGGCAATTTTAGAATTAAGTTAAACATAAACGAACATGCAAAGCTTGTTGAGTCAAGCTTCCGTTTTCTTGTGTATTCACTTGACAAATCCACAAGTATCTGAACTGATTTCTCTTCTTCAGTATTTGAATTTTATTGTTTTCATCTGATTGTTTTTAAAGATGTGTTACGTGTTTAAGGCTAAAAAAAATAATAGTCTTGGTTCTCAGGCACCGCCTGCATTATAAAGTCAACCGCACGTTTTGTTTTTATTTCCATTTTTTAATATTTAAAAAAAAAAATCCATAAATATTCCAAGTCCAACGGTAGTCAAATACAGTATTCCAGTTCTTTTCCTGTCAAGGAATACATTGATCTAGGGAGGTCCTTTCCCAGGTTGATTGTACACAACTGTTTATTTGGTTACATACTAGTTTAAACAACCCCCAACACACCCCAAAAAAGAAAAAAAGACACCACCCGCCCGCACTATATTTTCGAAAACCATTGCCTGAGAACCAATTCTTTCAGTTTTGTTTTGAGCCAAAATGACATTCACAGGATTAACTAAATTTACCCAAAAAATTCCTTTGGGATTTTTTTTTTTTGATATGAAACTTGAAAGCACTTTGGATATAGTTCTTGTGAAATATGAATCAATATTTAGCCTGTTTTATGTCCCAGTGAACTGGGCTGGTGGTGTCTACAGGTGAAGATTTTATTCCACGCATCTATCATTTATCATGAAATTTAGTTGTTGCTATGGAAGGTATCCATTTTAAGACTTATCTTAAGCTTATTTTGTTTACATTTCTTCTGCTTGTCAATCAGTATTTTGGAGCTTGTAGTCATTTGGGTTGTCCAGGTAGGTATTCTCATTTCATGGTGTTCCTCAATCTTTTTACATCAACTGTTTATTCATTGTTTGACCATAATCAGTCTGTCAATCACCCGTCCTTTAAAATCTATTCCAGTTCAAAGTCATTTCCTTATTTCCATGGTGTTAAGTTATGGTTTAGTTTACGTCATAAAAAGTCCCTATTGAGTAGGCTCATCACAAGATCTGACAATAATGATAGCGATGGGCATGATGGCAACCTGTGGGGTAACAACAGAGTGATGTAGTATTGTATCATGATTCAAGGCTGGCGATACAACACATCGATTAACTGTATCACCGTACCAACCCCACCGTACCTTTACACCTCTAATGCCTATAACCACAAGGAAACTATCCCTCACCTGGGCCTACTTGCACAAAGCGATCTTAGCGCGAAGATGATCGTAACTCCCATGCTTTAACATAGGCTTACAAGAGTCGTAGCGCTAAGATCGCTTTGTGCAAGTGGGCCTTGGGAGTGATTTGGGTTTAATGCAGCTTTGAAATGACTTACAGTCATGTCACAGCATGAAACTTCAAAAGTTCTACCATAAGCATTAGAGGTGTGTGGTGTTCCCCGTATACCACGGTATAAAATACTAATGAATACGTATCGCAATACACTTGGAAAAAATCAGTATATTGCATTTTCAGTCATGCATATCTTCATCTTGTTGGAAAAGTTGACATAAGTGACATCAATGGACAAGTCGAATTGAAATTATAAAATTAGCAATTGTTTCCTGTGAGAGAAAAAGTGAAACAATTTGCGACCAGTTTCCTGTGTATAATGTGTCCATTACTTCATTGATTGTGACCAAAGCAACATCCAGAAAATATGAAGTTGTCAAAAAAAGTGTGGGGAAATTCTTTTTATTAAGGTTCTTTACCAATTACAGATGATTCATTGAAAGAAAGCATGAAATATATTGTTATGTATCGCCATACATTATTCATTATTGCAATATATTGCGATACGAAATTCAGGCCAATACCCATCACTGATGACCACAGTTGTGGTGCATACAAAACTGTTGAATCTGACCCCGAATAAGAACCAATATCCAATCCCTCTCTCAGCAGGGACCATGTGCACAAAGAAAGCTTAGCACTACTACTGCAAATGTGTGTTAAAGTAGCCTTAGAGCTTAGATCAGATTGATCTAGTAAGGAGAACGCCTTTTTGAAATGACAAACAGCAATTGAACTTGATGTGTCAAGAATCATCGAGATACTCCTACAGTAGCCATAGCACTAATATTCTTTTATGAAACAGCCTTTCATGACTGTACAGCCCAAGATATGTATAAACTATTTCCCAAATTCCGGGGCTGTCGGTAAGCCTAGTGGTTGAAGCGTTGGCTCGTCACGCCAAAGACCTGGGTTCGATTCCCAACATAGTACAATGTGTCAAGCCCATTGGTGTCCCCCGCCGTGATATTGCTGGAATATTGCTAAAAGCGGCGTAAAACCATACTCACTCACTCTCTCCCTACTTGCCCATTGACAAATAAGACTGTGCCTACATTCTCTGTGACCTTTATTTCAGTTTGGGGACTCACAGAAATTGCGTCTGGTTCGAATCCTACGTAGCACCGTGATGGTTCGAGTTGGAGGAGGATGGATTGCGTTGGATGAATTCCTAGTGAAGAACGACCCATGCAGAGGTACATACTGCACATCTTCCTCTTCTTTTATTTTCAGGGACATGACAATGGACTCCAAGTGCAAAGCATTTAGATTTGCAAAGAATCCCAAATTAAAATTGATTTTAGTTTCATGACCAAATGACATGGTCAAATGTAGAATGACATGGGTTTAGAAACGATTCACTGAAAGAAACTTCAGTGTAATATTTACATTCTGTAGACGACGCTTAAATCATTTTCAGGAAATGTTAATGCTTTGTAGTTGGTCTTTTAAGTATTCAATGCATTGCTGATAGAAGCCTCGTATGTGAATCTGCTCAATGAAAAATACTCTCTCTGCAAATCATAGTGTTAGACTGAATGATTTAGATGTGTGCAAGTAAAAGCTTAAATGTTGCATGTTTTGTTTGATATATATTCCAAATTTTAATTTGTGACTATTATTCATAAATGAACAGAAAGTTTTATTGTCTGTTTAAATTTGAACAATTGTTGCTTACTTAATTGTAATTTATTTGTTTGTTGGTCCGAGTAAGGTATCACCTAAACTGTTACTTTCACATGTGTTTGGTTACACTGATGATTTTGGCTAATTTATGCATATGACACTGTATTTCACTATCTTTCATTTAATTTTCTTTTTCACATCTTGAATTTAAATTATAAATTGCATTTCACAGAAAATATTTGGGACTGGGACTTAGAAATTGGTATGATACTGGAATGAGAACATAACCATTTTTCTTGAATGATTGTATGAATCGTTTCCCTTCTTTATTATCCTAAGTCTTGAACTATGAATTGATTGGTAGAAAGTTTATCTAAGTTTATTATTTGATAGAAGTGTTAGCAATAATTATTCACTATAATGTTAAGTTGCTTTGTGAAATTGTGTCTGTAGTAATATTATTTTCATCATGTTCATGAAATAATCATCTAAAGATATAATATAAGTTAACATAAAACTAGGAAAATAGTATCAATAACTATAGATTTGTTGTGAGGGTTTAATTATGCACTACTTCACAGCTCAATCTCTCAGCACCTACCTGTGGTCTGTCATCTTCACATTTTCAGACAACACTGACTTCACATTTCTTGAATTTTGTTTCACATTTCCTTCATCCTTGCGTCTCAGTGTTTACTGGGTCATGTTTTTTTAGCCAAAAAGATGACAGAAGATGCCATATTTTTTCCCACTGATCATGTTTTTTTTTCTTCATCTTACGCAATCTCAGATTTTGGTAAACAGACCAAAAAGATCAAAACTTTTTGTGAGTATAGCACTGGAGAGGGGAAAATAGTTTTTTCAGATTTTTTACATGTTATTTTTTACAGGGTTGAAGGTTTCACCTCTTGCCTTTTTTGTTTATTTTTGTTGTTGGGAGCTTTCTGTTGATTTTGTAGATCATACCTATTATTTTACGCTTCTGTAAGAAATATACCCCAGATTGGCATCAGATAAATGTAGTCGGAATGCATATGTCATTATATACATGTACGTAGTTGTAGATCACCCCGATGAAATCAATTCGCCACTTTTGTTCTTTTTCTTTCTCTCTTCAAAGTCGGCCTGTGGCGGCGAAACCGATTTCGCTTCATGAGACGTTTTCTTCATCACGACCAGTGTATGTGTCAATTTCCTCCACGTAACTCTCACTCTCTGCGTTGGTTTTTGCTGCCAGTCGCGTGATTGACATAGTAACCTTGACATTTACCACAGCTTAACATGTTTGGTCCCTGTGTTGACAAGTAGCTGTGATTTGATTGGTTGTTGCTATAGCCAAAAAACCTGTGTTTTGTAGAAATTTACATCTGGGTTATAGATCCCATGTCGCATGGTGTGGTTTGCGAGTCCTGCATGTGTTTTTCGTCTTATTTGCAATGTATGTCACCCAGCCTTTGTGTACGGAATGGTTTTGACCTCGGTGGCAGTAGTATATTGGCGAAATTGATTAGCCGTGACATCGTCAATATCTAGGACCCCGATAGATAGTAGTAGAAGTAGCCACTGTTTGATGTTGTAATTTTCAATTTTTGTGGATATGATAACTGTGATCCATTGTCTTTTTCAGCATGACTTTTGGATGATTTTAAAAAGTTGTTGCTTTTGTTTTGTGCAAGAGTCTGAACATCAACAATTATCATTGAACAATTAACATTCATTGATTAACAATCAACAAATGTCTAACACAGCTAACATCTTTTTTTATCCAAAAGAAGAGAATTTGAAACAACTGAAGTTTAATTTGATGTAATAATATCTAATGAAATGATTTTTTTGCAGGAAATGCTTCAAAAGTTTTATTTCAGTTGTCCAGCCTGTAACTGTTTTATGCCGAGTGATATAAGTCTTATTTGTGTTTTAAGTTAATTTATTTATTCATTGAAATATGTATTCATTGAAAAATGTAAACAAAATGTGTGAACTATCATTGATCAATTTTGAAACAATGATCATAAGTTAATGAAAGTACATTTCTGTGCAATGTGCATGTAAAATATTTCAGTGCAAATAATGAAAGATCAAAATGTTGGAATATTTTATAAATAAATCTTTACGGCTTTCAAGAGAAAATTGTTGTAAATATAATCAGTCTCTTGGTCCCCTGAACAGAATATGTTACTAGATCATGCTTAGATGATAGTAACACAGTAAGGCTACAGAACAGACCAATCTCTTGTTGCTATCAAAAGCAGCAACATATTGAGTTTGTAAAAAATAGGATCCTAATTTATTTGGAGAAGCATTATAATCTATTTGGAGTAGCAAGATGCGAAGTTATCCACAGGAGCATTTCGTGGGGAGAAATAAAATAATAGCAATGAATTACTGATGCGTTTGAGAATAAATAATATTCAGTCACCGTTCCAGTTTTTAATTATATATGAATCTGTTTACGGTAAACATTGCCTATTGATGTTTACTGTGGCCACCTGTCTGTGAGCATCCTGGGAAAGAATTCAGCCCTACTCTTGTAAGATTTAGGGATTGAATGGCGCAAATCATTAAGCATGATAGATAGATGGCAATTAAATCTCACCAATGTGGTAAACGTCTAATTCTTGCATCACTTCAGGCGTTCGTCTCACAAAAAGCTGACACGCCATGATATAACTGGAGTACTGTTCAAGCAGCATTAAACCCAACTCACTCACTTACTCATATGACTAGACAGGGTTCCCTTGACCCGACTGTGTTTCACAGGTTGGGCTAGAGCTGCAATGCTGCTGGCTACCCCTCCGCATCCTAAATAAAGATGTCCCCATCCAAGGGATATGGTTGCCCTGCGGGTATAGGTGCGACAATTTGCTATGCAGAGTTATGGCCCTTAGCCATCAGGATCGACTGATTACAGAATCCCGGATTTGTGTTCATTACAATCCTGGGGTGGTGGGGTAGCCTAGTGGTTAAAGCATTAGCTCATCACACCGAAGACCCAAGTTTTATTCCCTATTTGGGTACAATGTGTAAAGCCCATTTCTGGTGTCGCCGGCCATGATATTGTTGGAATATTGCTAAAAGCGGCGTAAAACCATACTCACTCATTACAAACTTTGGTCTGTCTAGACATTATTTGTTTGAAAACGTGGAAATTGCTTCCACAATGTTGTGGTGGGGGAAGAGAGGTCTGATCTGTCCCAGCTTGTCACAATTTTCAAACAAGCTACTAATAATTAAGGCATCAGACACGCTTGGAAGGCCACTAAACATGCATTTTGTAAAGTAACCAGATAGGTTTAACCAGAATTAATATAAATGCATGCATCTTGATTTCATTCACCTCATGTTCATTCGAAGTTGTGCTGTAACCAACTAATTGCATCACTTTGTTTCGACTGCATGATCATGTTTCATGTAGTTGAACAACTCAAAACATAAGATGATCTAATAGTTATTTCAGTGCAAACCATAATTCATTTTACAAATAGTTCTTTAAAGTGTGATCTATCTAAATCGTGATGACTATGCCTTTAAGATTATTTTGCAGACGTTAAGTTCGCAACATTCTCCAAAGAATTGTTCTCATGAAAAAAGGTTAATTTTCAGTTCAAGTTGTAATGTTTTATTCTTGTCTGAACATATATAAATACCTCAATAATGTATATCCTAACAAACTTAAACAAACTAACACTTTTAACAAAAGAAATCAGAAGAAATGCCAATCTTCTGCAATAGAAATTTATATGTTTCCATTGTGTGTTGCAGCAAAGGGAAGAACAAATATAGAGCTCCGGGAGCAGTTTATCCTTGCGGAGGGTGTGAGTCAATCTATGACGGGTTTTGTCCCCAAGACTCCCCCCAGCTCCAACTCCGGTAGTTCCACCTACTCCGGCGGCAACAACTCCTGGAGCAGCCGCTCCCCCAGCACCGCAAGCGGGCCCATCTACAAGGTACAGCACGACCCTATCCAGTCTGTGCCAAACACATTTGAGTCGACTAGCCCGAACATGCCTCTGAGCGCCATTTTCAGTAGAATTTGTTGTTACATGTATTTTACTTTTATTA
Organism: Haliotis rufescens; assembly: GCF_023055435.1. Taxonomy (NCBI): domain Eukaryota; kingdom Metazoa; phylum Mollusca; class Gastropoda; order Lepetellida; family Haliotidae; genus Haliotis; species Haliotis rufescens. The sequence continues at coordinate 57,431,366 of NW_025963890.1, read as the reverse complement.
GTTGAGCTTACTTTTCCAAACAGAATTTAACTAATCAGTCTTCAAACTAGTGGCTTAAGTCCTGTCCTACATATGTATAGATATAGATGAATATACTGTCTCCTCCAGGTTTAGCTAGGTCCCAGTGCCTTTTGCTTGTGCTCCGTGAAGATCCGGGGTAGAATAGGTCTTCAGCAACCCATGATTGCCGTAAAAGGCGACTATGCTTGTCGTAAGAGTCAGGATCTGGTGGTCAGGATCGCTGACTTGGTTGATGCATGTCATTGTATTCCAATTGCGTGGATTGATGCTCATGATGTCAATCATTGGATTGTCTGTTCCAGTCTTGATTATTTACAGAATGCCGTCATGTAGCTGAAATGTTGCTGAATGTGTCGTTAAACAGCAAACAAACAAACCTTTTGCTTGTCATTGGAGGCCTGGGTGTTTTGCCCATGTGACTGTTGAAAGCATGTCATTGTGTCGTATTTGTTTCATGTTATTACATATGATATATTAAAGTCTATTTATTAGTTCTTAGAGTAACATAATTCATAACTGTGTTTTAGATTCGTGAAAAGACACAACACCAATCACCATGGAAACGTGGCAAGACAAGCCCTGACAAGGAAGTGACCCAAATAATGTCGCGAACAGAGACGCCGAAAGGTCGCTATTCGAAAGATCTTCGTAGTCCTAGAAATATCAATAGTCCAGGTATAACTTCTTTCTTTACTTCCTCTATGAACAGAATGGATGAAACTTTTCCGAAATCAGTGAGAACAGCCTCCATATGAGTGATCTACTGATCATGTGACTAGTCACATGATTGGATGCATTCTTTCTTTGGCTTCATTAGGTGATTTTCAAGAATACTAACACATTGGTAGAAATCTTAAGAACTGATGTATATGTAGAATTTGATAATTATGTTTGTAGAGTTAAATGAGAAAGTCATTTTAGTAACTTTAACTTGAAGGTAGAATCTTAAAATTGAGTGTTGCTCATCACTGGATAGGTAGCAAAAAGGTTAAGCTAAAACATAATTAAAGTAGTTTTTATGTAGCTAGTTGCTACTACTAATAATCCTTTCCTAATTTTATAGCAGTTTGATTTATATTTCCTTTCTGAAAAGATTTGCCCAATTTTTCTGCACCCCCATGGGGATTCTAGGTCAGAAAAGATCCCAAGAACCCCATATCCTTGTTTAAAAGGGGCGGTTGGGTAGCCTAGTGGTTAAAGCGTTCGCTCGTCACGCCGAAGACCCAGGTTCGATTCCCAACATGGGTACAATGTGTGAAGCCCATTTCTTGTGTCCCCCGTCGTGATATTGCTGGAATGTTGCTAAAAGCGGCGTAAAACCATACTCACACACTCACCTTGTTTAAAATGACTTAAATAAAGATTTTGTGGTCACAATGTATGACCTGGCTGATTGCCTGTCATCATACCCCGCAGTGATGTTGCTCATACCATCAACCATTGGTTTGCCTGGTCCAAACTTGCCTATTTCAGTCGGGCTGGTTTCTGGTTGACAGTCGTTTTAACACATTCACACACTCACTTTTCTGTTACAGTTAGTAGAAGTTCAAGTCGAGCTAGCACCGGAACAGGAAGTCGTCCACCGAGCAGGACAGGAAGTGAAGCATCGGAGACCAGTGAACCTGATGTGTATTTAACTGGCCACGCTGAGGCACGGAGTGCAGGTGGACGCAACACCACGACGCCAACATACCCTCGGACACTGCAAACACCCCCGCACACACAGTCTCACATACCAACGCCAACCAAAGGATCAAAAATACCCAAATTTTCTCCCCGAAAGAAGTGAACGATGACTTTTCAGACAAGTGATTGAAATGAACACTCTCAATGTCTTTCAGTTTTTGCGTACATTCGGATTCTGAAAAATGTACAGTGTACAGTGTGTTTAGTTTTTTGCATCGATGATTGACAGCAAAATATGCTTGGATGCTAATCAATATGGATGTGCAAAGAAAAAGAATCATGTTTTGATTTTGTCAATTTCGTTACAATACGTCATCATCAAGTGCTGCTTTGTGAATCTCAGTTCAAGGAAGAGTGTCAATTGTGTGACGACGTCTATTGATCATTGGAGGTCTTGTGCTTATCGTGTGAAACTTGACAATGTTACCCCACTAAGTGCTTGATTTAGCTAGAGAAATGAATACCCTGGAACTAGTGTTGTCCTACAGTGTTGTGCTTATAGCTGACATAAGCCACTGTCTAGTGTTTGTCTCAAGACACCCCTGTGATAAAAGTAGAACCACCTAGACAATACAATAGTCTATTCCATGTTAGATTACAGGGGTGTTGAGTATGTAGAGGCCTATAGTCGAGAAGTAACTTATTTAAAAGCTTATACATATTGATATTTAACTGATACAGGGTGCCTAAGCGATGTATATTTCAATGATGGTATACAACTTTTCCTGTATAGATATTTGTAACGATTCTGATAGAATGTTATCAGGTTCAAAATTATTTTTATGCATCCACGCTAAAGATTGTTGAATCGAAAGTTATTGTTATGGATGTTTAAAGAAAATGTTTTGTCGAAGTTGTTGTTTGTGTATACATATTGTTATTAGTGTGAAAAGGTTAGGTTTTTTTCATTCAGTGACACTTTTGCGGTGTTACCGTCACGGTAATTCTTTCATTCATTTCAGATACGTTGTAGATATTTTAGCAACCGAATTTGATGTCGTTTCTCAAATGTTTTCTCTCTGAGTCATTGTTGCTGCAAATTTACCACCTTTTTGTGACCAGGTTGAAAATATTTGTCTTACGATTAAAGTTTGGTTTGGTTTAGCAGTGTGTTCGAGAAAGATAGTGTGTGAGCGTGATATATCATTTTGTATGCTGGTTGTGACTGATTTTAAGCTTCACTCCGTTATTCATTCATGCCGCTTAATTATATGCAGATGTGTATTATATATGAACAACATTTTCATTAGTTTGAACATTGCGTATCGAAGGCTAAGCCGTACAGCCATTAGTCCCTTGGTTTCAATGGTCCTGTTTGTCTCTCACTCAAGGTACTTATTGCTGTTTTTACATAAAATGTAGTCAAGGTTAATTTTTTTATTTTAAAGTAATATAAATATGAGCTGAAAATATTTTGATATCATCTTAAATTATTGTCCTATATATTACTATTATTATGATGTCCCTGGTACTACAATATTGCCGCTGTAACCATTCCCAAATACCTTATGTAGTACTTGGTCCACAGGAATAATTTACTTAACACATGCCATATTCCATGACATAATTTGATAACAATCGCTTCTTGTAAAGAGATGTACGTCGTGTATGAAACGTGCTAACTCTGCATAATATTGAAATGATATTTCGGGTGAATGGGGAAATTATCCTTGCCAGAAAAGCAGAAAATGATTGATTCAAAATACACTGAATAAATATATGAATCTCATGATTTTGTTTGTTGTGAATAGAATAGAAAAATATATATTCTGGGATGGAGATAAGGCTCTCTACACACCCAAGACAATGTGTTTTTCTGGAGAAGTTAATGTTGAGACGTTGTCTGATACTTAGGAAAAGTTGTATCTTCCCCAGTGAGCTGAGATTGGAAGTGGATTGCACACTGGTAGGTAGACAAAGTTATGGTATCATGATTTCGAATCAAAAATTCATTTCTGAATTTGATTCTTGGTCATATTTACCAAACTTGTGCACCTGCCATTTTCTGCCAAAGTTGTAGCATCTAAGACCATTGCTCAAAGAGATCTTGCGATAGTGATAGTCGTCACAACTGTCGTAAGCCCATGTTAAAGTATGGGAGTTCGACCACCTTAACCCTAAGATAGCTTTGTGCTTGTGCTTGTCTGGGCTTTCTTAAAGGTGACATAGAGTTATATAACTGAAACCTACTCATAGCATTAACTCGAGTATGAAACATCAATTTCAACATTCTTTTTTGTTCATATACCTCAAAGCATCAGGTTTATCTCCTCTACATGTAACTCTGCTAGGCACTCGGCAATAAGGGGCTAAAACAAGGACTGATATAGGCTGGCTGTGGGTAAATTACTCTCCCACCAAGCTGCAACAAATTAAAACTACATAATTTTTATAAAAAACTTTATTTGGTCGCAAACAGTCAAAACTACATGCACAAAAAAGTGTAACCGTGGAAGAAAAGGATATATGTATTGGAGTGTTTGCTTGTTTAACACTGCACTCAGCAATAAGCAAGCTATACGGCTGTCTGTAAATAATCAAGTCTTGACCAGACATGACATGCATCGATCAAGTGAGGGAGAAATTTGGACTGCACGTACTACTACTACAACAATTGGAAATACATTCCGCGTATTTCGCACACAGGGTTGCACTTATGCTATTGCGGGAAAAAAGCTTAAAGAATTATTAAAGAAGTGCAACCCAAAATAATATAAACGTTTACAGTCCTTATCTAAGAAAAGCAAGGGGGTAGGGTTTGGCTGGGTGGGAATGGGATGTAATAGGTCAAGCGGTTGAAGGCACGGAGTCGGCTGGCGAGCGTGTGTGGGACAAGGACCCTGGAAACGACAAGAAGAACTTCCCAGCCAGGAGGGTCCTGGCTATGGTCTCTTCTTGGTGGTGAGGGTCCGAAACATCTTGCCATGCAGTCAGCTGGGCGGCTGTTTTGGAGATGTAGGCCGAGCCTGCTTTGACATCACACAAATGAAATAACATGTAATACCTCTATGTATAATGTACATCATGTATATCTACCTTTCATGTCTATAATTATCCATATGTAGATAGTTTGTACCCTACCCTAACAACCCCCCCCCCCCCCCCCCCCCCCCCCACACACACACACACACACACACACATGTACTGAACCATGACCATAGTTGGGCGTGCCCGTGAGCTCATGTAGAGCTCTCATAGGGGGGAGGGGTGGTCCTTGTGCTGATCCAGGATGTGGTCAGCTACCTTCCAAGTCCTTCCGGGGATCCTCCTGCTCACTGGGGACCTCGACCGGGGCGGTCTGGGTGGTGCTGTCGTTTAGCTGGGGGCGTGGTGGTGTATAAATAAACGAAACATATAGGCGGGGCGAAATGGGGTTTAACGTTGCGCTTAAGAAATTGCATTTGTGTTGCGACCTGCATGCTTGTATGTGTGTGTGTGGCTGTTCGTAACTGAGCACTGAGATACAATGCCGCAGTTTAACATGAATACCCTACTCAGATACAGTATACAGACTCCGAAATCGAACCGATGAGTCGTTGTTTTATTCTAGCCGAGCGCCAGGCAGGGAAATAATAAGTACCATCTTAAGTCTAGGGGATCGAACCACTGACCTTCCGCTCTCCGGGTAGCGGCCATATCGACTAGACCACGGAGGCAGTCAATGACGGTGATATCATGTGTGCTCAAAGCGTTTTCGTTATTACCCTGGATCAGAGTACATACTCATTGAAGGACAGTGTTATGTATTGGTGTTAGAAACCCATTTCTTGGTTTGTCAGCCCAATACCAAACAATGACGCCTAAGACCTGCATTTCTGAGGGCATTCCTCTCATATTAAGCTCATGTTGTGATATAACTGCATTACTGTTCAAAGCAGCCTTAAACCAAACTCACTCACTCACTCACATGCTGTCCTAGTCCACAGCCACAGATAGATAGTTGAATGTTATAAACTTTGTATAATATAGATTCCGATGATGAAACCAATAGGATTATCCCTTCTCTGAGGAGATTAGGATCGGCACGAAAACCTCAAGATATGCCATTACTGATTTCCTAATGGCGACCTCCCTTGGGACCTCCGTCGGGGTGATGATAGGTGCCCGGGACATACACTTGTCGTTCGAAGGAACTTTAATGGATCGGGTGGCCAGGCTCTGTGACTTTGTTGATAGTGTGACATCGCACCCCGATGTCGTGGACCATTGTGCATATTAATCACTGGCTTGTTCGGCCCAGGATCGATGATTTAAGGTCGCCCTCATTTTGCTAGACAATTTCCGAGCGTAAGACCCCCCCCCCCCCCCCCCCCCCCCTAAAAAAACAACCACACACACAAAAAGAACAACAACACAAAAACAACAATAAACAAGCAAAAAACAACACCAAAAAAACCAACGAAAACGAAACAAAAAAAACACACATCAAAATGGCACCCACCAGAGAAGTGGCGCCAATTATTCGACGCATTTCGATCGTTTACTTGATAGACTTGCGCCTATGAATCCCAAACATGACACCCACGAAACGTTTGCAATCATATCAGTACGTTGACACCAAGATGAACTTTTACAAACTGTATCATTGACATTTATTTATATGCGAGGGGCCCTTTCAGATTTCAGTTGCCTGCAGTCCCAATTACCCTTGGGAAAACCCGACCGAATGTTCGTGAAAGGAGATTGACCCATTGTTACCCTGTGAATTACCACCGAGCATCTCCTTGACGCCGTATTCTCACGCCTCTCCGTTTCAATGCTGAATAAAATCCCACTAATGTTAGTCGTTCACGTTCACGAAATGATCAGTTTTAAGATCAGACCGATCACCTGTTGACGTTACCAGTTCGAAAGGAAAAACGAAAATTATCCAAGAGGCCACAGGTGAGATCGCAGGTCTCCAGTGCCCCATGTATCTGGATGCAATTTATGACCAATGGCATCCTGGTACTCAGCGGATGAATGTCATATGTCTCTATGGCTCTTTTTCTGCACGACCGGATATTGGAGCCTGAGACTTGATTGAGTCTGAATACATCGCAGCAATACACGACAGTCGGTTTATTCTGATCCACACAGCTATGACGAACCAATAACTTCATTTCCGGAATCGGATTTTGAAACGTCTGGCGTCCAGGAATGGCAAAGGGCTGTATTCATACACGGTGATTGTTAGACGTGTGTCCTGATAGTTGCATAAAAAGTCGTCCTTCCCCTTTACATATTCGATTTGTATGACAGATGTATAGTTTTGTAACATCTTACAATAAGCGTTGGTGTGGATGACCGACAGGTCCTGTGCAAATAAATGCAAATAATACTTTCTTATTGCTCAGTGACGTCATCCTGTCGCCGTGGAATATGACTAATGTAAAACATCACTAACTATGACATATTTTGGAACTGATTTCATACCAACGTTGAGGTTCGTTTATCAATCCAGACCATGTTGATATTAGTTCCTGTAGATCTGGGGATATAGAATTTCTCTATGGAGGCGGTTTCCCCACTTTAAGCCATGTAACGCGCAGATCGACTGCATCAAATCGAGAACCGCCCGTCAAACCTTCAACATGTGCCGTCTGGACAGACACGATATATCACGCCAATCCTCTTGGGGAATGATGCTGATAAACTGGAAATAATATCATTAACGATAATGGGGATGATAATGATGATGATAGTGATAATAATACTGACAATAATAATGCTGCTGCACATTGTATTAGGGATGATTATGGTGATGATGATGATGATGATAATAATAATGATGGTATTAATAACTAAGACGATGGTGATAATACGAATGATGATATACGATGATGGTGGTAAAAAAAGAATATAAAGATGATGATGATGACGTGTTGATGATAATGATGATGGTGATGATGATGATGACGACGACGTGTTGATGATAATGATGATGGTGATAATAATCATGATGATGATAACAACAATCTAGCACAACTTTTCTGTAACAAACTTTTCCAATGAATGCCTGTCCTTATACTTGTGACATATGGAATGGTTTCTGCAAGCAACGTCAAACGCATTGCGTCCACGTTGAGTTTTTTCTCCATATTTTCCAACCCTTCATATTGTGTGTAAAATATCAAGTCTCAAGTCGTATTGACCGTCGCCTAACTCTCACAAGACAAGCCGCCTTAGAACAACTATCGTGTTTTATTCTTGACAGGCCGCACGTAATATGGTTGCAAAATTACCGACTTCGGATCATCACGTATTGCATGACGACAAAGACTACCACACGTCACATGCAGACCATCTCATAATATTTCATAACGGCACAGATCATCACATGTTATATAAAGACCATCTCATATAATTACATGACGGCGCAGATAATCACATATTACATACAGATCATCACATATTACATACAGATCATCACACATCACATGACGGCACAGGTCAGCACATAATATTACATGACGGCACAGATCATCACATATTATATATATACTATCTCATATAATTACATAACGGCACAGATCATCACATATTACATACAAATTATCACATATTAAACACAGATCATCTCATATTACATACAGACCATCTCATATTACGTGACGGCAGAGATCATCACGTGTCACAGAACAACAAAGAGCACCACATATAACGGCACAGATCATCACACATCACATGACGACGCAGATCATCATACATGACGGCACAGATCATCACACATCACACGACGGCACAGATCATCACACATGACGGCACAGATCATCACACATCACACGACGGCACAGATCATCACACATGACGGCACAGATCATCACACATCACACGAGGGCACAGATCATCACACATGACGGCACAGATCATCACACATGACGGCACAGATCATCACACATGACGGCACAGATAATCACACATCACACGACGGCACAGATCATCACACATGACGGCACAGATCATTACACATGACGGCACAGATCATCACACATCACACGACGGCACAGATCATCACACATGACGGCACAGATCATCACACATCACACGAGGGCACAGATCATCACACATCACACGACGACGCAGATCATCATACATGACGGCACAGATCATCACACATCACATGACGGCACAGATCATCACACATGACGGCACAGATCATCACACATCACATGACGGCACAGATCATCACACATGACGGCACAGATCATCACACATCACACGAGGGCACAGATCATCACACATCACATGACGGCACAGATCATCACACATCACATGACGGCACAGATCATCATACATGACGGCACAGATCATCACACATCACATGACGGCACAGATCATCACACATGACGGCACAGATCATCACACATCACATGACGGCACAGATCATCACACATCACATGACGGCACAGATCATCACACATCACACGACGGCACAGATCATCACACATGACGGCACAGATCATCACACATCACACGGAGGCACAGATCATCATACATCACATGACGGCACAGATCATCACACATCACATGACGGCACAGATCATCATACATGACGGCACAGATCATCACACATCACACGAGGGCACAGATCATCACACATCACATGACGGCACAGATCATCATACATCACATGACGGCACAGATCATCACACATCACACGACGGCACAGATCATCATACATGACGGCACAGATCATCACACATCACACGAGGGCACAGATCATCACACATCACATGACGGCACAGATCATCACACATCACATGACGGCACAGATCATCACACGAGGGCACAGATCATCACACATCACACGGAGGCACAGATCATCACACATCACATGACGGCACAGATCATCACACATGACGTCACAGATCATCACACATCACACGAGGGCACAGATCATCACACATCACATGACGGCACAGATCATCACACATCACATGACGACACAGATCATCACACATGACGGCACAGATCATCACACATCACATGACGGCACAGATCATCACACATGACGACACAGATCATCACACATGACGGCACAGATCATCACACATGACGGCACAGATCATCACACATCACATGACGGCACAGATCATCACACATCACATGACGGCACAGATCATCATACATCACATGACGGCACAGATCATCACACATCACATGACGGCACATATCATCACAAATCACATGACGGCACAGATCATCATACATCACATGACGGCACAGATCATCACACATCACATGACGGCACAGATCATCATACATCACATGACGGCACATATCATCACACATCACATGACGGCACAGATCATCACACATCACACGACGGCACAGATCATCATACATCACATGACGGCACAGATCATCACACATCACATCACGGCACAGATCATCACACATCACACGACGGCACAGATCATCACACATCACATGACGGCACAGATCATCACACATCACATGACGGCACAGATCATCACACATGACGGCACAGATCATCACACATCACATGACGGCACAGATCATCATACATCACATGACGGCACAGATCATCACACATCACATGACGACAAAGAAAATCACACATCACATGACGGCACAGATCATCACACATCACATGACGGCACAGATCATCACACATCACATGACGGCACAGATCATCACACATCACATGACGGCACAGATCATCACACATCACATGACGGCACAGATCATCACACATCACACGACGGCACAGATCATCACACATCACATGACGGCACAGATCATCACACATCACATGACGGCACAGATCATCATACATCACATGACGGCAGTGATGCATCACACATCACACGACGGCACAGATCATCACAAATCACATGACGACAAAGAAAATCACTTAATACGTAACGGCACAGATCATCACACATCACACGACGGCACAGATCATCACACATCACATGACGACAAAGAAAATCACACATCACATGACGGCACAGATCATCACACATCACATGACGACACAGATCATCACACATCACATGACGGCAGTGATGCATCACACATCACACGACGGCACGGATCATCACACATCACACGACAGCACGGATCATCACACATCACATGACGGCACAGATCATCATACATCACATGACGGCACAGATCATCATACATCACACGACGGCACAGATCATCACACATCACATGACGGCACAGATCATCATACATCACATGACGGCACAGATCATCACACATCACATGACGGTACAGATCATCACACATCACATGACGACAAAGAAAATCACTTAATACGTAACGGCACAGATCATCACATCACACGACGGCACAGATCATCACACATCCCATACAAACCATCACATATTACATTACGACAAAGACTATCGCACATCACATACAGAACATCAGCTATTTGCTACAACTTGGGCCAACATGATCCCCCATTATCCACCAAGGATTCCTATAAGTCAGATTCAAGGATGTATGTACCGATCGCTTCTTACGCTATCATCACACTGTTTTGAGTATACTAAAGTATTTGAAGTCATCATTCCTTTTCAACAAAAATGTTGCAATTACTTCTTTCAAATTAACATATAACAAATATACGTTTCTTCATAGTTGTGTCACTTGGTAACAGTTCAAAAACATTGCCATCGTTATTTTGAGAACATGCATTCACATAATGATATTAAAGGCTTGGTAACGGGGAAATCATGAGACCTGTTTGCATAATGACTTTAGCTGGGTCAGTTTTACTTGTATAAAATGCACGTCCAGAATGGTCAGTGAACTCCTGGCTCAGAACCAATTGCAACACCAATAGCGTGATGTCACTATGATGTTCTTAGCACTGGTATTCGTGATTCAGGTGAATTTCCCTCACTTCAGACAAACCTTTTCTCGCGAAATGTTTACGAGCGCTTCTTTAAGTTGATGCCCGTCGAGGAGTAAAAAAATACATCCCATTGATGTGAGTGGATCAAGGAGGGCTTGGCTTTCTTCAGGCTGAGAATAGCTGCAGCGAGATCAAGTGTTGTTTGTCTTCGACTTCTGGCATTCTATTACTCCATAAGCAGGTATTTGGGTTCCATGCAGACCCGGCGCTTGTTGATTGTGACACAGAGCAACGGCATCCGAGACCTTCTTCGCATTGCTTAATTTAGCCTTGAGATGTACCTTTGATGGGGTGGTGTGAGTTTGCATACAATCAGGTGAGGAGTGTACGTACGATCTATTTAGATCTAATCAGATGTTTCGAATTTGAATGGCGTCTAAAGTGAACCTGATTTAGGTGCGGAAGTTATTCAAATATTGTGCCAATACTTACTCCAAACTCATCACTCCTTTCTTTTTTTTCACCCCCCCCCCCCCCCCCCCCCCCTCCCAGGCATGTAGTAGATTGTTTGTTTAAGAAAATATAACCTGCGTAAGGAAACAACAAAATCTGAACGTAAAAATTGTTTTGACACAAAGGTAAATATTCTCGTAGAATATGTAGGATTAAGCGAGTGTGTTATTCATTTTTCTCAAAAGACAGGGACCGCTGGGTTTTGCTGTTCTTTTAATTCTTCAAACGTTTACATTGCGTTTGTGACGACAGGAATGTTCGACGGCCGCTCCTTGCAACGTTATTAAAATACAAAAATCGTTTGCCACCACTTTGGCAGGGTCAAGGACACACAATGTGCGACGTTACGTTAAAGGCAACAGGTGCTTGTTTTGAAACTGTGTCAATTCCTTTACACATAATTTTAAAGATATAGGTCGAATTTTATTTTCCTCTGATTTTCTATGGCAAATCTGTATCCATCTTCATTTATCATAGGTATTCAATTTAGTTTGCATGTTGATTCGGGTCGAGGCTGGCTTGTATGGTGATATGACTGATTTCAGGTGACAGATATGGTTATCAGAGATCCAAGACGCCATCTCTAGACGCAAAATAGAACCGTAAATACCACAAACATATGCCTATACACATAATTATGTTTTGAAATATTTTTCATCTTTATCTTACACTCTGCCTGTAACATTTAATTGATGAATGCTTTGAGTGTTTGTTGTTTAACGCCGCACTCAACAATGTTCCAGTTATATGACCGCAGTCAGTAAATAATCCAGACAAACCAGTGACTAACATCATGAGCATCAATCTACGCATTTGGGATACGATGACATGCGTCAAGTCAGCGAGCCTGACCACCCAATCCCGTTGGTCGCCTCTTACGGCAGCCATGGGTTCAGAAAGCCAATTCTAACCCGGATCTTTGGGGGTTTGATGAATGCAACATAGACATAAATAGGAACAAGACTTTGCGTTTTCATCGTTTCTATACACACAATCCCGAAACATACATACTGTTATCAATGGCTCTTGCTTTATTTTAACAATGAAACATTATCACCAAATATCTAAATACATAAATGGCCAGACATAGAAAAAGTGTTCGCCTTATAAGTTCATGTTGTTGAACCAGGTATAGACCAGAAACCGTGGCCACTCTCTGGGATTGTTGTCGTATTTGTGCACTGAGTCCAACCAGGAAATACACACACGAGGACTATTTCCAACTGGTGATACCGCCATTACTCACTGTTTCAAAAACATTCGGCGTCTGTTGAATTCCTCTCTTGATAATGTAAGATGTAATAGCGTAATAAACACTGCGAATTACAATCACATGTCAAGCACGCCATTGATGGCACCAAGTGTACATATAACGCCACCATTCGACATTCCAGACCGGCTATACCCAACGATTCCCAATATACGACCAGGGGAAAGAAATACAACTGCAAAGCGAACACGATTAAATAACGTGAAATGCACTGGTCCATACCACGGAGACGTTGGATTCAATTATGACCGTATACCCGAAATTTGTTAAAAATAAGAGATGGAAGCAAAATTGAATGACAAATAAGTTTCATTTTTCCTGGATTCAGTAAGATTTGAAAAAGGTTAACAGCCGAAACTCCTCTGACGTTATAACGCCTTCGGTCTTGCAGAAACATTTGTAAACGTTTGGTGGGGCCTGGTGGAGTGCGTGCGAGCGTCCGCCCGCGAACGCGCGTGTGTGTATGGTCGGAACCGACAGTTTGTCATCAGGGAGTTACAGTGTGTGACAAAGCTGATATTATCCATCTAACCCCGACTGTATGGATCGATGCTCATGCTGTCAGCCACTGGTTTGCCTGCTCCAGGTACGATTATTGTTGGCAAACGAATGTTCTGCCTGCGGCGCAAAACAACATTTGCTTCACATTTCTTTTCTTACTCTGCCATTGTACTATATAAACGTCTCCTCAAGGAATACCTTAACGAAGTTTATTTTAACTTAAATTTTCTACAAACGGGACACACGTTCAGACGTTTCTCATACAGATCTACGTACTTCTGTCTGTTTGTGTCACTGTCAATTGTCTATCGCGCGACAGAAAGTTGTTGTTTTGATGACGATGGCACTACTTGTATATTCTACAATTAATGCTATTGAATGTTACCTGAACTCGCCCGGAAACCTGTCTCGCGGCAACATTTACGGTACAAGTGTTCTACATTCCAGACCTCAAATAATGTCTAAAATTAGTTCCCATGTGAAGGTGGCGAAACAATTCTTCTATGTATAGAAACACATATGCTCCTTCATCGCCGACATTAAAACAACAGTTTATACAATACAAGGCATGGACCCGTCACGGAAGCAGACAAACCTCTCTTCTGGAAACCTGGCTCTGTTCTGACACACTAAAAGACCCGGATGTACCGCGCACCTGCAGACACCGTCCCGCCAATGTTTGATGGAGCGTTCCTCTGCGGGTTCATGCAAGTAGTGTCTATAATCTATGCCGACAGCTTTCGTCCTGTTGAGGTCGAACGACGGCAAGAAACACGAAATCTATGGATCTGTGTATACTAGTCAATAAATAAAAGCGAAAAAATCCTTTGAATAAATATTTGATAAAATCAGAGTCCATTATTCCTTTTAGTCAATATCATAGTCCAGGTTTTGTAAAAGATAATGAACTGTCTTTTTGGTGTTAGATTTTCTAACGGAATATCTGAGGATACACATTGCACGTATATACTACCTTTATCCTTACACAAAGAACGTTGCATAACAAGACAGTTATTCCATAACCTCTTCAATCTGAAATTAGGACATCTGGAAGCTTCAATGACGGTGTAAATTGCATCTCCACATTCTATGGCATATACTGGAAAATAAAAGCGACCTTTCCATGATCCTAAGAAATCTACGACTCTGTCATGAACTTGTCTATATGAATAACTATCAAATAGTGATGAAACCAGGTGTCCGTTAAACGGTAAGCGTATCCTGCCCTACTGGTGCAAACACAAACCACAAACACCTGCAAAGGCAAGTCAATTGTTTTCAATTGAAAATCCACGGGAACATGGTTAACAAGTCAAATTTGGGAGGTTGTACAAGGGTTTTGTGTTGTCTGTGGTCCCAGAAGTAGTACCAGAGCTAGTGATACATTTAGAAGAAGTACTTCAAAAAGGATCTTTAAACAGTATTCAAGTTATATCAGGGCGTGTCAGCTTAATTTCGGAGGAAAGTCCGAAGTGATGCAGGTCTCAGATGTTTACCACTTTGGTTAAACCAACAAGCAAGGAGATGGTGCTGACAAACCTAGAAACATATTCGGGACGATCCGAGACAGGTTATTGGCGTGTCCAAGGGACGCAACTCTGCACAGCGAATTACGGCGCTTTAGACGACAAGGACACCCTTGCCCCCACTTTTAAAACAATATCATACGTATTTCGGAAAGGGATTGTACATAATGATATAGTCTGTGTATTCCCAAATAATAATAACCCAAGATATGTAGAGGGCGTCATGGAAAACGACAAATATACAATTCTTCGGAAAAGGCCTTATACAGCCTCATACCTCTCCAGGCCAACAAACTTGATCTTGTCCATTTTCATAAATCCAATATAATCATTTATACCATTGAATTCTCTGTCCATCTTGACACAAATGTGATTGACAAGATTCAGGAGAAACATGTCAAATATGCGAACCTCGCTTTCGAAATGTCACGCTTGCATCCCAAGTCACGAGTTGTCCGACTCCCCATTGTTCTCGGTGCATTAGGTTTGGTACCTCCCAATCTGTTGACAGACATTGGGAGAGTACCCGGGTTTGCTGCCAGGAATACAGCCCTTCTGACAATCTGGGTAATGCATGTGGGGATTCTTCACATTGTCCGAAAACCTCCAGGTAGACTCGACCAGGCAGCGCTTCCTGGGGGAAGTCCCATTCGCTGTCTGGGCTGCGTGTAGAGGGGGCAAGGACCCTGAGCTGATGATGAGCCTGACCAGCCTGAATGTGCCAGGATCACCCAAACCCTCTTTGCTACATTTTAAAAATTTAAATTTGTAAATAATAATAATAATAATAATAATGATGATGATGATGATGATAATAATAATAATAATAATAATAATAATAATAATAATAATAATATAATAATGATGATGATAATAATGATGATGATGATAATAATAATAAATAATGATGATGATGATGATGATGATGATGATGATGATGATGATGATGATGATGATGATGATGATGATAAATTAAAAATGTGAAATGTCTTCCGCATGTCTACCATACAAATATTGAAACCTGCACTTGGGCCTTGAATGTGGTCACCCTGACTATACAACTGTAGACAACAAAGGCTGGAGCTGCTGGAATCTTCTTCGACACAAAGAGAAAGTTGACTATTGGAAAGTTGAAGTCTTGTCATGCAGCCTTGTCGAGATTGTTTTGTTACTCTAAATCTTTATGCATAAATCTAAATATGAAACAGATGAGGCCGTTTCACTGGTCTCTTTTATTTCTAGCATGGCTTCATTGTCTAGTTAACTGTTAGTATTACTTCTTAAAAACATCTCGTTCTGTCTAAGACAAGTATCTTGGAAATGTTACTTTAGAGAATGGCGTCATCGTGCATTAAGAAAATAATCTTGCCATAAATACCCAGATAATTTCACTAAAACATCAAAGATAAAGCGCCGCACCAAAGGTACGTTATCTCTTGTGAAATTAACAAACTATACACCTACACATCCCCTCTAAATCGAATAGGTTTCCATCGGCATTAGTACATTCAATAGCAATACCGTGCGGTTTGGCGGATATGAGGCAAAATGGGTTTTAGCGTCGCGTCCAAGATTACTGTGTGTGTGTCTTGCACTAGTCTGGACCAATGCCGGGTTTATAGTGCTAGCCCACTGAGATACCATGCACAGTTTAACATGAATACCCCACTCAGACACAGTATACTGACTCCGAACCAACCGGTCCTTGTTTTAGCCCCTTATTGCCAAGCGCCAGGCAGAGGAACAACAGTTCCAAGTATGAGTGAGTGAGTGAGTTGGGTTTAACGCCCCTTTTAACAGTATTCCAGTTATATCACGGCGTATCATCTTAATGTCGGGGGAAAGCCCGAGGTGATGCAGGTCTCAGACGTTTACCACTTCGGTGAAACCCACGAGCACGGGTATGGTGCTGACAAACCTAGAAAAATTATCGGGATTCGAACCCACAATCATAGGTTTCTGGCGTGCCCAAGGGACGCAACTGTGCACAGCGAATCGCGGCGACTTAGACGACTTTGCCACCGGTGCCCCCTCCCAGTATGAGATTTCGCACGATGGTACACATTAACATACAATGGTATGATTGTACCCAAAGTGGTATGAATACGCTCAAATGTTCAGCATACAAACAGCATGGTAAGAGTAAAAAGAAAATGACGTTGTGTATAATACTTACAAATGATTTTATTATCAAAAATAATTGAACGGAACATTGAATTCCTTAATTCTGACTTCATTTATAAATACATTATAAATAAATAAATAGATTCACATTTGAATATATACCATGTTAAAACATTCGATAGGTTTATGTCAACATAAACGATATAACAGATACACAAATAAACATAATCGCCGTTGATGTGTACAATGAAGGTGAAAAGTTGAAAATTGCCGAATGGAAAATAAGAACTACAATAAACTACGGCTATAACGAACACGCTTATAACGAACTGACGGATATAACGAACATACTTTTTTAGTCCCGACTATTTGCTGTAGTTATGCTGTATATATGCTTATAACGAACTACGGTTATAAAATTAGTAGTCCCTTTGAGTTCGTTATAACCGTACTTTACTGTATTAGATAAAACAAAAACTAGTACTGAGCAACATGTGGTGCGAATTCTCGTCAGATGAGTGAGTGAGTGAGTATGGTTTTACGCCGCTTTTAGCAACATTCCAGCAATATCACGGCGGGGGACACCAGAAATGGGCTTCACACATTGTACTCTCGTCAAATGTGAAAGTCTCATTTATTCATTTTCTGTGTCATGCTTCTGAGTGTTAGACGTGTAGACTGACGCAGAATAACACCTTTAGTTTATATTCCTAATGCACGAAACTATGGACAAGGTAATTGGATTTATAAGAAGCCATCAAAATCACTATCAGATGGTTTGGACAGACAAACAACAGACATAGGATTAAGTGAGAATTTAAACGTCGTTAATTTAAAGTGACATGGCCATACCTGGAATTAATACACATGCTAAGTATATTCAAAATAAACCCATCCATCCGAAATAGAAACATTACATGCCCACAGAATCCACGCCCCAATCAATTACAAGCGGACAACAGCTATGTGAATCATGCATCATGTCTTTACGTTGATGGAAGCGATGTGTAATGCTGGCGTGATGAACTCAAGGGTCAAATCATTACCTAATGTTTTACTTCGGTAGACACCAAAGGCTGATACACGTCTAGCATATTAATGAGCGGTGTCACACACAAGACAGTCGGGGGAACAACGC
Source organism: Haliotis rufescens (assembly GCF_023055435.1). Taxonomy (NCBI): domain Eukaryota; kingdom Metazoa; phylum Mollusca; class Gastropoda; order Lepetellida; family Haliotidae; genus Haliotis; species Haliotis rufescens. Next base: position 57,412,770 of record NW_025963890.1, on the reverse strand, counting down.
ACGATACAGACAATGAATGATGGCATGAATAAAACACGAAGATACATGGCCTTGATCAGCTTTTCTTGTGTACCTATTCATACTCATAGTTACTAACGCATATTTGGATGCAATAAATTAACAAACACAACGTGATAAATAATTACTGCTGGTTTTTTTTCTATTTGCCGAAATCTAAAGCGATAGTTTTTAAATCAAGGGTTCACTTAACCTATTTAATGCGATGTTCAATAGTCGGTCAAGAGTGATGTATACGTTCTTCCATAAAGTACTTTTAACCAACCAACGCTGACAATTCACGAGCAATATTCACTGTTGTTTGTTATCTGGAATGAAAAAAACGAGTTTAGCTTAAAGACACCCTGGATGTACTTTACGAAACGAAACCCGATTATATTAATCGGATGGATATTTACTGTTTCATTATTTCAATCAATTACCTATCAATTAATACATAATCATTATAAATAATTATCGTGTGCGTGTTGAATGTTCAACTGGTGCATACGTAATCCTTGGTAAATGTTCCTTCTCCCCCTAGTTCATCGCTTCATGCAGAGTCATCATCATCAAGGGGTTCACCCTCTGGCCTCTCTGGGTGCCCCGGTTAATGAAGGCCATCATGGGCAGCAAACATACATAAATAATCAACCTCTCGCATTCACTTAAATATTACGCCACAGTTTAGTCAATTCTTTAGTTCATCGCTTCATGAAGAGTCATCATCATGAAGGGGTTCATCCTCTGGCCTCTCTGGTTCCCGCGGTTCATGAAGGCCATCATGGGAAGCATGTTCTCATACCCTTGGTTCATCATGTAGAAGGGGAGCATGTTGTTGCCCTGTCTTGAGTTCATCATCAGTCCCAGGGCTGCCATCTGTTCGGATCCATGTTCGACCCCAAACAGTAATGGGAGCATAGCCGAGTTGCTATGGTAACCTTTGTTTCTGGACATCTGGATGCTCAGTTCGTTCACGCGGACGTTGTCATTATAACCATTTCCGTTGATGTGTCTGTAGTAACCGTTTGTATTTCTGTTGGTGTTGCCTAGGTAACCATGTGTGTTGAACATGGTGTTAAACTGGGTTTTCGGGACCGGGATGGCTACAGGTTGGCTTCGATGAATCAAGTGAGGTACCACATCCTTGGTGCCAGGTGTTTGGTTTTGGACATAGTATTGTTTGTTGAAGCCATTTCCATAAGAGGTGCGTCCTCCTGAATATAGATCGTTACCGGTGGAATATTGACCTGAATCAAAGAAAGTTCATTGAATTATAGAAATGAATCTACTCTATCGAAATCTAAAGCACTCTGTAGATCAGACAACTGTTGATCAGATACATGTTATCTTAATATGGGGCTGAGCACATTACACTATTTCTGCATTAATTTAAAAAATAAATTAAAAAAAATAAATAAAAATTTTTTAAAAAAATAATAAGAAAAATAAAAAAATTCTGCATTAAAATAATACACTCATCTGGAAAGCATTTGGAAAAAAATGTGCGAAAACTACATACAATGAAACTTCGTTATTATATCGTTTAGGAGGATGAGTCTTTCTGGTCGTCACCATGTCTATGTATTCTACTTTCACTGTCAGTGAAGACCACCCTTGTATCCGAGAGTGCATCACTGACCATCGTCTTCTTGCTCCTCGTTTTCAGTTCTCTTTGCAAGACAGTATATACTCTAAATTATGCAGATGTGGTGTATTGGCATCTGACTTGTTAAGCACACTCTACTGTATTGTAGTTTACTCGCGCTAGAGTGAATGTGGTTTTCAGGGCCCCAGGAGAGCTTTCGAAACATTTTATGATAGACAATTTATGATAGACATTTCCAAATTTGACGCATCAGTGACCAAAATGATGTCCCATCCAATTCCCTATTTTGACTTGTACCATATGTTCCCGTGTTTTTTTCAGGTGAACAATTGACTTGCCTTTGCATGTGTTTGTGACGGGTGCCACCGGTGGGTCAGGATACGCTCACCTTTTCGCGAAGACCTGGTATCATCACTTGTTGGTAGTGAATCATAACACATGATGATATGGAAAGGGTTGTGTCATTTTGTGTTATTATAACTTTGGGCTGGAAGTTATCATGACAAGTAATGTCACACAGGTCTAGAGATAAATGAGGCGAAATTGGGTTTAACGTCGCGTCCAAGATTATTGCACTTATTTAGCGACGTCCATGCGCGTGTGTTCTAGAGATAGACCAAAACAAACACCATTGACTTGAGATGTACATACGTTCACTCTGACAATGTATCGGGTTTACATCAAATGTAAATATAGCCAAAGCTTACTCTGTGTGCTAGATTTGTTGTTTATTCATATACCCGTATAATATATATTCGAATAACCGAGTATATAAAGATTATCTATTTATCTGTAAAGCGCTTCTTCAAAAGCTGCTTCTGAGGTATTGATCAAGCTTCAGCTCATCTCCGTAACAGAATCGACATCACAAATTTTGGAAGCTGAACTGTACACATTCCTCTTAAAAAACATACGAGCAAGCTCTTTCTGGACAGCTCTCGGTATTTAGGTGCTACAGAAATGCCTAACTGATTATTACAAACAGTTGAGTATGACATACATGAAAGAAAGCAATAAGTGATCCTGAGATTGACACTGTGGTTATCGAATTGTGCCATTTACTGTGCACAAATTCACTAACCCTGTGGGGCGGTCGGGTAGCCTAGTGGTTAAAGCGTTCGCTCGTCACGCTGAAGACCCGGGTTCGATTCCCGACATGGCTACAATGTGAAGCCCATTTCTGGTGTCCACCGCCGTGATATTGCTGGAATGTTGCTAACAGCGGCGAAAAATCAAACTCACTCACTCACTTACCGTGCACTAGTGTGGATGCAGACATTGCGAAACAGATCATCAAGTACTTCATTGTTGTTGCTTATTCTGAAATAAATGTTCTCTAATTAGGAAAAAGTAGATAACAATATTGAGTAGTTCTGACAATGAAACTAAATGTAGACTTGAATTCTGAATTTTCCAGTATCAGACATTGTTGTTACACTCATGTTTCTACTCTACACTTTGCCCCTCGTTTTGTACCGTAAATGACACCTATGTACTCTCAGCTTCCTGTTGTCAGTATCCGCCTCGCGTCCTCTCAGATCCCTAATCCTAGATCCCACAGCATTAGGGGCACGGGTGGCCCAGTCGTCTAAGGCGCCGCAATTGTGGGTTCGAATCCCGGTTCGCCCCGATTATGTTTCTAGGTTTGTCAGCACCATACCCGTGTTCGTGGGTTTCACCGAAGTGGTAAACGCCTAAGACCTGTATCTCTTGGGGCTTTCCTCCCACATTAAGCTGACACGCCGTGATATGACTGGAATACTGTTAAACCCAACTCACTCCCACATCATTACAAGCATGTCAATTGTAACAGTATATTGAACTCACACACAATACAGATCAAATACACGTTATTGTATATGTATATTTCATGAATTGATATAATTAATCTATGTTCACATAGATGGCACGGGTTTGCAGAGTTGCGTCCCTTTGGCACACCAGAAACCTATGATTGTGGGTTCGAATCCTTGGTCGCCCTGACTATGGTTCTTGGTTTGTCAGCACCATATCCGTGCTCGTGGGTTTTAGATTTGCATCACTTCGGGCTTTCCTCCCACATCAAGCTGACACGCCGTGATATAACTGGAATGCTGTTAAAAGCGACGGTTAACCCAACCCACTCACTCTGTTCACATAATCCTGTAAATATATAGCGTCAACGCTGGAGTATTACCAGCCTCGCTTCCAGTGGGTGGAAAGTGCGAAATGGTGGTGAAAATTCTATGAAAGGATCAATGGAAATCAGTGATGTAACCAGATGTTCGAGAAAAGGTAAACCATGATCTGCCCTACCGTCACTCACACACGCACACACAAAAGTATGTGTTTGTTTGGAAATGCAGCCTAGTTTTGTTACCGGAAAACTGAGCTTATAGCAGTAATGAAGAAGGGACTAAATACGTTTCACTTTTATGTTAGTCTTGAAGATAAAGAATGATGAAGAACTGGTTGCAGAATAATTAAAATTATCCAAATGGTTAGAAATTGATAAGAATAAAATTAATATACAATTATCCAGATTTTAAAATATTTACATCAATTTGTCATTTTGAATGATCATATTTATCAAAAGTGAACCCTGAATTTTACAACTGTTTGAGTACTATTATTATGAAAAGTAAGATTTATTAATTATTGATGTCATTCTCTACAAAAAACATTGTCACCCAGAACAAATAAACTTGAAACATTCATGTACTAGATATATATATATAAAATCGTAAAAATAATTTTATCAAAAGGTAGACTTACCAATACTAAACGTCAACACTGTTGTATAAATATATATATATAATCGTAAAAATAATGTTATCAAAAGGTAGACTTACCAATACTAAACGTCAACACTGTTGTATTCCGAGCGGTTCTATCATATGAACCAGGTAAATTCTTGAATTTATATATATGTGTGTGACTGGGGAGGCTACGATCATACATCACAGAGATGAGCCGGACTTGGTCTCATGACCAGCCTCATTACTTCATACAAACCAGACCATAGGCCAGTGTGACGTAACATGGCCGGTGGTTACACATTCATCTGTTACGCTTGGCGACTGGGTTAAACAGCGTTACAATGGCTTCCAAACATTATCGGGTCAAAGAGTTCTTCTTATTTCTGTTTTCATAATTTCTTTGTAACATGGTATTACCTTTCGCTGTTGGCACAGGACACATCAACGTTAGACCTTTGCTGGTTATAACAGTCGGGGTATGATTTAATATTGAGCGATTAAGTGATTTGATGTTGATGTCTTGTTTTGTTTATGGAATATGAGAAGAAATCTTCAAAACTGGCTCTTAAATATAAACATTTTATTTCGTTTATCGTTTATTTTTACACGATTGTTTAAATGGATGTACATGCTGCAAATGAATAAGTGTCTCCAGAAGAATCAATCTATATGTATCTGTGATAACTAACCATCATAGGTTTTACAGTGAGTGAGTTAGGTTTAACCCCGCTTTTAAACAGTATTCCCGTTATATCACGGCGTCTCAGCTTAATGTGGGAGGAAAGCCCGAGGTGATGCAGGTCTCAGACGTTTACCACTTCGGTGAAACCCACGAGCACGGGTATGGTGCTGACAAACCTAGAAACATAATAGGGTCGAACTGGGATTCGAACCCACAATTATAGGTTCCTGGCGTGCCAAAGGGACTCAACTGTGCACAGCGAGTCGCGCCGCCTTAGACGACTGGGCCACCCGTGCCCCACGTAGGCTTTACAAACCAGTGAATGATACTATGAGCAAGATTCCATTGCGTCGTTAAGTACAATGACATACAATCAACCAAGTCACTGAAGCTGATCATCCATCTGTTAGTGCGCCACCCGTGAAGATCCGGGTAAAGATTGATCTTCAGCAAACCGTGTTTGTCGTAGGAAGCGACTAACGCGATCGGGTGGTCACGCTCGTTCACTTGGTTGAAGCATATCATCGTATCCCAGTTTTGTGGAACGATGTTCATAATGACAATCAGTTGATTGTCTGTTCAGAATCGATTATTTACAGATCGCCGCCATATACCTGGAATATTGCTGAGCGCGGCGTTAAAAAGACAAACAAACAAACAAACATTAGGTCGTCACTACTTACGAAGAGCAATAAAGTGCTGGAGCAGTTTCTACGAACGTTTATTTAATTTTCATATAATGATTTTGTTGGTTTGACGCCGCTTTTAACAGTATTCCCGTTATATCACGGCGTCTCAGCTTAATGTGGGAGGAAAGCCCGAAGTGATGCAGGTCTCAGGCGTTTACCACTTCGGTGAAACCCACGAACACGGGTATGGTGTTGACAAACCTAGAAACATAATCGGGGCGAACCCACAATCATAGGTTTCTGGCGTGCCCAAGGGACGCAACTCAGCACGAAGTGCGGCGACTTAGACGACTTGGTCACTCGTGCCCCCTCCTATCAATGAGAGCATGTGAGGAACCACATCTGACACATATTGGATTAAGGTTTTACGCCGTTTTGTGTAGTAATTCAAATGGCGTGTATGAGAGCTACATTGACACAGATCTTAGACGTTTACCACTTTGGAGAAACCACGAACAAGTGTACGACGTATGAGTTAGTAATAGTAGAATTAATACGCAAACTGCCGGGTAAAATAAAATAAATACTTGAAAATTGGATGTGACCAAAAAAAACCTTATCAAAACGTTACTAGTCTGAAAACAGCAGCCGAAACGCTGGAAACTTGCGATCCAAAACACAACTATGATACCCGTATCAAATACATCATCATCTACTAACCATTTCTTGTTTGTTTCATATTAACGCACCATCACATATGGGTGTATGCTTTCCTATGCCCCGCAGTTTATGTGAATATGAACACTCTGTAATGCATTTAAAATGTGACATGTCACATTCGAACATTTGATAACGGCGCTGACAGACAAAGAAACACCATCGGGTCTGAAATATCATGTGTTCATGGGATCAACACAGTAACATGACTATCACGGTCACATGTACACGACTAATATCATTTATGTGGATTACGATCTGATATTGAGGTGTTCGTTACACCCGGGGTTGAGTTATGTGGATTACGATCTGATATTGAGGTGTTCGTTATACCCAGGGTTGAGTTATGTGGATTACGATCGGATATTGAGGTGTTCGTTATACCCGGGGTTGAGTTATGTGGATTACGATCTGATATTGAGGTGTTCGTTATACCCAGGGTTGAGTTATGTGGATTACGATCGGATATTGAGGTGTTCGTTATACCCGGAGTTGAGTTATGTGGATTACGATCTGATATTGAGGTGTTCGTTATACCCGGAGTTGAGTTATGTGGATTACTATCGGATATTGAGGTGTTCGTTATACCCGGAGTTGAGTTATGTGGATTACTATCGGATATTGAGGTGTTCGTTATACCCGGGGTTGAGTTATGTGGATTACGATCTGATATTGAGGTGTTCGTTACACCCGGGGTTGTGTTATGTGGATTACGATCTGATATTGAGGTGTTCGTTATACCCAGGGTTGAGTTATGTGGATTACGATCTGATATTGAGGCGTTCGTAATACCCAGGGTTGAGTTATGTGGATTACGATCTGATATTGAGGTGTTCGTTATACCCAGGGTTGAGTTATGTGGATTACGATCTGATATTGAGGCGTTCGTTATACCCAGGGTTGAGTTATGTGGATTACGATCTGATATTGAGGTGTTCGTTATACCCAGGGTTGAGTTATGTGGATTACGATCGGATATTGAGGTGTTCGTTATACCCAGGGTTTAGTTATGTGGATTACGATCGGATATTGAGGTGTTCGTTATACCCGGAGTTGAGTTATGTGGATTACGATCTGATATTGAGGTGTTCGTTATACCCGGAGTTGAGTTATGTGGATTACGATCTGACATTGAGGTGTTCGTTATACCCAGGGTTGAGTTATGTGGATTACCATCTGATATTGAGGTGATCGTTATACCCGGGGTTGAGTGTAGACAAATACAACAACTATGCAAACTATATAATATAAACTGTAACACGATGAAAGCGTATTTTTCATATTTCACAACATATTAACGTAAGGTCGTTGCAATCGGAGCAAACTACAATAATGCAAAGCATTGATAATATCGGTATGTTTACCGGCTATCAACACAACTTAATGCACATAAAGCTTCAGAGAGGGTAAAATCATTATTTCTATTATTACAAACGTTAACGTTAGAAATCGTCATTGCGTTTTCCCAGTTTTCGACACATATACATGTGTGTGTAAAACGTTACAATCGGTCAGTTCTATCAGCTTGATCTGGGAGAACAAAAACTGTTTTTTACATCATATGTTCCAATGTTTTTTTCAGGTGAACAATTGACTTGCCTTTGTACGTGTTTGTGACGGGCGCCAGGATACGCTCACCTTTTTGCGAACACCTGGTATCATCACTATTTGATAGTGATTCAAAAACACATGCTCATGGTATGCTCGGAATCACATTGGACTCAGCTATTACCAGAGAGTTCTTATGTTTATGGAAAGGGTTTTGTCGCGTGTCACAAAAACCCAAGTAAACACCAATATATACATGTAGATAAACACTTGCATTGAACTCAAGTTCATCTAAATAAATCAATCAGGTGTATTTCTCTCGTGTGACCTCGATGCCCTGACTTGTTACTTGTTAATGGTCTAATGCGCTGCTAACGTTACACTGTAAAGCCCGACGTCCATAAGGTCAGCTCTCACTTAGATCATTACACTAAAGGCGGGCTGATTTATTTCACATATCTATCAAGGTGGTAATAATGTGAACTTGTGTGTATGGGAAGTTCTTGGTATTCTTCTGTGCTCTTCATAATTGTCTGCAGTGCTTTGGACCGCCTCCGTGGTCTATTGGTAGAGCGTCCGCCCGAAGAGCGGAAGGTCCGGGTTCGATCCCCGGCCGCGTCATACCAAAAGACGTTAAAAGATGGTACTTGTTGTTACCCTGTCTGGCGCTCGGCATTAAGGTGTCTAAAACAAGGACTGGTCGGCTCGGAGTCAATATACTGTGTCTGAGTGGGGTGTTCATGTTAAACTGCGGCATGGTATCTCAGTGGGCTAGCACTATAAATCGGCATCAGTCCGGATTAGTACAAGCAGCCACACACACACACACTTGCATGCACGTCGCTATATGAGTGCAATAATCTTGGACGCGACGTTAATCCCAATTTCACCTCAACTCACCTCACCTCACCTTCAGAGCTTCGTGGTGTGTAGGTGCTTCAATGTTTGTGAAAATGATAGAGCATATTGTATTTGATAAATTGGTTGAACACAGATTTAATTTCCGATACGTCATAGAAATCACTGAGGAAGATGCTACATTTATACCTAATTTGTACCATTTTTTTCATTTTTACTTTTTAACACAGGAAGGGTATATGTTGTTAGTTATGGCGTCTTTAGTTGCCGTATACCGTGTCATATAAGGTTAGCAAACAAAAAAATATTGGGCGAGGCGTATATTTTTCTGCTAACCTAATATGACACCGTATACGGCAACTAAAGACACCATAACTAATATCATTATGCCTCAAAGTGAGATTGACCAATCAGAGAGCAGAACTACTAACCCCACATGAGCCCGTATACCGTCAGTAAAATATCAGATCAGTATTAACCATCTTGGCTTTTTACTGACGGTATACGATCTCATATTAGGTCAGTATCAACTATCTTGGATTTTTACTGACGGTATTCGGGCTCATATTAAGTCAGTATCAACTTTCTTGGATTTTTACTGACGGAAAACGGGCTCATATTAGGTCAGTATCATCCATCTTGGATTTTTACTGACGGTATACGGGCTCATGTGGGGTCAGTAGTTCTGCTCTCTGATTGGTCAATCTCACTTTGAGGCACTAAAAAGAGGTTTATGGTGAAGAAAGTTTAAGCTTGAAGGCTAACGAAGGGAGGTAGTTGGGGTTTATTTAAGTTAACGTATGTGTCCTCTTTGTAATCAAGGGATAGAGGGTGAACCCCATTTTACTTTAATATGTAATTCCTATAAGAACATAAACACCTATATCTGTCTACTCTCTATTGTCATTATCAAAATATGTATATATTTTGAACGCTTCTGTCTTCAAACGATGAAAGGTTATTAAGAAACGTATGTAAATATCGATGTTATGAAATGAGTATTCCAGCTATATCAAGCCGCGTCTGCTTGATGTGGGAGGAAATCCCGAAATTGTAGGCTGCGAATACATTACTATGTAAATTTTCACATCGCATCGGCAATATTGCAGCCATATAGTGATGGGGATATCATATTGCAGCCATATAGTGATGGGGATATCATATTGCAGCCATATAGTGATGGGGATATCATATTGCAGCCATATAGTGATGGAGATATCATATTACAGCCATATAGTGATGGGGATATCATATTGCAGCCATATAGTGATGGGGATATCATATTGCAGCCATATAGTGATGGGGATATCATATTGCAGCCATATAGTGATGGGGATATCATATTGCAGCCATATAGTGATGGGGATATCATATTGCAGCCATATAGTGATGGGGATATCATATTGCAGCCATATAGTGATGGGGATATCATATTGCAGCCATATAGTGATGGAGATATCATATTACAGCCATATAGTGATGGGGATATCATATTGCAGCCATATAGTGATGGGGATATCATATTGCAGCCATATAGTGATGGGGATATCATATTGCAGCCATATAGTGATGGAGATATCATATTACAGCCATATAGTGATGGGGATATCATATTGCAGCCATATAGTGATGGGGATATCATATTGCAGCCATATAGTGATGGGGATATCATATTGCAGCCATATAGTGATGGGTATATCATATTACAGCCATATAGTGATGGGGATATCATATTACAGCCATATAGTGATGGGGATATCATATTACAGCCATCTAGTGATGGGGATATTATTTGATAATGAGCACAGAAGCAGAAAGAGAGAAAGAATTGCGTTGAAGGTGGGAAATAAAGCGACAAAACCCTTTCCATATCCAATAGAAATTTCTGCATGAAGCAGAGTCGATTGTACGAATCCGACTATATCATGACCATGTGTTTATCAATCGCTATCAAATAGTGATGACACCAGGTGTTCGCGTAAAGGTTCTCAAACCATCAGGGAGAGCTAAACGGCCTTTACCTACAAAGTCCTACCCATGATAAGTTCCGTATCTGCTATAGATGCCATAGCTGATAAAGAATTCCATGGACACCAAAATGCCCTATGCTTAGCACAAAGACCTACGACATGCCTGGAAACACGTCCTAAATCTACTATTACGCCCACGTCCTATTGAAACGGGCTTGTCCTCCTGGAGTGATTAAACGCCATATGCATTCACATATTTGCTATTCATACAAAGGCATTAAATGTCTATCATACTGATCTGTCCATACTATCCAAACAAACATTTTCCATGCGAACTTAATGTCAATCACTGGATTGTCTGGTCAGACTCGATTATTTACAGATCGCCGTCATATAGCTGGAATGTCGCTGAGCGCGGCGTTAAAAAGGCAAACAAACAAACAAACATTAGGTCGTCACTTACGACGAGCAATAAAGTGCTGGAACACTTTCTATAAATGTTTATTTAATATTCATATAATGATTTTGTGGCCTAGAATTTACCGATTTTGGGATAGTCATATAGGTTACCGGACCAACCTCAATCTGCAAGTTCCTATCAATGAGTGAGTGAGTGAGTTGGGTTTAACCCTGCTTTTAACAGTAGTCCAGTTATATCCAGCGTCTCAGCTTGATGTGGGAGGAAAGCCCGAAGTGATGCAGGTCGTTTACCACTTTAATGAAACCCACGAGCACGGGTATGGTGTTGACAAACCTACAAACAGGGGCGAACCGGGATTCGAACCCACAATCATAGGTTTCTGGCGTGCCCAACGGACGCAACTCTGCACAGCTAATTGCGGCGCCAAGAAACGACTGGGTACTAAAAGGCGCTTAGCATTTCTAAACATCGAATCCCCAGTGAAACCTTTCGTGCCTCATATATACTCTGCAAGGAAAGTAGGGGATATGCGAAAAATAACAGATGATTAGAGAAATACACAGATAGTTGTGGATGGATAGGCAAAAGTAATGACTGTGTGTGACATGACAATCAACAGAACATGTTGGCGGTGTTTGGGTGCAAACAACCAAGAAAAGCGACAGGAATGCGAAGTGAAAAAGGTGCTTTATAGATGACCTGACCAATGGGTTATGCCCCCACAATTGGTCAAACATTCGTTTATATGGCATGGCATAGTCCGAATCAATCTCCAAATGACAATTTGAGGGAGACATGTCTAGTCGTTGGACGTTGACGTCGGCGTACAAACGTTCTCTGTGGGGGTAAGGTCAAGCATCATGGCTGGCCATTGTAATTTAGTCAGCACGGTGGACACAAGCGTTATATTCTTGAAAGACAAAACGTGGACAATTGGCGCCAATATTTTATCTAGGTGGTACTGTCCAGCGACCCTTCCATGCCTTCCTGGGGCGGTCGGGTAGCCTAGTGGTTAAAGCGTTCGCTCGTCACGTCGAAGACCTGGGTTCGATTCTCGACATGGTTACAATTTGTGAAGCCCATTTCTGGTGTCCCCCGCCGTAATATTGCTTGAATATTGCTAAAAGCGGCGTAAAACCACACTCACTCACTCACTTACTCACTCCATGCCTTCCTGGCAGTTGTTTTCTAGCAGTCCCAGTGATCCCGCCCCACATTACCGACCCACCCACAAATCTGTAACATTAACGATCATTAGGACGCCCCAGACACGTCCACGCCTACCCAGAAAGTCCATTACTCGAGATCACCGGCGATTGTCCCAGTTTCTACGCTCATAATACCACCGGTGTCTGGCTAGAATGTGTAATTTTTTTAACTGTGATCCAACACGTGGTCGCCGAGCATGCAGATTCGCTGTATGAAGTCGATTTCTGGTCAGTAAGTTGAACACTGGTGTCCTTGCGCAAGTGAACAGAGATCTGATTGACTGTTTGGGCCCGATTTCGTAAAGCTTGGTTTCTGATTAATCGATCCTGGACTTAATCCTGATTAAGGCCCCCTGTGCAGGGTCGATCATCAACATTTTATATTCTGCAGAAACATGTTCCAAATCGGCAAATCACAGGCTGAGACACATTGCATGTATTGGAAACCTCCCACTATCAGTCAGAAGCATGCCAAAAGCCAGTAGGTGGTCTTCACGTTGTAGACGACGCATTCCCAGGGACAGCTTACGGTGTTTTAGTGGTTAATAAAAATCAAAAATACTACTGGCTCTTTCACTAAAATGTCAAAATCAAGAATGAGCAAACCCCCCCCCCCCCCCCCCTCCACCCCTACCCCCTTTCCCCACCCCCCACCCCACCCCCCGCCCCCACCCCCACTCCACACACACACACAAACCGCAAAATCAGCCTTTTCGACATAATATAGCCTTACCAATACATTTAGTGTTGTGAACAGTAAATAAACAGGGCTTAAACCTAATTCACTCATTCGGGTATAACAGGTGATGGATGGTCATTTGTATTACATTGCCCCAGGCTAAGGTAACACAGCCTCGACCAGACATCCTTCACATAACGTCGCCTTCGGCTCATCTCGGACAACACTGACAAGACGCCATTTTGTAACTAGTTTCATTCACGTGACAATACATGGATACAACACCATTTGGCCGTAGTCGTGCACCTTCTATAACTATTTAATTGTATAGCTTGTTAACTGTATAACTTGTTTCTGGTTGCTTTTGTCATCAAATTATCGTATACCTAATTTATATAAGCGCCGGAAAATCTGTGACTACATGTAATATCACTACGCCATTGTTACCCGAACTATGTTTGCTCCGTAAATACCGGAATATGCCGAGTGGGGTCGAGTGACAAGTCGAGTGGGCTCTTGTAATGCAGAAATAACGCAGTTACTCCTACTGAAGCGCAGATATGTCTTCGTCAACACTATGTTTCTAATATTCAAATAATGCATACTAAATATTATATAATTAATATTTTGCACTTTACACTTTCGCCTTCATATAAATTTTAACACTGTTGTTATTGATGTGTTAATAATTCCCTTCAACACTGGCGGGAAAGTGTATGATAGTGTATGATCAGGACATCTACGTTTATTACGAACACGCTCATAACGAACTGACGCATATATAACGAACTTGTTTTTTGTCCCGGCCATTTACTGTATATAATTATGCTGCATATATGCTTATAACGAACTACGGTTATTACGAACTAAAATTACTGATCCCTTTGAGTTCGTTATAACCGTAGTTTACTGCATATTGTTTATATAAAAAGGTGAAAACTCTTCATGCGTGATATGTTGAAAGTGATGAATTTATGAACTCAGGTAGATCCATCTACATGTACGTGAAGACATATATCTTGTTATGAATACCATGTTAAATTCAAACCAGTGAATAATGATGCTTATCCAAAGTGAACATAAATAGTTAACAGTTTTAAAAATAAAATAAAAATCTGTTTAATAAATAAATATATTATCGTATAAAAATGTGTACATATATTTTTAAATGTAGTCCTGACCAACAGGAAAACATAATATTCTACATGGTGTTAAAGTTGGCATGTAGATTTGAAACAACAAACTCAATAGCATGTATGATTAAAGAAATTTTATTCAATAAATTATTATTGTTATAAATTATTCAATAAATAGTCATGATATAATGGTTTTGGACGTGCATCGTGGGATACCATCCAACAAACATACACAAATAATCAACCTCTTGTGTTCACTCAAATATTTAGTCAATTCTTTAGTTCATCGCTTCATGAAGGGTCATCATCATGAAGGGGTTCATCCTCTGGCCTCTCTGGTTCCCGCGGTTCATGAAGGCCATCATGGGAAGCATGTTCTCATACCCTTGGTTCATCATGTAGAAGGGGAGAATGCTGTTGCCCTGCCTCGAGTTCATCATCATTCCGAGAGTTGCCATGTGACTTCCTTGATCCATACCCATCATCATTGGAAGCATGTAAGAGTTGACGTTGTTGGTGTTCCCTAAGGTTTGGTAATGGTTGTTGGCGGGCAAGATGTTGCCGTGGTAACCATTATTAGTAGGCATGCTATTGCCGATGGTCATTGGATAGACCGGGTTTTCCGTCATTTGATAGCCTTGGTTGTTCGTCATTGGGTATCCTTGGGTATTCGCCATTTGATATCCTTGGGTGTTTGCCATGGAGTACCCTTGAGTGTTCATCACGGGGAATCCATATGGGGCGCGTCGGTTTGTCGTGGGGTATCCTTGGGTGTTCATCACGGGGAATCCATATGGGGCGTGTGGGTTTGTCGTGGGGTATCCTTGGGTGTTCATCATATGATAGTTTGGGATGTTTGTTGAAGGGTTTCCTTGTGGGACGTGGATGTTTGTTGAAGGGTTTCCTTGTGGGACGTGGGTATTTGTTGAAGGGTTTCCTTGTGGGACGTGGATATTTGTTGAAGGGTTTCCTTGTGGGACTGTAGCACTTGTCTGAGCATCGACAGTTGTGGCATTAGTTGCAGGGGACTGCGCTGTTAAACAGAAACCATACCTCACAAATCACCATCTCTTACTAATTGAATATTTTGCTAAATAATTTTGAAAACACTTTAATAAAGTATTTAATCAGTAACGCCTATTAGCAAAAAGTTGCCTGTAGCTGTTGGATTTCAGCCAAGCGATAATTATGTCTGAATAAAATCGACAATTTCTTTTTATAAAAATATTTGTAATTACAGTAAACTACGTTTATAACGAACACGCTTCTAACGAACAGACGGAGATAACGAACTGGTTTTTTTCCCCCGGCCATTTGCGGTATATATGTTATATATGCTTATAACGAACTACGATTATAACAAACTAAAATTAGTGGTCCCTTTGAGTTCGTTATAACCGTAGTTTACTGTATAATAAAAGAGACACAGCCCTTTCCATGATCATAAGAAATCTCTGCAAAACTCACAGTCCAGTGTACGATTCCAACTATATAATAAGCATCTGTATATGAATCACTATCAAATACATAGAACTGATCAGGCTTTATGTTCAACTCAATCACCATAGGAAGATCAACTCACCTCGAGCGACGACACCGAACACGACAGCCACCACACACAGAAAGAAAACCTTCATGTTTATGTTATTTCGTCTGTAAGTAAAGAATAAATACATTACAGTAAATAGTACATAATTTAAATAAAGCGACAAAACCCTTTTCATATCCAAAAGAAATCTCTGCATAAAGCAGAGTCGATTGTACAATTCAGACTATATCATGAGCATGTGTTTATGAATCAAATAGTGATGATACCAGGTGTTCGCGAAAAGGTGAGCGTATCCTGACCCACCGGTGGCACCCGTCACAAACACTTGCAAAGGCAAGTCAATTGTTCACCTGAAAAAACAACATGGGAACATATGGTACAAGTCCGAATAGGGAATTGCAACGGAAATGATTTTTCTCACTGATGCGTCAAATTTGGTAATGTCCTCTAAATGTCTACCATAAAACTTTTTGAAAGCTCTACAGAGGCCTTGAATGTTGGAACCTTGATCAAACAACTTCAGAGCAAGAGTCGTATGACGCTCTTTAAAATCTTGGCAGAAAGAGAATGTTCCGACATGTAAACACCAAAATAGAATATATACAAATTCCCGTATCCTATTGCACATCGTATTGGTAGAGGTTCAGTAAATACTATGAATATAAGAATGTATGGTAAAGCTTCAACTATTTAGAATGTAAATACAGTGAAGAATTAACACACTATGTAAACTAAAGTAAATATTAAATTCTATAAGTGTCAACATGCTAACAAAACAAACGCATTAAGATAAGATGCACACACGTAAAGCAACCTGGACCCACAAAGTTACCTTCAAGATGCAAGAAGATGCTGGCAATGAGTGTTGTCTGGGACAGAGTATGTGGTATATATACCACTTCATATCACATCACTCTTCAGATCATTCCAGTTTCTTCGTGTCCGAGATGAAGTAATACATCTAGAATGTCATAATTACCTAATTCACTCACTAATAAAGCAACGTGTTGCATTAGGTTGGACATATACATTCTTCCCTCAGGCGTTTCCTGACACAAAGCTTCTTCATGTTAATAGAGCGGGTGTTGGTTATGTGACTTGTCCTGCATCAGTGTTGGACAGATCCCTATTTCTGTGACAAGGCCAGGCTACTGAAGGATGTTTTGTTTGTTTGTTTGTTTGTTGTTTAACGCCGCACTCAGCACTATTCCAGCTATATGACGGCGGTCTGTAAATAATCGAGTCTGGACCAGACAATCCAGTGATCGACATCATGAGCATCGATCCACGCAATTGGGATCGATGATATGCATCAACCAAGTCAGCGAGCCTGACCACCCGATCCCGATAGTCGCCTTTTACGACAAGCAAAGGCACCTTTTACGACAAGCAAAGTCACCTTTTACGACAAGCAAAGTCACCTTTTACGGCAAGCATGGGTTTACTGAAGGATGCTCCACCGGGACAACCGTGTTATGTTAATTGTTTAAACGTTTTGTTAAACTATAACAATACCAATTTTGTCTGTTTTGTTAAATAACGAACAATATATAAAGAAGTGCAATAAGTGCAAATAAGTCATGTCTGCGACATACCGAATGAACCCCTCACATAAACGCAGTTTTCCTTTCTATTGGAAGGAAAAAAACAACATGTCAATATACAAGGAAGGAATTCTGACATGTTTGTTTGTTGTTGAACGTTCAATATCTTATATAATTCAATACCTTACCACTTTGTCTATATAATGCAATACCTTACCACATAGTCTATATAATTCAATACCTTACAACTTAGTCTATACAATTCAATACTTTACCGCTTAGTCTATATAATGCAATACCTTACCACTTAGTCTATATAATTCAAGACCTTACTACTTAGTCTATACAATTCAATACTTTATCACTTAGTCTATATAATGCAATACCTTAGCACTTTGTCTGTACAATTCAATACTTTACCACTTAGTCTATACAATTCAATACTTTACTACTTAGTCTATACAATTCAATACCTTACCACTTAGTCTATATAATGCAATACTTTACCACTTCGTCTAGACAATTCAATACTTTACTACTTAGTCTATACAATTCAATACCTTACCACTTAGTCTATATAATGCAATACTTTACCACTTCGTCTAGACAATTCAATACTTTACTACTTAGTCTATACAATTCAATACTTTACCACTTAGTCTATATAATGCAATACCTTACCAATTTGTCTGTACAATTCAATACTTTACCACTTAGTCTATACAATTCAATACCATACAACTTAGTCTATACAATTCAATACCATACCACTTAGTCGATACAATTCAATACTTTACCACTTAGTCTATACAATTCAATACCATACCATTTTGTCTGTACGATTTAATACCATACAACTTAGTCTATACAATTCAATACCATACCACTTAGTCTATACCATTCAATACCTTACAACTTCGTCTAGACAATTCAATACTTTACTACTTAGTCTATACAATTCAATACCTTACCACTTAGTCTATTCAATTCAATATCTTACCACCTCGTCTAGACAATTCAATACTTTACTACTTAGTCTCTACAATTCAATACGATGATAAACCATTAATTACCTTGGGTAATTTCAGAGCTTATTTTCTCAGGTATACAAATTACGATATGCTTTTGAAGTATTTGATAAAAGAAGGATGTAAGATATAGCATCAGTGCATCAGTGCAAAGTACCATTTAACATTGAGCTTGCGTCTATTGTATCAGTGCACTTCCTGTAGAAATGGTATGTAATCAAAGTTTGTTTAATTGCCGAGGAAGAGTTTCCTTTTCAGTGTTTAAGCGGATAAAAAGATTATACAAGTGGCAAACTGAAACAAATTTATATTCATTTGTAAATCCATTGTTTCATCATGAACATACACGTAATAAATACTGAATGATACTTTCTTAAAGTTACTGTATACTGGTATAAATATTGATCAGGTTCTACATCATGAGTATGTGTTTATGAATCACTATCAAATAGTGATGCCCCACCGGTGGCACCCATCACAAACACATGCAAAGGCAAGTCAACATGCAAACGCATGTCTTAGTAGACACGTAGAAGGCAAGAGCTGCTGGAATATTGCTAGACATAAAGGGAAATTAGACAGTCGAAATCTTTCCTCTTGCCATACAGTCTTGTGTAAATCATTACACACGGAATATAATATGACAAAATAATGTACATTTTCAATTCCATTGTTACATAATGGGCAGACATGTAATAAATACTGAATGATATTGTCTTAAAGTTAATGTAAACAAATAATTCGGTGGTTCTACTTCATTAGCAAGTGTTCATGAATCACTATCTACTATTGATGTAGCCAGTTATTCGCGAAAAGGTGTGCGTATCCTGCCCCATCGATGGCACCCATCACAAACACATTGCAAAGGCAAAGAGTATGCTCGATTGCAGCTCAAAAGTACCCTAAAGTGGACGCCATAAGGCTAGAGCTGCTGGAATATTGCTCGACATGAAGGGACATTTGACTATTGGACAGTCGAAACCATTCCCCTTGTCATACAGTCTTGTGTATAGTTTATGACACCCTGAATCTTTATGTATTGATCTGAACATGTAACGGATAAGAGGTTTCAGTCTTCTTATTTCTTATTTCTAAATTAGGTGGATTTATCAGTGGAAGGGTATTAACTATTTGACCGTCATATAACGATATCAGATAATGGATACACCTGAAGCTAAAGTTAAACTTGTTGGCCAAATTTCCTTGTTTTCATTTTGACGATCCAAAAAAAGATTCAGACTCGTATGCCTAAAGAAACACACCACCAAGGGGGCGCCCATGTCCTGAATGTCCCATCCCCAAACGTAACACAGATGGTTTGCAAAATGTGTGAGTGGCGGGTGCTACCGATAGGGAAGAATGCGTTGCTCCTTTTCACGAACATCTGGTGTCATTACTGCAAAGGTTTTAACATTTGCGGTGATCCATTCATATAATCTAAACCACTATTTTGCCTTTAGAGTCCAATGGAATACCTGTCGGCAGTTAATCGAGACTGAATATGTTTTGGCATTAACATTATATATTTTTTTGAAGTCTGGCATTTCCCTCTTCTCAGTAAACTTCAGATGATATTTGCTTTCATTTTTGACAAATTGTCCCGAACCTTTGAATATAAAGATGAAACTATATCTATGGCAACCCCGTTTGATTTTCCTTATTTTTGTCGTGTTGATACAAGAGTACATGGCATGACAACGTTTTCTGGAATTTTTAACATTTCGATCACATATCAACACTTGCTGCTTTACCGTTTTTGTTTAGATGAATGGCATTATAAATTTCCTCATGGTAACGCAAGCGTCAAGAACAGACACGAACAATGGACAATTTTAGCAGATATATTTTATGAATACGGGAAGGGTTTTGTTGCTTTTATTTATTGAATCTATTCTTATGCCATGTATGCTGACGTATGTTGACATACCAGTAGACGCAGGTTTTGAAATACCTCTAATGACCTTCCACATTGATGATGTATCTGTAGGAGCATTCAGCGCATATACCGTAACGTCCTCAACGACCACCTTTGCTTGTCTTCGTATTCTTTTACGTTGGTTATGTAATTCCATCACTAGCTCTGAGATACTAATACTCCCAGTTGAAATTAGAAGATGTTATTAGGAGTTACTACGTACTGTCGTGTTGATGCTTTGTGGAACGGGTCCCTGAACGGTACATTATGATGACGAAAGGGACATTATGATACAATCACATACAACACTCGTTTCCTTGTGCAGGGTAAAGACAACGCAATGTTTGCAAACGATTGCAGTGTCCCTCAGATTTAGAGTGAATGAGTATGGTTTTACGCCGCTTTTAGCAATATTCAAGCAATATCACGGCGGGGACACCTGAAATGGGCTTCACACATTGTACCCATGTCGGGAATCGAACCCGGGTCTTCGGCGTGACGACCGAACGCTTTAACCACTAGGCTACCCGAGGTTCTAGGTTTGTCAGCACCATACCCGTGCTCGTGGGTTTCACCGAAGTGGTAAACGTCTGAGACCTGCATTACCTCGGGCTTTCCCCCGACATTAAGCTGACACGCCGTGATATAATGGGTATACTGTTAAAAGCGGCGTTAAACCCAGCTCACTCACTCACTGTCTCAATTATATGGTAAATACCTTCACATTGTGAATTGGGAATGAACGTATGAACACTATCATCAATACCGCGACACTGTTAATGTATTGTCACGTTAATGCAGAAGCCTCTCTGGTTGCCGCTGGTCATGACACCAATTAGTGTGTGAGGACGAATGTAATGTAACGGTATCATCAATTCGCCGAAAGTGCACATGTTGTATATAGGTTTAAAACAACAACCGCATAATCATGTATGATTGAAGAGATTTTATTCAATAAATTATTATTGTTTCATAAATAAGTCAATAAATAATCATGACATCAACGTTTTGAGAGTGCATCATGGGATACCATCTAACAAACATACATAAATAATCAACCTCTAGCATTCACTCAAATATGACACCACAGTTTAGTCAATTCTTTAGTTCATCGCTTCATGAAGAGTCATCATCATGAAGGGGTTCATCCTCTGGCCTCTCTGGTTCCCGCGGTTCATGAAGGCGATCATGGGTAGCATGTTCTCATACCCTTGGTTCATCATGTAGAAGGGGAGCATGTTGTTGCCTTGTTTGGAGTTCATCATCATTCCGAGAGTTGCCATGTGACTTCCTTGATCCATACCCATCATCATAGGAAGCATGTAAGAGTTGATGTTGTTTGTGTTGCTCTGGTAACCAGTTGTAGCGGGCGCGGCGTTGCTTTGGTAACCATTGTAATCATTCACTTGGTAGGCGTAGTTGTTTGACATTTGGTAAGCGTTGGTATTCGTCGTGGGGTAAGCTGGTGCAGGTGCTTGAGCTGCAAGCAAATGATGTTTCATGTGAGTTATCGTTTACTTATGCTAATATTACGTTCCTTATATCGTTTAACTGCTACTGCTACTACTACCATTACTACTACTATTACTACCACTACAACTACCACTGTCACTTGTTGTCTTTGTAACCGTAGTCTTTGGAAACAGAATTACCTTGGTTACCGTTGTTGGTGGACATACTGTTACCATGGTAACCATATGCCGTGGATACAGTGTTGCCTTGACTGTGATGGCTGTTCATTGGAGGGAAACTAAACTGGTTGACGTTGTTATAAGCATGTGCAGTACTTTGAGCTGGAAAAGAATGATGAGAGTTATGATATTGCAATAGAATTGTGCACAGTGTCTCATCTTTGAGAATATTCATGAACTGTACTCGCAACACAAACTGTACTTATATATAATTATGCAGTTGATTAATTCGCACAGATAAAGATATGTAGTTAATATTTGTAATGTATATATGTATACGCGAGTATTTACTTACCATTGGCTGCAGCGCCAAAGAGAGCTATGCAAAGGCATATGATCTTCATTTTGTCTGAAAAATATACTTTGTATAGTTCAGAATTCTTAACATGCATTCTCAAACAATATTAATTGCATTTATTTCATGTTCATGAATGCAACACAGCTATATCAGTAACAACAGTCTTTCATTCCGATATTTCAGTAAAACTAGCCAATGTATAAATATGTATGTATCGTCATAGCTGATAAAACCAAAGAATTTACCTGGCTTGGATTATCACTGTACCGAACTAGAGTGCTACTGGAACTAATAAAGCCAATGATTCTATCACCAGCTCAGCTGCAGTTTATAAACCATACGTTACGGAAACAGCAATAAGTCAAACACAACTTGTCTAAGATGGTATTAACTATGAGTCAAAGGGACCACATGTAATACACTATAAGGTGTCAGTCGGCGCTTCACGCTGTTTTGTAATAATACAAGGCTGACACGAGTGCTATGATGGGTGATT
The DNA here is from genome assembly GCF_023055435.1 of Haliotis rufescens. Lineage (NCBI taxonomy): Eukaryota > Metazoa > Mollusca > Gastropoda > Lepetellida > Haliotidae > Haliotis > Haliotis rufescens. The sequence goes on along the minus strand of NW_025963890.1, from coordinate 57,390,057 downwards.
GATATACATGTACTACTCATGTCGCGATTACCTTTAATTGTTTAACAAAAACTCAGATGTTCCTAATTAATATGTTTGTGAGATTCGACCTACCATGATTGTAGTAATTTAGGGGATTAAGAATATCATTTGAAGCTTTCCCTTAAGTTCGTTGACGGTTGTTTGCAAGTCTTAAATAAAAGGTCTATCATTGTGAAGTATTTTTTTATTTGTAAAATAAAGCCATTGTGTTTGTAAACTGTTCTTTTGTTGTGTTACGCTATAAGCAACTGCAATAAACATGTTATTCTTATGGATGAGGATTCGAAGTACATACTGTTTCAGGCTATATTGTAGAAACATATTTAAAACTTTAAATGTTTTTAAACAAGTACATAATATATGAGTTGTCTTTAATGTGATATGACACATAACTATTTTCATATTCAGATATATACCTAAAGCCATAAGTTCGCAAACACTTGATGACTTCACTGATTTTCAGATATCCCTTCATATACTTTTTAGTGCTAGTTTGCCTTTAACGCCCAAGGATTCTGGTTCGAAAAAAATGGACCCAAATAGGCTTTCTAAGGTTTAATAAAACTTAAAACAGACTACTTATAAAGACGGGTATTTATTTCTGAACATAAAACTGATGGAATCTTTAAATAGTTTGAGTGCTAATATATTCCTTCAAATCGAATACAAAATTATTGACAATGCTGTTTACATCTTGTACAATTCTTTAACCAAAAGAAATTTTAAAATGTTAATGTTCTAAAATCAACTGTGATATTGCTGCTATATTGTTAAAAGCGTCAACAAACCAAACTCACTCACTCATTCACCTTTTCCGAAATGTACATGAATATGAATTGTTGAAACTAAGTTCAGAAATTTTTCATCACCTTGAGCCTGGATACCCACTTTAGACCACTATTCAATGGATTGTATGTGCTTTAAAAGTAAAATAATCTTGAACAGAGAGGTTAAATCCCATTTCTCCTCACCAACACGTTCAGAGTGAATGGGTGAGTTAGATTTTTACGCCGCTTTTAGTAATATTCCAGCAATATCACGGCCGGGGACACCAGAAATGGGCTTCACACATTGTACCCATATTGGGAATCGAACCCAGGTATTCGGCTGGACGAGCGAACGCTTTAACCACTAGGCTACCCGACCGCCCCGAAATACTTTTAGATACTTGATAGGTTCTGATACTGATATAACAAAATAAGTCACATTTATTTATGGATCCTAAATACTATCAGAAACTATCTACCACACATAAATAATAAGTGTATATAATATAACTCAATGCTCATAGTTTACAGATTTATTTATATTTGTAAATAAAAATGTTTGTCTTCTAAAAAATATTCGTAAATCGTTCTAACGAAATCAATGCTGTTTTAAACATACTACGCACAACGCGTTCTGTGTAATCTCACTGGTAAGTTAGATATACCACAACAGCTTCAGAGGAACGACGGATGTCCACATGATTGTATTCAATATGAATCAAAAGAACATAAGACTCAGGTAGCATGCCACGAATGCGTCTAGGTATCCCTGTAATGTTGTATTACAACACAACAAGAGGGAGTGATTGGCACATTGACAGTAGGTGACATGGGGGCCTCTTTGTCACGTGGTGCAGTTTATGAGGTGTTTTATATAATATACAACATCGTGTCTGTAATTTATTGAGGGAATTCACATATATGTTATATATTCTGTAGCCTGTATCGTAGGAGTATCATCTTATTTAGTAAACTTGATCGAGAAATAGTCTAGAAGCATATTGTATTCTAGGCCACCGGACCATATACATAAGTGCAAAATATGTACAATATAATACTTGTATTATCCTTGCGCCTATCGTTATAATGTGCATCCTGTAGACATGGTATATATGCAAACTTTATTTCATTTGTGAGGAAGAGTTTCATTTTAAGTGCTTTAGAAAAATATAAAAGATGAGAGGTATTGTTTTTGTCATAATAGAAGGGATAAACGGAGATATTCATTTTCAATTTTCATTGTTCCGTAATGGGCATACACGTATAAATACTGAACGATATGGTCTGAAAGTCATTGTATACAAATGAATCTCAGGTTCTTCATCATGAGAATGTGTCGATGAATCACTATCAAATAGTGATGATACCATGTGCTCGCGAAAACGTGAGCGTATTCTGACCCACCGGTGGCAAAAGTCAAAACAGAAAATTGGGTCGGACATCATTTTTTTCACTGATGCGTCAAATTGGAAAATATCTTCCACATGTCTACCATAAAACGTTTTGAAAGCTTTTCTAAGGCCTTGACTGTTGTAACCCAGATCAAACAACTCTCAGCAAGAGTCGTATGGCGCTCTTTGAAATCTTCGTGGAAAAGGTATGCTCGATTGAACCTCAAAAGTACACCAAAGTAGACACTAAAAGCTGGAGCTGCTGGAATATTGCTCGACAAAAAGGGAAAGTTGAAAGCATCCCTCTTGTCACACAGTCTCGTGTATAGATTTTGTTACTCTGGATCTTTATGCATAGATCTAAATATTGACTTTTCACTGACTATTTATAGAACGACATCAGATGATGGATACCCCTGAAGTTATAATTAAACTTGTTGGCCAATTTCCTTGTTTTGATTTTGCCAATCCGAAAAGAAATTGAGACTCGTATGCATAAAGAAACAGGTCAGCAAGGATGGGAGCATAAACGACGGACATGGAGTGCCTACTTCCTGCCTGAATGTCCTATTCCCAAACGTAACACAGATGTAACTCTATTTACAGCAACCCCGTTTGTTTTTCCTTAAGTTTGTCGTGTTGATACCTGAGTACATTGCATGATAATATTTTTTGGATATTTTTCAACATTTCTATCACATATCAACACTTTGCTTTACCGGGTTTAATTAGATACACGGCATTATTAATTGAATTAATAAGTAACGGAAAAATCGCGAACGGAATCGCACAATGGACTCTGGAAAGGGTTTTGTCGCTTTTGTTTCTTTAATATATCTTGACAATTCTTATACAATGTATCCTGACTTATGCTGACTTGCCAGAAGAAGCAGGTTTTGAAATCCTTCTTTTGACTCCAAACTGATGATTTCCTGCAGCTGCATTCAGCCTATATGCAGTAACTTCCTCAAAGGACACCTTTGTTTGTCTACAGGTGAATCTGTTTCGTGGGATAATCTAGGCGGGTAATTAATTCTCTTGCATTTTATGTTTACTTAAACTGGGTCTGCTGGTGGACTGAAGTCCCCGAGTTTCATCACAAGCTAGTAGCATTTATCAATCCTGAGTCAGCTACAAATCAAATGTTTGGGCCGAGACATCAAAACAGCCCCCACTGTGTTGCGAAAACGAATCCATTAATTTCTTCAACGTTTTTCTTTACTCATAAGCAGCAGAATATTTGCACTTGTACACAGCAGACGTAATTCAAAAATGAACATGTCGGTTTTATTAGTCTCCACAAAATGAGTAAATGCACTATTTTCTCGACCACTTGATTGTCTGCTTTGTTTACAGTTTGCCGTCGCGTGTCAGGAGTACTACTGTGCGGCAACAGGCGATAGATACTTACTTTTTATGCAAATTGTGTGAGTGGCGGGTGCTACCAGTAGAGCAGGACAGTCATGCTAACCTATTCACCAATACCTGCTGTCATCACTGATTTTCAGTGCTCCATTCATATAACTTTCACATCTAATTTGCCCTTTACGCCAATTAGAATCTATTTCTGTGGAGAATCTAGGCTAGTACTTTATTCTCTTGCATTAACAATTTATATTTGCGTCTGTTACGGAACGAACAATAAAGGCGTGTGTTCAGTAGTTTCATTACATCGAAAGATCTGAGATGCTAATAGTTCCAGTCTAAATTAGAACTTGGTATCGGGACTTACTAATGTCGTAGCGCTATGGTTGCTTTGCAATGACGAAAGGTAAATAATCATCCAGTTACTTTAAAACAATCATTTCCTTTTATAATGTTTGTAAACATACCCCTCTGGTTAAGATGCTGAAGCAGTCTATTTAAGTGGCATATACCTTTCAAATAAACACAACAAAGGTACCTTCTTCAATACCCCTAAGGGTAAAGGCCGCGTCCTCGGAGTCAGTATACTGTGTCTGAGTGTGGTCTTCATGTAAACTGTGGCATGGTATCTCAGTGTGTTAACACTATCAAACAGCATTAGTCCGGGCTAGTACAAGCAGACACACATAATCGCACAAACGTGGATGCACGTAGCTATATAATAAGAAATAATAACCTTCATCCCATGTCACCTCATCAACTCATCGTCAGGGTAAGATGCTGAAACAATCTATCTGTCGAAGAAGTGAATACTCTTCTATTGACTTTATCAAAAGTACTTCCTTACTCTTAAATTATACTTCAAATAAATGACTCCTTTACATTGTATAATGCAGAATGTACAAACAGAGATCGATCTCTTACGAGTAAACACATCTGTAAATACTTCTTATTTTGATATGGTTCGTCTCAATTATATGGTAAATGCCTTCACTTTGAAGCAGCCCTTCCAGTTGCCACTGTTCTTGAAAAGTAAAGCTTTCAAAACGTTTTATGGTAGACATATTGAAGACATTTTCAAATCTGAAGCATCAGTGACCGAAATGATGTCCCTGCAATTCCCTATTCTGACTTGTGCCATATGTGACCGTGTGTTTTTAGATGAACAATTGACTTAACTTTGCATGTGTTTGTGACGGATACGCTCACCTGGTATCATTATAATTTGAGAGTGATTCATAAACACATGCTCATGATTTAGTAGGAATGTTACTCGACTCTGCTTTATGTAGAGATTTCTGTTGGATATGGAAAGGGTTTTGTCGCTTTTTGTGCTTCCATTTTGTGAATTAATCATAAGGAATGAACGTATGAACAGTGTCATCAATACGGCGACACTGTAAATGTATTGTCACGTCAATGCGGAAGCCTCTCTTGTTGCCGCTGTTTATGATCTAGATTTAGTGAATGAGTGTGTGTGAACGAATGTAACGTAACGGTATCATCAATTCATCACGAGTGGTATGTAGGTTAAAAACAACAAACATATAGCATGTATGATTCAAATAAGTTTATTCAATAAATTATTATTGTTTCATAAATAAGTCAATAAATATTTTGATACATCAACGTTTTGAGAGTGCATGGGATACCATCATGGGATACCATCTAACAAACATACATTAATAAATAATCAACTCCTTGTATTCACTCAAATATTTCACAACAGTTTAGTCAATGTTCCTCAGTTCATCGCTTCATGAAGAGTCATCATCATGAAGGGGTTCATCCTCTGGCCTCTCTGGTTCCCGCGGTTCATGAAGGCCATCATGGGCAGCATGTTCTCATACCCTTGGTTCATCATGTAAAAGGGGAGCATGCTGTTGCCCTGTCTCGAGTTCATCATCATTCCGAGAGTTGCCATGTGACTTCCTTGGTCCATACCCATCATCATTGGAAGCATGAAAGAGTTGATGTTGTTTGTGTTGCTCTGGTAACCAGTTGTAGCGGACGCGGCGTTCCTTTGGTAACCATTGTAACCATTTGCTTGGTAGGCGTAGTTGTTTGACATTGGGTAAGCGTTGGTATTCGTCGTTGGGTAGGCGGGTGCAGGTGCTTGAGCTGGTAGCAAAAAAATGTTTATCGTTTACTTATACTAATATTACTTTCCTTATATCGTTTATCTGCTACTGTTACTGCTGCTGCTACTACTTCTACTACTACAACAACTACTACTACTACTACTACTACTACTACTACTACTACTGGGGCGGTCGGGTAGCCTAGTGGTTAAAGCGTTGGCTCGTCACGCCGAAGACCCGGGTTCGATTCCCGACATGGGTACAATGTGTGAAGCCCATTTCTGGTGTCCCCCGCCGTGATATTGCTGGAATATTGCTAAAAGCGGCGTAAAACCATACTCACTCACTCACTACTACTACTTCATCTACTGCCACTGACACGTGAAAATTCGGGTTAGAATAGGTCTTCAGCAACCCTTGCCGTAAGAGGCGACTATGCTTGTCGAAAGAGGCGACTAACGGGATCGGGTGTTCAGACTCGCTGACTCGATTGATGCATGTCATCGTATCCCATTTTCGTAGATCTATGCTCATGGTGTCAATCACTGTTTTGTCTGGTCCAGAATCGATTATTTACAGACCGCCGACATATAGCTGGAATATTGTTGAGTGCGGCGTTAAATAACAAACAACAACAACCACTCCCTCTACCACTACCACAACTACAACTACTACAACTATCACTAGCTGCCTTGACAACTGCTTTGTTATTGTAAACTGAATTACCTTGGTTACCGTTGTTGGTGGATAAACTGTTACCATGGTAACCAAATGCCGTGGAAACAGTGTTGCTTTGACTGTGATGGCTGTTCGTTGGAAGGAAACTAAACTGGTTGACGTTGTTATAAGCATGTGCAGTACTTTGAGCTGGTAAAGAATGATGAGAGTTATGATATTGCAACAAAACTGTGCACAGTGTCTTATCTTTGAGAATATTCATGAATTGTATTCGCAACACAAATTATACGTGTATATACTCACCGCTAAAAGAAACACGAACCAAAGAAACATATAGAGAAGTATGTTCGTTAAGAATGTACACCAATTAATGTTAAACTTACAATCAGTCAAGTGCTACCACAGAGTGTCTTCATTGCTTTCAAGATATGCTGCACGTGATTTCCAAACTTTACACACTAATCCTGCACGAGACAAATGGTGCATCTCGAGACATGTTTCTATGACGTCACATGTTATGTGTTCATGAGCATCGGTTCACATAACATAACAGTATGTTCCTTTGTGGATCGAACCAATCTACTATCTCTTAAATATGAGTAAGTCTTCATGTATTAACCAACATGTATGGCATTCGCGTTTCTTTGGGTGGTGAGTACATACTATGCAATTGATTAATTCGCACAGATAAAGATATATAGGTAATATTTGTAATGCATAAATGTATCCACGCGTATTTACTTACCATTGGCTGCAGCGCCTAAGAGAGCAATACAGAGGCATATGATCTTCATTTTGTCTGAAAAATATACTTTGTAAATTTTAGAATTCTGATTTACTGTCATAAAATTGTCTGTAAAAGTTTTGGTACTGCTTTGTACTAAGATGCTGGAAGATGCAAATGAAGGTTCGAGTTAAATAATTTGCACTTCTCAAACATTTGTATTGACTGATCTTCACACTTAACATGCATTCTCAAAACTATATTAATTGTAACAGTTTTACGTTCATGAATACAACACAGCCTTATCAGAAGTAATAATCTGACATTCCCAAACGTCAGTAAAACTAGCCAATTTATAAATATGTATGTATCATCATAGCTGATAAAACTAAAGAATTTACCTGGCTTGGATTGTCCCTGTACCGAACTGGAGTGATCTTGTAACTGATGAAGCCAATGATGTTCCACTAGCTTAGTTGCAGTTTATAAACCATACGTTACGGAATCAGCAATAAGTCAAACACAACTTGTCTAAGATGGCAGTACCTATGAGTCAATAGGACCACATGTAATACATTACAAGGTGTCAGTCGGCGCTTCACGCTGTTTTGTAATAATACAAGGCTGACACGAGTGCCATGATGGATGATTGATATACATGTACTACTCATGTCGCGATTACCTTTAATTGTTTAACAAAAACTCAGATGTTCCTAATTAATATGTTTGTGGGATTCGACCTACCATGACTGTAGTAATTTAGGGGATTAAGAATATCATTTGAAGCTTTCCCTTAAGTTCGTTGACGGTTGTTTGCAAGTCTTAAATAAAATGACTCTCAGTGTAAAGTATTTATTAATTTGTAAAATAAAGCCATTGTGTTTGTAAACTGTTCTTTTGTCGTGTTACACTTTAAGCAACTGCAATAAACATGTTATTCTTATGGATGAGTATTCGAAGTACATACTGTTTCAGGCTATATTGTAGAAACATATTTAAACTTTAAATGTTTGTCAACAAGTACAAAATATATGAGTTGTCTTCAATATGATATGAGACATAATTAATTTCACATTCAGATATATGCTCAAAGCCATAAGTTCGCAAACACTTAGTGACTTCCCTGATTTTCAGATATCCCTTCATATACTTTGCCTAGTTTGCCTTCTACGCCAAAAGGATTCTTGTTCGAAAAAATGGACCCAAATAGGCTTTCTAAGATTTAATAAAACTTAAAACAGACTACTTATAAAGACGGCTATATATTTCAGAACATAAAACTAATGGAATCTTTTAATAGTTTGAGTTCTAATATATTCCTTCAAATTGAATACAAAATTATTGACAATGTTGCTGACATCTTGTACAATTCTAATGTTCTAAAATCCACTGTGATATTGCTGCTATAGTGTTAAAAGCCATACTCACTCACTCACCTTTTCCGAAATGTACATCAATATAAATTGTTGCAATTGAAACTATGTTCAGACATTTTCATTGAATAGATTGTTATATGCATAAAATGTGCAACAAGTTGAACCTGGATACCCACTTTAGACCATTTTTAATGGATTGTGTGTGCTTTATAAGTGAAATAATCTTGAACTGTGAGGTTAAATCCCATTTCTCCTCACCAACACGTTCAGAGTGAGTGAATGATTTTGACACCGCTTTTAGCAATATTCCAGCAAAATCACGGCGGGGGACACCAGAAATGGGCTTCAAACATTGTACCCATGTCGGGAATCGAAGCCGGGTCTTCGGCGTGACTGGCGAACGCTTTAACCACTAGGCTACCCGACCATCCCCGAAATACTTTTAGATATATGATAGGTTCTGAGACTGACATAACAAAATCAGTCACATGTCCTTTTAATTATGGATCACTAATACTATCAGAAAGTATCTACCACATATGAAGAAGAAGTGTATATAAAATAACTCAATGGTCATAGTTTACAGATTTATTTATATTTGTAAATAAAAATGTTGGTGTTCTAAAAAATATTCGTAAAGCGTTCTTACGAAATCAATGCTGTTTTTAACATACTACGAACAACGCGAGCTGTGTTATCTGACTGGTAAGTTAGGTATACCACAACAGCTTCAGAAGAACGACGGATGTCAACATAAATTGTATTCAATATGAATCCAAAGAACATAAGACTCAGGTAACATGCTACGAATGCGTCTAGGTATCCCTGTAATGGTATATTGTATTACAACACGACAAGAGGGAGTGATTGGCACATTGACAGTAGGTGACATGTGGCCTCTTTGTCACGTGATGCAGTTTATGAGGTGGTTTATATAATATACAAAGTGGTGTCTCTAATTTATTGAAGGAAATCGCATATATGGTATATATTCTGTAGCCTGTATCGTAGGAGTATCATCTTATTTAGTAAACTTGATGAAGAAATAGTCTAGAAGCATATTGTATTCTAGGCCACCGGACCATATACATAAGTGCAAAATATGTACAATATAATACTTGTATTATCCTTGCGCCTATCGTTATAATGTGCTTCCTGTAGACATGGTATATATGCAAACTTTAATTCATATGTGAGGAAGAGTTTCATTTTTAGTGTTTCAGACAAATGTAAAAGATGAGAGGTATTGTTTTGGTCATAATAGAAGGGACGAATGAAGATATTCATTTTCAATTTTCATTGTTCCGTAATTGGCATACACGTATAAATACTGAACGATATGGTCTGAAAGTCATTGTATACAAATGAATCTCAGGTTCTACATCATGGTGATGATACCATGTGCTCGCGAAAACGTGAGCGTATTCTGACCCACCGGTGGCACGCGTCACAAACACAAGCAAAGGCAAGTCAACTGTCAAACACGGGGACATTATGGTAAAAGTCAAAACAGAAAATTGGGTCGGACATCATTTTTTTCACTGATGCGTCAAATTGGAAAATGTCTTCCACATGTCTACCATAAAACGTTTTGAAAGCTTTTCTAAGGCCTTGACTGTTGTAACCCAGATCAAACAACTCTCAGCAAGAGTCGTATGTCGCTCTTTGAAATCTTCGTGGAAAAAGTATGCTCGATTGAACCTCAAAAGTACACCAAAGTTGACACTAAAAGCTGGAGCTGCTGGAATATTGCTCGACAAAAAGGGAAAGTTGAAAGCATCCCTCTTGTCATACAGTCTCGTGATAGATTTTGTTACTCTGGATCTTCATGCATAGATCTAAATATTGACTTTTCACTGACTATTTATATAGAGAATACTACACTCATTCTCGTCAGATACCATTTTTACGAAACGAGTGGACTTTCTATGGTATCTGACAGCGCGAAAGCGAGGTCAGAGACCATAGAAAGTTCACGAGTTTCGTAGAAATGGTATCTAACGAGAATGAGTGTGGTATTTTATTTATTACCCACGTTAAAAATATATTTAAGTGTAAATACATAACAACTTTCGTTCGTTGACAGACCAAACTGAAACCGGTATGAATATTTATATATGACCAAATATGGGCATTGTTGACATGTTTATGCATACGCATTAACAACATGCGCCTGCTGTTCTGTTTGCAAACAAACCAGCACGGACGCTCAAGATCCTTTTGGAAGAAATTCTTCAACTTATGGTAACTCAAGCGCCATATTGTTAGTACGCAGGATACCGATAAGAAAATTTGAAATGTCACATTAGCGCCGCGCTTTGAATATCCGACCAACAGTCGGTCGCTCGCACTGCCGGGGTCCCGGCTGTGCAATCAAAATGGTTCGGTTTCCTTGATCTATCAGCTGAATTTATATCATGTCCGTACCATTTTGGAAGAGGGAAATCAGACTGTTCGCCAAAGACATTCATGTTAACTGTACCACCCTATACTGAAGACGTGAAAATCAACAAACTCAAATCTGCTTGCATGTCAGTGACTGCTTCGAACGATCGAAGGGCAAGGTCGCCATCGGAATAAGAAAAGACAACCGCGATCCACTCACAGCGTTTCACGCTAGAGATAGGGAATGTTTGTTCACATTTGGGATGTTTGAGGCCACAAAATCAGAAGACAGGCACACTTCCACGGAGTTTTCGAATGATTTGTATCGGAACTGTTAACTTTAAGTGATCTGGTCGTGCGGTCGTGTACGTTCTTTCATGAACAACACCTCCCGAAACAGCGCCACAAAATACGCTTCAAAGGGGACACCGATGGCACAACCGGATCATCCCAAGTAAGTCTCGATATCTGTCCAGATAGTTTAAACAGATTTCACCACGCTTATCCTTTTATGTTAAATCAAATTGAAAGTTGCGAAAGTGGTCGGGTGCGTCACGTTCAAGGGGACCCTCGCTCTATTGATCGGTAGTCGTACATTGTAAATCGATTTATAGATCTAGCTCGGTTGTATGTAATGTCTGTAGAAGCGTGCTACTTATCTTGTTTGGTTTAATAAAGTGTTTGTAAATATCTCTCGTTCTCATGAATTTCTTCAGTTCTGCCTTGTAATCGCAAAATGAATGATGTCTCGAGAATTTGTATGAATGAAAAAAGTAGTCCCGGTGTGACAGAGGTCACGGTTATCCAATCAAAACGAATAAAACAAGGTCAACCTTGTACGACACACGTGTGACGTAAGGATTTAGTATCTTACCACCTGCATCTTCATCACGATATCAGATGATGGATACCCCTGAAGTTAAAGTTAAACTTATTGGCCAATTTCCTTGTTTTGATCTTGCCAATGCGAAATAAAGACTCTTATGCATAAAGAAACAGGTCAGCAAGGAGGAGGCATAAACGACGGACAAGGAGTGCCTGCTTTTTGCCTGAATGTCCTATTCCCAAACGTAACACAGATGTAACTCTATTTACAGCAACCCCGTTTGTTTTTCCTTAAGTTTGTCGTGTTGATACCAGAGTAATTGCATGATAATATTTTGTTTATATTTTTCAACATTTCTATCACATATCAACACTTTGCTTTACCGGTTTTAATTAGATCCATGGCATTATTAATTTCCTCTTAAGTAACGGAAAATTCGCGAACGGAATCGCACAATGGACTCTGGAAAGGGTTTTGTCGCTTTTGTTTCTTTAATATATCTTGACAATTCTTATACAATGTATCCTGACTTATGCTGACTTGCGAGAAGAAGAAGTTTTTTTAAATCCTTCTTTTGACCTTCCGAACTGATGTTTTCTGCAGCTGCATTCAGCCTATATGCCGTAACTTCCTCAAAGGACATCTTTGTTTGTCTACAGGTGAATCTGTTTCGGTTGATAATCTAGGCGGGTAATTAATTCTCTTGCATTTTATGTTTACTTAAACTGGGTCAGCTGGTGGACTGAAGTCCCCGAGTTTCATCACAAGCTCAGTAGCGTTTATCTATGCTGAGTCAACTACAAAACAAATGTTTGGGCCGAGACATCAAAACAGCCCCCACTGTGTTGCAAAACGAATACATTAATTTCTTTAACGTTTTTCTTTACTCATAAGCTGCAGAATCTTTGCACTTGTACACAGCAGACGTAATTCAAAAATGAACATGTCGGTTTTATTAGTCTCAACAAAATGAGTAAATGTTCTATCGTGTCACAGGATTTTCTCGACCACTTGATTGTCTGGTTTGTTTACAGTTTGACGTCGCGTGTCAGGAGTACTGCTGTGGGGCATCAGGCGATAGATACTTACTTTTTATGCAGATTGTGTGAGTGGCGGATGCTACCGGTAGGGCAGGACAGTCATGTTATCCTATTCACCGATACCTGCTGTCATCACTGATTTTCAGTGGTCCGTTCAAATACCTTTTACATCTAATTTGCCCTTTACGCCAAATAAAATCTTTTTCTGTGGAGAATCTAGGCTAATCCTTTATTATCTCGAATTAACAATTTATATTTGCGTTAGTTACGGAACCTACAATAAAGGTGTGTGTTCAGTAGTTTCATTACATCGAAAGATCTGAGATGCTAATAGTGCCAGTCTAAATTAGAACTTGGTATCGGGACTTAATACTGTCGTAGCGCTATGGTTGCTTTGTGAAACAGATCCCCGGAACATTACGTTGCAATGACGAAAGGGAAATAATCATCCAGTTACTTTAAAACAATCACTTCCTTTTAGAATGTTTGTAAACATTTGCAATACCCTCAGGATTAGATGCTGAAGCAGTCTATTTAAGTGGCATATACCTTTCAAATGAACACAACAAAGGTACCTTCTTCAATACCCCTAAGGGTAAAGACCGCGTCCTCATTATACTGTGTCTGAGTGGGGTCTTCATGTTAACTGTAGCATGGCATCTCAGTGGGCTAGCACTATCAAATCAGCATTAGTCCTGGCTAGTACAGGCAGACACACACACTCACACAAACGTGGATGCACGTAGCTATTTAATAAGAAATAATAACCTTCATCCCATGTCACCTCATCAACTCGCCGTCAGGGTAAGATGCTGAAACAATCTATCTGTCTAAGTAGTGAATACTTTTCAAATGACTTCATCAAAAGTACTTTCCTACTCTTAATATGTATTTCTAATTAAACGACTCGTTTACATTGTATAATGCAGATAGTAGAAACAGATATCGATCTCGTACGAGTATACACATCTGTAAATACTTCCTATTTTTATATAGTTTGTCTCATTCATATCGTAAATGCTCAGCCCTTCTAGTTGCCACTGTGCTTGAAAAGTAAAGCTTTCAAAACGTTTTATGGTAGACATGTGGAAGACATTTTCAAATCTGAAGCATCAGTGACCAAAATGATGTCCCTGCAATTCCCTATTTTGACTCGTGCCATATGTTCCCGTGTGTTGTTATATGGACAATTGACTTAACTTTGCATGTGTTTGTGACGGGTGCCACCGGTGGGGCAGGATACGCTCCCCTGGTATCATTACAATTTGAGAGTGATGCATAAACACATGCTCATGTTTTAGCCGGAATGGTACTCAACTCTGCTTTATGCAGAGATTTCTATTGGATATGAAAAGGGTTTTATCGCTTTTTGTGCCTCCACTTTGTGAATTAAACATGGGGAATGAACGTAATGACAAAATCATCAATACGGCGACACTGTAAATGTATTGTCACGTCAATGCGGAAGCCTCTCTTGTTGCCGCTGTTCATGATCTAGATTTAGTGAATGAGTGTGTTTGAACGAATGTAACGTAACGGTATCATCAATTCGTCACGTGTGGTATATAGGTTTAAAACAACAAACATATAGCATGTATGATTCAAGAAAATTTATTTATTAAATTATTATTGTTTCATAAATAAGTCAATAAATAGTTCGTGATATAAACGTTTTGAGAGTGCATCATGGGATACCATCTAACAAACATACATAAATAATAAACCCCTTGTATTCACTCAAATATTACACCACAGTTTAGTCAATTCTTTAGTTCATCGCTTCATGAAGAGTCATCATCATGAAGGGGTTCATCCTCTGGCCTCTCTGGTTGCCGCGGTTCATGAAGGCCATCATGGGCAGCATGTTCTCATACCCTTGGTTCATCATGTAGAAGGGGAGCATGCTGTTGCCTTGTTTGGAGTTCATCATCATTCCGAGAGTTGCCATGTGACTTCCTTGATCCATACCCATCATCATTGGAAGCATGTAAGAGTTGATGTTGTTGGTGTTGCTCTGGTAACCAGTTGTAGCGGGCGCGGCGTTGCTTTGGTAACCATTGTAACCATTCGCTTGGTAGGCGTAGTTGTTTGACATTGGGTAAGCGTTGGTGTTCGTCGTGGGGTAGGCTGGTGCAGGTGCTTGAGCTGGTAGCAAAAAATGTTTATCGTTTACGTATACGGATATTACTTTACTTATATCGTTTATCTGCTACTGTTACTGCTGCTGCTGCTGTTACTACTACTACTGATACTACTACTACTACTACTACTACTACTACTACTACTACTACTACTACTTCTACTACTACTACTGTTACTACTTCTACTACTACATCTTCTACCACTGACACGTGAAAATCCGGGTTAGAATAGGTCTTCAGCAACCCTTGCCGTAAGAGGCGACACTGCTTGTCGAAATAGGCGACTAACGGGATCGGGTGTTCAGACTCGCTGACTCGATTGATGCATGTCATCGTATCCCATTTGCGTAGATCGATGCTCATGGTGTCAATCACTGGTTTGTCTGATCCAGAATAGATTATTTACAGACCTCCGACATATAGCTGGAATATTGTTGAGTGCGGCGTTAAATAACAAACAACAACAACAACCATTCCCGCTACCACTACAACAACTACAACTACTACAACTATCACTAGCTGCCTTGACAACTGCTGTGTTATTGTAAACTGAATTACCTTGGTTACCGTTGTTGGTGGATAAACTGTTACCATGGTAACCATATGCCATGGAAACAGGGTTGCCTTGACTGTGATGGCTGTTCGTTGGAGGGAAACTAAATTGGTTGACGTTGTTATAAGCATGTGCAGTACTTTGAGCTGGAAAAGAATGATGAGAGTTATTCTATTGCAACAGAACTGTGCACAGTGTCTTATCTTTGAGAATATTCATGAACTGTATTCGCAAAACAAACTATAAGTGTATATACTCTACGCTAAAAGAAACACGAACGAAAGAAACATATAGAGAAGTATGTTCGTTAAGAATGTACACCAATTAATGTTAAACTAACAATCAGTCAAGTGTTACCACAGAGTGTCTTCACTGCTTTCAAGATATGCTGCACGTGATTTCCAAACTTTACACGCTAATCCTGCACGAGACAAATGGTGCTTCTCGAGACATGTTTCTATGAGGTCACATGTTATGCGTTCATAAGCATCGGTTCACATAACATAACAGTATGTTCCTTTGTGGATCGAACCAATCTACTATCTCTTAAATATGAGTAAGTCTTCATGTATTAACCAACATGTATGGAATTTGCGTTTCTTTTGGCGGTGAGTACATATTGTGCAATTGATTAATTCGCACAGATAAAGATATATAGGTAATATTTGTAATGCATAGATGTATCCACGCTTATTTACTTACCATTGGCTGCAGCGCCCAAGAGAGCAATACAGAGGCATATGATCTTCATTTTGTCTGAAAATATACTTTGTAAATTTTAGAATTCTGATTTACTGTCATAAAATTGTCTGTAAAAGTTTTGGTACTGCTTTGTACTAAGATGCTGGAAGACGCAAATGAACGTTCAAGTTAAATACACGGCACTTCTCAAAAATTTGTATTGATTGATCGTCACACTTAACATGCATTCTCAAAACTGTATTAATTGTAATAGTTTTACGTTCATGAATACAACACAGCCTTATAAGAAGTAATAGTCTAACATTCCCAAATGTCAGTAAAACTAGCCAATTTATAAATATGTATGTATCATCATAGCTGATAAAACCAAAGAATTTACCTGGCTTGGATTGTCCCTGTACCGAACTAGAGTGCTACTGTAACTAATGAAGCCAATGATACTATCACTAGCTCAGCTGCAGTTTATAAACCATACGTTACGGAATCAGCAATAAGTCAAACACAACTTGTCTAAGATGGTATTAACTATGTGTCAAATGGATCACATGTAATACATTACAAGGTGTCAGTCGGCGCTTCACGCTGTTTTGTAATAATACAAGGCTGACACGAGTGCTATGATGGATGATTGATATACATGTACTACTCATGTCGTGATTACCTTTAATTGTTTAACAAAAAACTCAGATGTTCCTAATTAATATGTTTGTGAGATTCGACCTACCATGATTGTAGTTATTTAGGGGATTAAGAATATCATTTGAAGCTTTCCCTTAAGTTCGTTGACGGTTGTTTGCAAGTCTTAAATAAAAGGTCTATCATTGTGAAGTATTTTTTTAATTGTAAAATAAAGCCATTGTGTTTGTAAACTGTTCTTTTGTTGTGTTACGCTATAAGCAACTGCAATAAACATGTTATTCTTATGGATGAGGATTCGAAGTACATACTGTTTCAGGCTATATTGTAGAAACATATTTAAAACTTTAAATGTTTTTAAACAAGTACATGATATATGAGTTGTCTTTAATGTGATATGACACATAACTAATTTCATATTCAGATATATACCTAAAGCCATAAGTTCCCAAACACTTGATGACTTCACTGATTTTCAGATATCCCTTCATATACTTTTTAGCGCTAGTTTGCCTTTAACGCCCAAGGATTCTGGTTCGAAAAAAATGGACCCACATAGGCTTTCTAAGGTTTAATAAAACTTAAAACAGACTACTTATAAAGACGGGTATATATTTCCGAACATAAAACTGATGGAATCTTTAAATAGTTTGAGTGCTAATATATTCCTTCAAATCGAATACAAAATTATTGACAATGCTGTTTACATCTTGTACAATTCTTTAACCAAAAGAAATTTTAAAATGTTAATGTTTTAAAATCAACTGTGATATTGCTGCTATATTGTTAAAAGCGTCAACAAACCAAACTCACTCCTTCATTCACCTTTTCCGAAATGTACATGAATATGAATTGTTGAAACTATGTTCAGACATTTTCATTAAATAGATTGTTATATGCATAAAATTTGCATCACCTTGAGCCTGGATACCCACTTTAGACCACTATTCAATGGATTGTATGTGCTTTAAAAGTAAAATAATCTTGAACAGAGAGGTTAAATCCCATTTCTCCTCACCAACACGTTCAGAGTGAATGGGTGAGTTAGATTTTTACGCCGCTTTTAGCAATATTCCAGCAATATCACGGCCGGGGACACCAGAAATGGGCTTCACACATTGTACCCATATTGGGAATCGAACCCAGGTCTTCGGCGTGACGAGCGAACGCTTTAACCACTAGGCTTCCCGACCGCCCCGAAATACTTTTAGATACTTGATAGGTTCTGATACTGATATAACAAAATAAGTCACATGTGTTTATGGATCCTAAATACTATCAGAAACTATATACCACACATAAATAATAAGTGTATATAATATAACTCAATGCTCATAGTTTACAGATTTATTTATATTTGTAAATAAAAATGTTTGTCTTCTAAAAAATATTCGTAAATCGTTCTAACGAAATCAATGCTGTTTTAAACATACTACGAACAACGCGTTCTGTGTAATCTCACTGGTAAGTTAGATATACCATAACAGCTTCAGAGGAACGACGGATGTCCACATGATTGTATTCAATATGAATCAAAAGAACATAAGACTCAGGTAGCATGCCGCGAATGCGTCTAGGTATCCCTGTAATGTTGTATTACAACACAACAAGAGGGAGTGATTGACACATTGACAGTAGGTGACATGGGGGCCTCTTTGTCACGTGGTGCAGTTTATGAGGTGTTTTATATAATATACAACATCGTGTCTGTAATTTATTGAGGGAATTCACATATATGTTATATATTCTGTAGCCTGTATCGTAGGAGTATCATATTATTTAGTAAACTTGATCGAGAAATAGTCTAGAAACATATTGTATTCTAGGCCACCGGACCATATACATAATTTCAAATTATGTACAATATAATACTTGTATTATCGTTGCGCCTATCGTTATAATGTGCTTCCTGTAGACATGGTATATATGCAAACTTTATTTCATTTGTGAGGAAGAGTTTCATTTTAAGTGTTTTAGAAAAATATAAAAGATGAGAGGTATTGTTTTTGTCATAATAGAAGGGATAAACGGAGATATTCATTTTCAATTTTCATTGTTCCGTAATGGGCATACGCGTATAAATACTGAACGATATGGTCTGAAAGTCATTGTATACAAATGAATCTCAGGTACTACATCATGAGAATGTGTCGATGAATCACTATCAAATAGTGATGATACCATGTGCTCGCGAAAACGTGAGCGTATTCTGACCCACCGGTGGCACGCGTCACAAACACAAGCAAAGGCAAGTCAACTGTCAAACACGGGGACATTATGGTAAAAGTCAAAACAGAAAATTGGGTCGGACATCATTTTTTTCACTGATGCGTCAAATTGGAAAATATCTTCCACATGTCTACCATAAAACGTTTTGAAAGCTTTTCTAAGGCCTTGACTGTTGTAACCCAGATCAAACAACTCTCAGCAAGAGTCGTATGGCGCTCTTTGAAATCTTCGTGGAAAAGTATGCTCGATTGAACCTCAAAAGTACACCAAAGTAGACACTAAAAGCTGGAGCTGCCGGAATATTGCTCGACAAAAAGGGAAAGTTGAAAGCATCCCTCTTGTCACACAGCCTCGTGTATAGATTTTGTTACTCTGGATCTTTATGCATAGATCTAAATATTGACCTTTCACTGACTATTTATAGAACGATATCAGATGATGGATACCCCTGAAGTTATAATTAAACTTGTTGGCCAATTTCCTTGTTTTGATTTTGCCAATCCGAGAAGAAATTGTGACTCTTATGCATAAAGAAACAGGTCAGCAAGGAGGGGAGCATAAACGAAGGACATGGAGTGCCTACTTCTTGCCTGAATGTCCTATTCCCAAACGTAACACAGATGTAACTCTATTTACAGCAACCCCGTTTGTTTTTCCTTAAGTTTGTCGTGTTGATACCAGAGTACATTGCATGATAATATTTTTTTGATATTTTTAACATTTCTATCACATATCAACACTTTGCTTTACCCGTTTTAATTAGATCCATGGCATTATTAATTTCCTCTTAAGTAACGGAAAATTCGCGAACGGAATCGCACAATGGACTCTGGAAAGGGTTTTGTCGCTTTTGTTTCTTTAATATATCTTGACAATTCTTATACAATGTATCCTGACTTATGCTGACTTGCCAGAAGAAGAAGTTTTTTTTAAATCCTTCTTTTGACCTTCCGAACTGATGTTTTCTGCAGCTGCATTCAGCCTTTATGCCGTAACTTCCTCAAAGGACACCTTTGTTTGTCTTCAGGTGAATTTGTTTCGGTTGAGAATCTAGGCGGGTAATTAATTTTCTTGCATTTAATGTTTACTTAAACTGGGTCAGCTGGTGGACTGAAGTCCCCGAGTTTCATCACAAGCTCAGTAGCGTTTATCTATGCTGAGTCAACTACAAAACAAATGTTTGGGCCGAGACATCAAAACAGTCCCCACTGTGTTGCAAAACGATTCCATTAATTTCTTCAACGTTTTTCTTTACTCATAAGCAGCAGAATCTTTGCACTTGTACACAGCAGACGTAATTCAAAAATGAACATGCCGTTTTTATTAGTCTCAACAAAATGAGTAAATGCACTATCGTGTCACAGGATTTTCTCGACCACTTGATTGTCTGGTTTGTTTACAGTTTGCCGTCGCGTGTCAGGAGTACTGCTGTGCGGCATCAGGCGATAGATACTTACTTTTTATGCAAATTGTGTGAGTGGCGGATGCTACCGGTGGAGCAGGACAGTCATGCTATCCTATTCACCAATACCTGCTGTCATTACTATTCCCTATTTTGACTTGTGCCATATGTTCCCGTGTGTTTTTATATGAACAATTGACTTACCTTTGCATGTGTTTGTGACGGTTGCCACCGGTGGGGCAGGATACGCTCACCTGGGCCCGGTTCCACAAAGCGATCTCAGCGGTAAGATGATCGTAACTCCCATACTTAAACATAGCTAAGATCGCTTTGTTGAACGGTATCATTACTATTTGAGAGTGATTCAAAAACACATGCTCATGATTTAGTCGGAATGGTTCTCGACTCTGCTTTATGTAAAGATTTCGTTTGGATATGGAAAGGGTTTTGTCGCTTTATGTGCCCCCACTTTGTGAATTAATCATAAGGAATGAACGTAATGAACAGTATCATCAATACGGCGACACTGTAAATGTATTGTCACGTTAATGCGGAAGGCTCTCTTGTTGCCGTTGTTCATGATCCCGATTAAGTGAATGAGTGTGTTTGAACGAATGTAACGTAACGGTATCATCAATTCTTCACGTGTGGTATGTAGGTTTAAAAGAAGAAACATATAGCATGTATGATTCAAGAAAGTTTATTCAATAAATTATTATTGTTTCATAAATTAGTCAATAAATAGTTCGTGATATCAACGCTTTGAGAGTGCATCACGGGATACCATCTAACCAACATACATAAATATTCAACCTCTCGCATTCACTCAAATATTACACCACAGTTTAGTCAATTCTTTAGTTCATCGCTTCATGAAGAGTCATCATCATGAAGGGGTTCATCCTCTGGCCTCTCTGGTTCCCGCGGTTCATGAAGGCCATCATGGGCAGCATGTTCTCATACCCTTGGTTCATCATGTAGAAGGGGAGCATGTTGTTGCCCTGCCTCGAGTTCATCATCATTCCGAGAGTTGCCATGTGACTTTCTTGGTCCATACCCATCATCATTGGAAGCATGTAAGAGTTGACGTTGTTGGTGTTGCTCTGGTAACCATTTTGAGTGGATGCGACGTTGCTTTGGTAACCATTGTAATCATTCGCTTGGTAGGCGTAGTTGTTTGACATTGGGTAAGCGTTGGTATTCATCGTGGGATAAGCTGGTGCAGGTGCTTGAGCTGCAAGCAAATGATGTTTCATGTGAGTTATCGTTTACTTATGCTAATATTACTTTCCTTATATCGTTTAACTGCTACTGCTACTACTATCATTACTACTACTATTACTACCACTACAACTACCACTGTCACTTGTTGTCTTTGTAACCGTTGTCTTTGGAAACAAAATTACCTTGGTTACCGTTGTTGGTGGACATACTGTTACCATGGTAACCATAGGCCGTGGATACAGTGTTGCCTTGACTGTGATGGCTGTTCATTGGAGGGAAACTAAACTGGTTGACGTTGTTATAAGCATGTGCAGTACTTTGAGCTGGAAAAGAATGATGAGAGTTATGATATTGCAATAGAATTGTGCACAGTGTCTTATCTTTGAGAATATTCATGAACTGTACTCGCAACACAAACTGTACTTATATATAATTATGCAGTTGATTAATTCGCACAGATAAAGATATGTAGTTAATATTTGTAATGTATATATGTATACGCGAGTATTTACTTACCATTGGCTGCAGCGCCAAAGAGAGCTATGCAAAGGCATATGATCTTCATTTTGTCTGAAAAATATACTTTGTATAGTTCAGAATTCTTAACATGCATTCTCAAAACAATATTAATTGCATTTATTTCATGTTCCTGAATGCAACACAGCTATATCAGTAACAACAGTCTTGCATTCCGGTATTTCAGTAAAACTAGCCAATGTATAAATATGTATGTATCATCAGGGCTGATAAAACCAAAGAATTTACCTGGCTTGGATTGTCCCTGTACCGAA
Source organism: Haliotis rufescens (assembly GCF_023055435.1). NCBI lineage: Eukaryota > Metazoa > Mollusca > Gastropoda > Lepetellida > Haliotidae > Haliotis > Haliotis rufescens. The sequence goes on along the minus strand of NW_025963890.1, from coordinate 57,367,725 downwards.
CTAGAGTGCTACTGTAACTAATGAAGCCAATGATTCTATCACCAGCTCAGCTGCAGTTTATAAACCATACGTTACGGAATCAGCAATAAGTCAAACACAACGTGTCTAAGATGGTATTAACTATGAGTCAAATGGATCACATGTAATACATTACAAGGTGTCAGTCGGCGCTTCACGCTGTTTTGTAATAATACAAGGCTGACACGAGTGCTATGATGGATGATTGATATACATGTACTACTCATGTCGCGATTACCTTTAATTGTTTAACAAAAACTCAGATGTTCCTAATTAATATGTTTGTGAGATTCGACCTACCATGATTGTAGTAATTTGGGGGATTAAGAATATCATTTGAAGCTTTCACTTAAGTTCGTTGACGGTTGTTTGCAAGTCTTAAATAAAAGGTCTATCATTGTGAAGTATTTTTTTAATTGTAAAATAAAGCCATTGTGTTTGTAAACTGTTCTTTTGTTGTGTTACGCTATAAGCAACTGCAATAAACATGTTATTCTTATGGATGAGGATTCGAAGTACATACTGTTTCAGGCTATATTGTAGAAACATATTTAAAACTTTAAATGTTTTTAAACAAGTACATAATATATGAGTTGTCTTTAATGTGATATGACACATAACTAATTTCATATTCAGATATTTACCTAAAGCCATAAGTTCGCAAACACTTGATGGCTTCACTGATTTTCAGATATCCCTTCATATACTTTTTAGTGCTAGTTTGCCTTTAACGTCCAAGGATTCTTGTTCGAAAAAAATGGACCCACATAGGCTTTCTAAGGTTTAATAAAACTTAAAACAGACTACTTATAAAGACGGGTATATATTTCTGAACATAAAACTGATGGAATCTTTAAATAGTTTGAGTGCTAATATATTCCTTCAAATCGAATACAAAATTATTGACAATGCTGTTTACATCTTGTACAATTCTTTAACCAAAAGAAATTTTAAAATGTTAATGTTTTAAAATCAACTGTGATATTGCTGCTATATTGTTAAAAGCGTCAACAAACCAAACTCACTCCTTCATTCACCTTTTCCGAAATGTACATGAATATGAATTGTTGAAATTATGTTCAGACATTTTCATTAAATAGATTGTTATATGCATAAAATATGCATCACCTTGAACCTGGATACCTACTTTAGACCACTATTCAATGGATTGTATGTGCTTTTAAAGTAAAATAATCTTGAACAGAGAGGTTAAATCCCATTTCTCCTCACCAACACGTTCAGAGTGAATGGGTGAGTTAGATTTTTACGCCGCTTTTAGCAATATTCCAGCAATATCACGGCCGGGGACACCAGAAATGGGCTTCACACATTGTACCCATATTGGGAATCGAACCCAGGTCTTCGGCGTGACGAGCGAACGCTTTAACCACTAGGCTTCCCGACCGCCCCGAAATACTTTTAGATACTTGATAGGTTCTGATACTGATATAACAAAATAAGTCACATGTGTTTATGGATCCTAAATACTATCAGAAACTATCTACCACACATAAATAATAAGTGTATATAATATAACTCAATGCTCATAGTTTACAGATTTATTTATATTTGTAAATCAAAATGTTTGTCTTCTAAAAAATATTCGTAAATCGTTCTAACGAAATCAATGCTGTTTTAAACATACTACGAACAACGCGTTCTGTGTAATCTCACTGGTAAGTTAGATATACCATAACAGCTTCAGAGGAACGACGGATGTCCACATGATTGTATTCAATATGAATCAAAAGAACATAAGACTCAGGTAGCATGCCGCGAATGCGTCTAGGTATCCCTGTAATGTTGTATTACAACACAACAAGAGGGAGTGATGGGCACATTGACAGTAGGTGACATGGGGGCCTCTTTGTCACGTGGTGCAGTTTATGAGGTGTTTTATATAATATACAACATCGTGTCTGTAATTTATTGAGGGAATTCACATATATGTTATATATTCTGTAGCCTGTATCGTAGGAGTATCATATTATTTAGTAAACTTGATCGAGAAATAGTCTAGAAGCATATTGTATTCTAGGCCACCGGACCATATACATAATTTCAAATTATGTACAATATAATACTTGTATTATCGTTGCGCCTATCGTTATAATGTGCTTCCTGTAGACATGGTATATATGCAAACTTTATTTCATTTGCGAGGAAGAGTTTCATTTTAAGTGTTTTAGAAAAATATAAAAGATGAGAGGTATTGTTTTTGTCATAATAGAAGGGATAAACGGAGATATTCATTTTCAATTTTCATTGTTCCGTAATGGGCATACGCGTATAAATACTGAACGATATGGTCTTAAAGTCATTGTATACAAATGAATCTCAGGTTCTACATCATGAGAATGTGTCGATGAATCACTATCAAATAGTGATTATACCATGTGCTCGCGAAAACGCGTCACAAACACAAGCAAAGGCAAGTCAACTGTCAAACACGGGGACATTATGGTAAAAGTCAAAACAGAAAATTGGGTCGGACATCATTTTTTTTCACTGATGCGTCAGATTGGAAATGTCTTCCACATGTCTACCATAAAACGTTTTGAAAGCTTTTCTAAGGCCTTGACTGCTGTAACCCAGATCAAACAACTCTCAGCAAGAGTCGTATGGCGCTCTTTGAAATCTTCGTGGAAAAGTATGCTCGATTGAACCTCAAAAGTACACCAAAGTTGACACTAAAAGCTGGAGCTGCTGGAATATTGCTCGACAAAAAGGGAAAGTTGAAAGCATCCCTCTTGTCATAAAGTCTCGTGTATAGTTTTGTTACTCTGGATCTTCATGCATAGATCTAAATATTGACTTTTCACTGACTATTTATAGAACGATATCAGATGATGTATACCCCTGAAGTTAAAGTTAAACTTGTTGGCCAATTTCCTTGTTTTGATTTTGCCAATCCGAAAAGAAATTGAGACTCTTATGCATAAAGAAACAGGTCAGCAAGGAAGGGAGCATAAACGTCGGACATGGAGTGCCTACTTCCTGCCTGAATGTCCTATTCCCAAACGTAACACAGATGTAACTCTATTTACAGCAACCCCGTTTGTTTTTCCTTAAGTTTGTCGTGTTGATACCAGAGTACATTGCATGATAATATTTTTTTGATATTTTTCATCATTTCTATCACATATCAACACTTTGCTTTACCGGGTTTAATTAGATACATGGCATTATTAATTTCCTCATAAGTAACGGAAAATTCGCGAACGGAATCGCACAATGGCCTCTGGAAAGGATTTTGTCGCTTTTATTGATTTAATATATCCTGACAAATCTGATAAATGTATCCTGACTTATGCTGACTTGCGAGAAGAAGCAGGTTTTGAAATCCTTCTTATGGACCTTCCAAACTGATGATTTCCTGAAGCTGCATTCAGCCTTTATGCCGTAACTTGCTCAAAGGACATCTTTGTTTGTCTACAGGTGAATCTGTTTCGGTTGATAATCTAGGCGGGTAATTAATTCTCTTGCATTTTATGTTTACTTAAACTGGGTCAGCTGGTGGACTGAAGTCCCCGAGTTTCATCACAAGCTCAGTAGCGTTTATCTATGCTGAGTCAACTACAAAACAAATGTTTGGGCCGAGACATCAAAACAGCCCTCACTGTGTTGCAAAACGAATACATTAATTTCTTCAACGTTTTTCTTTACTTATAAGCAGCAGAATCTTTGCACATGTACACAGCAGACGTAATTCAAAAATGAACATATCGGTTTTATTAGTCTTAACAAAATGAGTAAATGCACTATCGTGTCACAGGATTTTCTCGACCACTTGATTGTCTGGTTTGTTTACAGCAGAGACCATATATGGTCTCTGTTTACAGTTTGTCGTCGCGTGTCAGGAGTACTGCTGTGCGGCATCAGGCGATAGATACTTACTTTTTATGCAAATTGTGTGAGTGGCGGGTGCTACCGGTGGAGCAGGACAGTTATGCTATCCTATTCATAAATACCTGCTGTCATCACTGATTTTCAGTGCTCCATTCATAAAACTTTCACATCTAATTTGCCCTTTACGCCAAATGCAACCTATTTCTGTGGAGAATCTAGGCTAGTACTTTATTTTCTTGCATTAACAATTTATATTTGCGTCGGTTACGGAACGTACAATAAAGGTGTGTGTTCAGTAGTTTCATTACATCGAAAGATCTGAGATGCTAATAGTGCCAGTCTAAATTAGAACTTGGTATCGGGACTTAATACTGTCGTAGCACTATGGTTGTTTTGTAAAACGGGTCCCCGGAACATTACGTTGCAATGACGAAAGGGAAATAATCATCCAGTTACATTAAAACAATCATTCTCTTTTAGAATGTTTGTAAAGATTTGCAATACCCCTCAGATTTAGACGCTAAAACAGTCTATTTAAGTGGCATATACCTTTCAAATGAACACAACAAAGGTACCTTCTTCAATACCCCTAAGGGTAAAGGCCGCGTCCTCGGAGTCAGTATACTGTGTCTGAGTGGGGTCTTCATGTTAACTGTAGCATGGCATCTCAGTGGGCTAGCACTATCAAATCAGCATAAGTCATGGCTAGTACAGGCAGACACACACACTCACACAAACGTGGATGCACGTAGCTATATAATAAGAAATAATAACCTTCATTCCATGTCACCTCATCAACTCATCGTCAGAGTGAGATGCTGAAACAATCTATCTATCTAAATAGTGAATACTTTTCAAATTGTGAAATGTTTTTTCTCCATCAAAAGTACTTCCTTACTCTTAAATTATATTTCAAATAAACGACTCGTTTACGTTGTATAATGTAGAACGTAGAAACAGAGATCGATCTCATACGAGTACACACATCTGTACATACTTCTTATTTTGATATGGTTCGTCTCAATTATATGGTAAATGCCTTCACTTTGAAGCAGCCCTTCCAGTTGCCACTGTTCTTGAAAAGTAAAGCTTTCAAAACGTTTTATGGTAGACATGTCGAAGACATTTTCAAATCTGAAGCATCAGTGACCAAAGTGATGTCCCTGCAATTCCCTATTCTGACTTGTGCCATATGTTCCCGTGTGTTTTTATATGGACAATTGTCTACCTTTGCATGTGTTTATGACGGTTGCCACCGGTGGGGCAGGATACGCTCACTTGGTATCACTACTATTTGAGAGTGATTCATAAACACATTCTCATGATTTAGTCGGAATGGTACTCGACTCTGCTTTATGTAGAGATTTCTATTGGATATAGAAAGGGTTTTGTCGCTTTTTGTGCCCCCACTTTGTGAATTAATCATGTGGAATGAACGTAATGAACAGTATCATCAATACGGCGACACTGTAAATGTATTGTCACGTCAAAGCCTCTCTCGTTGCCGCTGTTCATGATCTAGATTTAGTGAATGAGTGTGTTTGAACGAATGTAACGTAACGGTATCATCAATTCGTCACGTGTGGTATATAGGTTTAAAAGAAGAAACATATAGCATGTATGATTCAAGAAAGTTTATTCAATAAATTATTATTGTTTCATAAATAAGTCAATAAATAGTTCGTGATATCAACGTTTTGAGAGTGCATCACGGGATACCATCTAATAAACATACATAAATAATCAACCCCTTGTGTTCACTCAAATATTTCATCACAGTTTAGTCAATTCTTTAGTTCATCGCTTCATGAAGAGTCATCATCATGAAGGGGTTCATCCTCTGGCCTCTCTGGGTGCCGCGGTTCATGAAGGCCATCATGGGCAGCATGTTCTCATACCCTTGGTTCATCATGTAGAAGGGGAGCATGTTGTTGCCCTGCCTCGAGTTCATCATCATTCCGAGAGTTGCCATGTGCCTTCCTTGGTCCATACCCATCATCATTGGAAGCATGTAAGAGTTGATGTTGTTGGTGTTGCTCTGGTAACCATTTTGAGTGGACGCGACGTTGCTTTGGTAACCATTGTAATCATTCGCTTGGGAGGCGTAGTTGTTTGACATTGGGTAAGCGTTGGTATTCATCGTGGGATAAGCTGGTGCAGGTGCTTGAGCTGGTAGCAAAAGATGTTTCATGTGAGTTATCGTTTACTTATACTTATATTACTTTCCTTATATCGTTTAACTGCTACTGCTACTACTACTATTACTACCACTACAACTGCCACTATCACTTGTTGTCTTTATAACCGTTGTCTTTGGAAACTGAATTACCTTGGTTACCGTTGTTGGTGGACATACTGTTACCATGGTAACCATAGGCCGTGGATACAGTGTTGCCTTGACTGTGATGGCTGTTCATTGGAGGGAAACTAAACTGGTTGACGTTGTTATAAGCATGTGTAGTACTTTGAGCTGGAAAAGAATAATTAGAGTTATGATATTTCAATAGAATTGTGCACAGTGTCTTATCTTTGAGAATATTCATGAACTGTACTCGCAACACAAACTGTACTTATATATAATTATGCAGTTGATTAATTCGCACAGATAAAGATATGTAGTTAATATTTGTAATGTATATATGTATACGCGAGTATTTACTTACCATTGGCTGCAGCGCCAAAGAGAGCTATGCAAAGGCATATGATCTTCATTTTGTCTGAAAAATATACTTTGTATAGTTCAGAATTCTTAACATGCATTCTCAAACAATATTAATCGCAGTTATTTCATGTTCATGAATGTAACACAGCTATATCAGTAACAACAGTCTTGCATTCCGATATTTCAGTAAAACTAGCCAATGTATAAATACGTATGTATCATCAGGGCTGATAAAACCAAAGAATTTACCTGGCTTGGATTGTCCCTGTACCGAACTAGAGTGCTACTGGAACTAATGAAGCCAATGATACTATCACTAGCTCAGCTGCAGTTTATAAACCATACGTTACGGAATCAGCAATAAGTCAAACACAACTTGTCTAAGATGGCAGTACCTATGAGTCAAATGGATCACATGTAATACACTATAAGGTGTCAGTCGGCGCTTCACGCTGTTTTGTAATAATACAAGGCTGACACGAGTGCTATGATCGATGATTGATATACATGTACTATTCATGTCGCGATTACCTTTAATTGTTTAACAAATACTCAGATGTTCCTAATTAATATGTTTGTGGGATTCGACCTACCATGACTGTAGTAATTGAGGGGATGTAGAATATCATTGGAAGCTTTCCCTTGAGTCTTAAATAAAAGGACTATCATTGTAAAGTATTTATTTATTTGTAAAATAAAGCCATTGTGTTTGTTAACTGTTCTTTTGTTGTGTTGCGCTTTAAGCAACTGCAATAAACATATTATCAGCAATAACGTGTATATTCTTACACACATGATCTATGACCGTATTACTTATGCGTGAAACAGACATCATGTAATACACTATAAGTGTGTCAGTGAACCGTTCAAGCCGATTTGTAATACTACAAGGATGACACGAGTGTAATGATAGATGATTGATATGTCATTTAAGTTTGTCCCTTTAAGTTGATAAACAGGAAATCTGATGTTCTGAAACATCATTCTTGCTTTAATGAATGTAGTAGTTTTGGGGATTTAGAATACCATCGGAATCTTATCCTTTGTTGACGGTTGTTTGCAAGTCTCAAATCATTTATTGATGTGTACAAAAAGGCCATTGTGTTTGTGAAATGTTTTTCGTGTTACGCTATAAGCAACTGCAGTGAACATGTTATTTTAATGGCTAAGTGTTGGAAGTCCATACTGTTTTAGGTTATTTTGTAGCAATATATGTTCAAACAAACTTTTAATGTTTTTAAACAAGTACGTAATATGTAAGATGTCTTTTATATTGTATGACACATAATACCTTGTTCAGATGTATATTCAAAGTCATAACTACGGAAACACCTTGTGACTTCTAGTCTATTCTACGATCCATTCTATGCTTTTCACCGCTAGTCTGCCCTATACGATAATTGTATCTTTTTCGTCGGATAATCGAGACAGGTCCAAAACTCCAAATAGACTTTCTAAGGTTTAATAAGAGTCTAACAAAAAACAGACTATTTATACTGACGTGTATCTATTTCTGAACATAAAACTAATGCTATTTTGTTCGAATCAGCACCTTCTATTATTCTGAGTGGTAATATAATCATTCATATCGAACACAAAATGCTTGAAAATTTCATAAACCAAAAGAATTTATTACTATGGATTTTCTAAAATCAGCTGTGATATTGATAAAAACTTCCATGTTCAGTCACTTTTACCTAAATGTACATACGTTTATGTTGAAAGTATGTTAAGACATTTTGCGGTCGGTCGGGTATTTCAATGGTTAAAGCGTTCGGTCGTCACGCCGAAGACCCTGGTTCGATTCCCGACATGGGTACAATGTGTGAAGGCCATTCTGGTGTCTCCCGCCGTGATATTGCTGGAATATTGCTAAAAGCGGCGTAAAACCGTACTCACTCACTCAGACATTTTGATTAAATAGATTGTTATATGTATATGCGCGCAGAAGCGTGTAGAGTTGCGTACCTTAGGCGTGACAGAATCTGAGGATTGTTGGTTTGAATGCAACACGATTATTATCCCTCATAATAACCTATCTTGTTTGTCATCACGATACCGAGTTGGTGGATTTCATCAATGTGTCAAAGTCTGAATCACTTCGTTCTTGACTGTCAGTGACCTTTCCCCTTATATGTACAGTGTAATCTCGATAGTTCAAACTGTTAAAGCCAAACCACTGAATTCACTCACTCACTCACTCACTCAAGACATTTCAGGGCATTAAAATGTATTAACAGTGCGTTAATTTGTATAATGAGCAAACATTCATGTTTTGTGTATGTACATATCATTAGCATATTGAAAACATTTTCAGAGGCATTGCCTAAAAGTCGGGCCGGGCCGGGCCAAGACGGGCCAAAGTGTTACTGGCCAATTACTTCATTATCGGCGATCATACCTACATATAATTGATGCAACATACACACATGACATAAATGAACAATCACAAAACAAAAAAGTGCACCATAAATAAGTAATTCGGATTAAATCGCTTGAAAACCAGAAAGTGGAGCAGTGTGTGAGCGTCGCTGATCTTTGTAACATGTAAAAGAGCAATCGTTAAACGAAATATGATTTGAAACGTATCAAATACTTCTAGTTATCGTGATACAAATTTCCATCTCTGAGCATAGCGTTTATATTTATAGGAACGTTCTATATATAAGTAAATACCACTTTATAATGTCACTGATCGTCGTATGTAAAGCAGACACATTGGTTAAAGTAGACCTCTTCTCCCTATACTCTCAACAGTCACGCAAGTGTTCGGTCCGACTTGGCCCGGGCTGTCAAAATCAACTTAAACCTCACAGATGTATCATCAAATGGATTCACATCTATAGATTAGCATTATATCTACCTAAATACCACTTTATAGTATCAACTTTAAACATACAGATGTATCTTCAAATGTGTTTACATCTATAGATTAGTGTTATATCTACCTATATACCACTTTATAATGTCACGGTACATCGTATTCAAAGAAAACAAGGTGCTCAAAGTGAAGCATTTTTACTGTATTATCTAAAGAAAATCTCTGTCAGAAGTGTTCGGTCCGACTTGGCCCGGGCTGTCAAAATCTAAATACCTAAATACCACTTTATAGTGTCTCAGATCGCTGTACTTAAAGAACACAAGGTGCTCAAAGTGAAGCCCTTTTCCCTCTACATTCTCAACATAGTCTCTATCAGAAGTGTTTTGCTTGTGTTGGGTCGGACTTGGCCCGGGCTGTCAAAATCAACTTTAAACATACAGATGTATCTTCAAATGTGTTTACATCTATAGAGTAGTGTTATATCTACCTACATACCACTTTATAATGTCACGGTACATCGTATTTAAAGAAAACAAGGGGCTCAAAGTGAAGCATTTTTACTGTATTTTCTTAAGAAAATCTCTGTCAGAAGTGTTCGGTCCGACTTGGCCCGGGCTGTCAAAATCAACTTAAACCTCGCAGATGTATCATCAAATGGATTCACATCTTTAGATTAGTATTTTATCGACCTAAATACCACTTTATAGTGTCTCAGATCGCTGTACTTAATAAAAACAAGGTGCTCAAAGTGAAGCCTTTTTCCCTCTACATTCTCAACATAGTCTCTGTCAGAAGTGTTTTGCTTGTGTTGGGTCGGACTTGGCCCGGGGTGTCCAAATCAACTTAAACCTCACAGATGTATCTTCAAATGGATTCACATCTATAGACTAGTGTTATATCTACCTAAATACCACTTTATAGTGTCTCAGATCGCTGTACTTAAAGAAAACAAGGGTCTCAAAGTGAAGCCCTTTTCCCTCCACATTCTCAAGTCGGACCCAACACAAGCCAAACACTTCTGATAGAGAGAATGTAGAGGGAAAAGGGCTTCACTTTTGAGCACCGCGTTTGCTACTGCAATATGAGACACTAAAGTGTTATATAGGTAGATATGATATTAGTCTTTAGATCTATATGTAAAGTATGTGTTGTAATTTTAGAAGTGCTTTGACAGTTATTAACACGTGTCGTTTCAGTCCTATGCCATTCGCGAATATCCACTTGCAGAAAACATCCTGTGTTGGTTTAACACGAATTAGTAAAGGTTAATTAGGGATGCCAAACACGTTACTTAATGAAAGAAGAGTAGTCAAAACACTGTCATTTCGAATTCCTGCCCAGGACAACACACCCCTGCACGCTAAGGTCGGTGAGAAACCTTCTCATCAAAGTAAAGACACAGCCAAGACACTGACTTTTCGGTATGAACTCTCGGTATGTAGCTATAATTATCAGTTTATTACATTGCTGAAGATGCATTTTGATTCAAACTTAAATGAGCAAAACTATACGTTTCTGGACATTTGAGATATGCCTAGACATGCACGTTTCGTTTTATTATTCTGCAATCCATTTTTAGTATTACCCGCTGGCCGGGCCCGGCCCGACTTTTCTTGGCCCGAGTTTTAGGCAATCCAATTTTCAGAAATTTACGTGATTACTTCACTGTATACTGAGGTATGCTAGTGTAAAACTGTACATTTTACAGATAGAAATGAAAGTCATATGTCTCTGTGTAGCTCTCTGTGCCTTGTAGCATACGGTTAGTGCGGTGAACATTCACTATGAACTTGTATCGGGCAAAATATATGTCACTAATCCATGACAAATTTTCAATGGAAAAATATACTAGAATGCATAACGATGGTCTAATTGGTGTTGCCAAATCTGATCAGATAACGCATATTTGCAAAGAGAAAAGAAAGAATGCGTATAGATTGCAATGTTTGTGAATGCGTTTCGCTGGCAATGTTTGTGAATGCGTACAGATTGCAATGTTTGTGAATGCGTATAGATTGCAATGTTTGTGAATGCGTATAGATTGCAATGTTTGTGAATGCGTATAGATTGCAATGTTTGTGAATGCGTTTCGCTGGCAATGTTTGTGAATGCGTATAGATTGCAATGTTTGTGAATGCGTGTAGATTGCAATGTTTGTGAATGCATATAGATTGCAATGTTTGTGAATGCGTTTAGATTGCAATGTTTGTGAATGCGTATAGATTGCAATGTTTGTGAATGCGTACAGATTGCAATGTTTGTGAATGCGTATAGATTGCAATGTTTGTGAATGCGTATAGATTGCAATGTTTGTGAATGCTTTCGCTGGCAATGTTTGTGAATGCGTATAGATTGCAATGTTTGTGAATGCGTGTAGATTGCAATGTTTGTGAATGCGTATAGATTGCAATGTTTGTGAATGCGTATAGATTGCAATGTTTGTGAATGCGTATAGATTGCAATGTTTGTGAATGCGTACAGATTGCAATGTTTGTGAATGCATATAGATTGCAATGTTTGTGAATGCGTACAGATTGCAATGTTTGTGAATGCGTATAGATTGCAATGTTTGTGAATGCGTTTCGCTGGCAATGTTTGTGAATGCGTTTCGCTGGCAATGTTTGTGAATGCGTATAGATTGCAATGTTTGTGAATGCGTATAGATTGCAATGTTTGTGAATGCGTATAGATTGCAATGTTTGTTAATGCGTTTCGCTGGTAATGTTTGTGAATGCGTACAGATTGCAATGTTTGTGAATGTGTATAGATTGCAATGTTTGTGAATGCGTTTCGCTGGCAATGTTTGTGAATGCGTATAGATTGCAATGTTTGTGAATGCGTATAGATTGCAATGTTTGTGAATGCGTATAGATTGCAATGTTTGTAAATGCGTATAGATTGCAATGTTTGTGAATGCGTATAGATTGCAATGTTTGTGAATGCGTTTAGATCGCAATGTTTGTGAATGCGTATAGATTGCAATGTTTGTGAATGCGTGTAGATTGCAATGTTTGTGAATGCGTTTCGCTGGCAATGTTTGTGAATGCGTACAGATTGCAATGTTTGTGAATGCATATAGATTGCAATGTTTGTGAATGCGTATAGATTGCAATGTTTGTAAATGCGTATAGATTGCAATGTTTGTGAATGCGTATAAATTGCAATGTTTGTGAATGCGTATAGATTGCAATGTTTGTAAATGCGTATAGATTGCAATGTTTGTGAATGCGTTTAGATTGCAATGTTTGTGAATGCGTATAGATTACAATGTTTGTGAATGCGTACAGATTGCAATGTTTGTGAATGCGTTTCGCTGGCAATGTTTGTGAATGCGTATAGATTGCAATGTTTGTGAATGCGTATAGATTGCAATGTTTGTGAATGCGTTTCGCTGGCAATGTTTGTGAATGCGTATAGATTGCAATGTTTGTGAATGCGTATAGATTGCAATGTTTGTGAATGCGTTTCACTGGCAATGTTTGTGAATGCGTATAGATTGCAATGTTTGTGAATGCGTATAGATTGCAATGTTTGTGAATGCGTTTCGCTGGCAATGTTTGTGAATGCGTACAGATTGCAATGTTTGTGAATGCGTATAGATTGCAATGTTTGTGAATGCGTATAGATTGCAATGTTTGTGAATGCGTATAGATTGCAATGTTTGTGAATGCGTTTAGATCGCAATGTTTGTGAATGCGTATAGATTGCAATGTTTGTGAATGCGTATAGATTGCAATGTTTGTGAATGCGTATAGATTGCAATGTTTGTGAATGCGTACAGATTGCAATGTTTGTGAATGCGTATAGATTGCAATGTTTGTGAATGCGTTTCGCTGGCAATGTTTGTGAATGCGTATAGATTGCAATGTTTGTGAATGCGTATAGAATTCAATGTTTGTGAATGCGTATAGATTGCAATGTTTGTGAATGCGTGTAGATTGCAATGTTTGTGAATGCGTTTCGCTGGCAATGTTTGTGAATGCGTACAGATTGCAATGTTTGTGAATGCGTACAGATTGCAATGTTTGTGAATGCGTTTCGCTGGCAATGTTTGTGAATGCGTATAGATTGCAATGTTTGTGAATGCGTATAGATTGCAATGTTTGTGAATGCGTTTCGCTGGCAATGTTTGTGAATGCATGTAGATTGCAATGTTTGTGAATGCGTTTCGCTGGCAATGTTTGTGAATGCGTACAGATTGCAATGTTTGTGAATGCATACAGATTGCAATGTTTGTGAATGCGTATAGATTGCAATGTTTGTAAATGCGTATAGATTGCAATGTTTGTGAATGCGTATAGATTGCAATGTTTGTGAATGCGTTTAGATCGCAATGTTTGTGAATGCGTATAGATTGCAATGTTTGTGAATGCGTGTAGATTGCAATGTTTGTGAATGCGTTTCGCTGGCAATGTTTGTGAATGCGTACAGATTGCAATGTTTGTGAATGCATATAGATTGCAATGTTTGTGAATGCGTATAGATTGCAATGTTTGTAAATGCGTATAGATTGCAATGTTTGTGAATGCGTATAGATTGCAATGTTTGTGAATGCGTATAGATTGCAATGTTTGTAAATGCGTATAGATTGCAATGTTTGTGAATGCGTTTAGATTGCAATGTTTGTGAATGCGTATAGATTACAATGTTTGTGAATGCGTACAGATTGCAATGTTTGTGAATGCGTTTCGCTGGCAATGTTTGTGAATGCGTATAGATTGCAATGTTTGTGAATGCGTATAGATTGCAATGTTTGTGAATGCGTTTCGCTGGCAATGTTTGTGAATGCGTATAGATTGCAATGTTTGTGAATGCGTATAGATTGCAATGTTTGTGAATGCGTTTCACTGGCAATGTTTGTGAATGCGTATAGATTGCAATGTTTGTGAATGCGTATAGATTGCAATGTTTGTGAATGCGTTTCGCTGGCAATGTTTGTGAATGCGTACAGATTGCAATGTTTGTGAATGCGTATAGATTGCAATGTTTGTGAATGCGTATAGATTGCAATGTTTGTGAATGCGTATAGATTGCAATGTTTGTGAATGCGTTTAGATCGCAATGTTTGTGAATGCGTATAGATTGCAATGTTTGTGAATGCGTACAGATTGCAATGTTTGTGAATGCGTATAGATTGCAATGTTTGTGAATGCGTGTAGATTGCAATGTTTGTGAATGCGTATATATTGCAATGTTTGTGAATGCGTATAGATTGCAATGTTTGTGAATGCGTACAGATTGCAATGTTTGTGAATGCGTATAGATTGCAATGTTTGTGAATGCGTATAGATTGCAATGTTTGTGAATGCGTATAGATTCCAATGTTTGTGAATGCGTATAGATTGCAATGTTTGTGAATGCGTATTGATTGCAATGTTTGTGAATGCGTTTCGCTGGCAATGTTTGTGAATGCGTATAGATTGCAATGTTTGTGAATGCGTATAGATTGCAATGTTTGTGAATGCGTATAGATTGCAATGTTTGTTAATGCGTTTCGCTGGTAATGTTTGTGAATGCGTACAGATTGCAATGTTTGTGAATGCGTATAGATTGCAATGTTTGTGAATGCGTTTCGCTGGCAATGTTTGTGAATGCGTATAGATTGCAATGTTTGTGAATGCGTATAGATTGCAATGTTTGTGAATGCGTATAGATTGCAATGTTTGTGAATGCGTTTCGCTGGCAATTTTTGGGAATGCGTACAGATTGCAATGTTTGTGAATGCGTATAGATTGCAATGTTTGTGAATGCGTATAGATTCCAATGTTTGTGAATGCGTATAGATTGCAATGTTTGTGAATGCGTATTGATTGCAATGTTTGTGAATGCGTTTCGCTGGCAATGTTTGTGAATGCGTATAGATTGCAATGTTTGTGAATGCGTATAGATTGCAATGTTTGTGAATGCGTATAGATTGCAATGTTTGTTAATGCGTTTCGCTGGCAATGTTTGTGAATGCGTGTAGATTGCAATGTTTGTGAATGCGTTTCGCTGGCAATGTTTGTGAATGCGTACAGATTGCAATGTTTGTGAATGCGTACAGATTGCAATGTTTGTGAATGCGTTTCGCTGGCAATGTTTGTGAATGCGTATAGATTGCAATGTTTGTGAATGCGTATAGATTGCAATGTTTGTGAATGCGTTTCGCTGGCAATGTTTGTGAATGCATGTAGATTGCAATGTTTGTGAATGCGTTTCGCTGGCAATGTTTGTGAATGCGTACAGATTGCAATGTTTGTGAATGCGTATAGATTGCAATGTTTGTGAATGCGTATAGATTGCAATGTTTGTGAATGCGTGTAGATTGCAATGTTTGTGAATGCGTATAGATTGCAATGTGTGTGAATGCGTTTAGATTGCAATGTTTGTGAATGCGTATATATTGCAATGTTTGTGAATGCGTACGGATTGCAATGTTTGTGAATGCGTACAGATTGCAATGTTTGTGAATGCGTATAGATTGCAATGTTTGTGAATGCGTTTTGCTGGCAATGTTTGTGAATGCGTATAGATTGCAATGTTTGTGAATGCGTGTAGATTGCAATGTTTGTGAATGCGTATAGATTGCAATGTGTGTGAATGCGTTTAGATTGCAATGTTTGTGAATGCGTATATATTGCAATGTTTGTGAATGCGTACGGATTGCAATGTTTGTGAATGCGTACAGATTGCAATGTTTGTGAATGCGTATAGATTGCAATGTTTGTGAATGCGTTTCGCTGGCAATGTTTGTGAATGCGTATAGATTGCAATGTTTGTGAATGCGTACATATTGCAATGTTTGTGAATGCGTATAGATTGCAATGTTTGTGAATGCGTATAGATTGCAATGTTTGTGAATGCGTATAGGTTGCAATGTTTGTGAATGCGTATATATTGCAATGTTTGTGAATGCGTATAGATTGCAATGTTTGTGAATGCGTATAGATTGCAATGTTTGTGAATGCGTATATATTGCAATGTTTGTGAATGCGTATAGATTGCAATGTTTGTGAATGCGTATAGATTGCAATGTTTGTATAATTTTGTTCCAGCTCAAGGCCCTACAAATGCGCAAACAACGTTCACCAGTTCAGCCATAAGAATCAAGGGCGCACTCTATCAACCAACAAGCCTTACCACGTAACATTAAAGCCCCCGCACCGGGATATTTTAAACTGAAATTCCCACAGTGGTAGTGGTAATGTTTTTTTGTTACAGGCACCATTTATAAATTTTCAAGCCATGCGACGGCGCCCTTCAAATAATCGAGTCTGGACCAGACAATCTACAGTGATCGATATTGTGTGGAACGATCCCCGCCGTCTGATTACGCTGAGCAATAATCAAGTTAACGAGAGTGATCACCCGATCTATTACGACCAGCACAGTCAGCTGGGTACCTATAATTCTAAACCGGAATACCCACTGGGGTAGTAGTAGTAGTAGTAGTAGTTGTAGTAGTAGTAGTAGCAACAACAGCAATAGTAGTAGACAGTAGTAGTAGTAGTAGTAGTAGAAGTAGTAGTAGTAGTAGTAGTAGTAAGTAGCAGTAGTAACAGTAGTAGGAATGGTGGTGGCGGTGGTAGTAGAAGTAGTAATAGTAGTAGTAGTAGTAGTAGTAGTAGTAGTAGAAGTAATAGTAGTAGCAACAACAGCAATAATAGTAGATAACAGTAGCAGCAGCACTAGTAGTAATTAGTAGCAAAGGTGGTGGTGGTAGTAGAAGTAGCAGTAGTAGTAGTAGTAGTAGTAGTAGTAGTAGCAACAAAAGCAATAGTCGTAGGAAGCAGCGGCAGCAGTAGTAGTAGTAATGGTGGTGGTGGTAGTAGTAGTAGTCGTCGTCGTAGTAGCAACAACAGCAATAGTAGTAGGTAGCAGTAGTAACAGTACTATTAGCAGCGGCAGCAGTAGTAGACGTAATGGTGGTGGTGGTAAAAGAAGTTGTAGCAGTAAAGTTAACGATGACGCACGTGATACATTTTTGCTACCAGAAGCGGCAGCAGTATTAGTAGTAATGGTGGTAGCAGAAGTAGAAGTAGAAGAAGAAGTAGTAGTAGAAGCAACAGCAATACACAGTAGTAGGTAGCAGTAGTAACAGTAGTAGTAGCAGCGGCAGCAGTAGTAGTAGTAATGGTGTGGTGGTAAAAGAAGTTGTAGCAGTAAAGTTAACGATGACGCACGTGATACATTTTTGCTACCAGGCCAAGCCTCTGCACCAGCTTACCCCACGACAAATACCCATGCTTCGTCTACCAGTCTAACAACAGCAATATCTTGTTGTCTGACATTGGTTACCAAAGCAACGCCGCATCCACCAGAAATGGTTACCAGAGCAACACCAACAACGTCATGAAGTGTTGAATAAGGAACATTGACAAAACCATCACAGCTATGAATGTCAGAGGAGTACTTATCTGCGTACCCGTGAAGATCAGGGATAGAATAGGTCTTCAGAAACCCATGCTTGCCGTATGGTGCGACTAACGGGATCGGGTGGTCAGGCTCGCTGACCTGGTTGATGGATGTCATCGTATCCAAATTGCCATGGATCGATGTTCATGATGTCAATCACTAGATTGTCTGGTCTAGACTCGATTATTTACAGACCGCCGTCATATAGCTGGAATATTGCTGAGCGGCGTTAAACAGAAAACAAACAAACAGATACACTTATCTATGAATGATTAACCAATACCTTTATATAATGAGTGTTTATTGAATAACATCTCTCTTTTAATGTAATGTTATTGCGTTTGTTTATTTCACACTATAGCTACTAGTGAGTGAGTGAGTGAGTCAGATTTTACGCCGCTTTTAGAAATATTGCAGCAATATCACGGCGGGGGACACCAGAAATGGGCTTCTCACATTGACCCATGTCGGGAATCGAACCCAGGTCATCGGCGTGACGAACGATCTCTTTAACCGCTTGGCTACCCGACCGCCCCCCATAGCTACTATATTAACAGTGTCGTTTTAACTGTATTGTTGTAAGGTGAGTGCACAACACTCTGTTTTACATTGTGAGTGAGTGAGTGAGTTGGGTTTAACGCCGCTTTTAACACTATTGCAGTTATATCGCGGCGTGTCAGCTTAATGTGGGAGGAAAGCCGAAGTGATGCAGGTCTAAGAGGTTTATCACTTCGGTGAAACCCACGAGCACGGGTATGGTGCTGACAAACCTAGAAACATAATTTGGGCGAACCGGGATTCGAACCCACAATCATAGGTTTCTGGCGTGCCCAAGGGACGCAACTCTGCACAGCGAATCGCGGCGCATAAGACGACTGGGCCACCCGTGCCCCCGTTTTACATTGTTGTCCCAATAGTGACAGTTGAGCCCTATTGCTGCACGCTCGACACAATAGAAGCGCCGTTGAAATTGCAGTTTATCTCCTAGTAACTCCCAAAGCAAGGATAACATTCACGTTAACGTGTTAAGCGATGAGCCATAAGAGCAACTCTCTTCATCTGTATGGCGTTTGGGGTTTCAATAAAGAGAAAGTTAATGCAACTCTGTAAATATTTCACTTTCAACCAATAGTTGATAACAGGAGCATTTATTCTTGCCTTGTCGGAACGATGGCACACAATCAGCCAAGTACATGTTCTGTCCTTGAATTTCCCCAAAATGTTTCAATGCAGAAACTATTAGAGATTACAAGACCCGGGGAATTGGGATAGAATAGGTCTTCAGCAACCCATGCTTGTCGTAAAGAGTAGTAAGAGGCGACTAATTGGATCGGGTGGTCAGGCTCGCTGACTTGAATGATGCATGTCATCGTATCCCAATTGCGTGGATCGATGCTCATGATGTCAATCACTGGATTGTCTGGTCCAGACTCGATTATTTAAAGACCGCCGTCAAATAGGTGCGGCGTTAAAAACAAATAAACAAACAAACAAATAAATAGAGATTACAAATTGAGCATTTTCTAATTTTGGAACGTCCCATTGGAACCTTTAATGATAAGTGGTGGCCATGGAGGATACAGTCAAGCCAACGGAATCAGGTGCATGGTCGTACTCACGGTAAATGCAGCATTGATGTAGATATAGTAACGCAGTTGTACGCGTACAAGACGATTTTTGCATTGTCTGCGTTCCTAAAAATATTAGTATAGCTACCGATAATGTAGAAGTATTACTTCTAATTTCTGGAAGTGGTTGTACATTATATTAAAGGCTGGTTTTTTTCTCAAATCGTGACAAACATATCAGCAAACTATATCTATGGTAAATGTTATTTCTTACACTCATGTGACGTCACTCATAATCGATGTGTTATATATATTTGCGCCAGAGTGATCGTGAAAATTGACAAAAAACGAACAGATTCGATGCTTTTATTCTCTGGTGCCACTTAAGGGTGTGTAAGAAACATATGACTGAACTCATGCCTGTCGCTTTCCCCCGTTAGATAGGTTTTGAAGCCACTTGGGTAAGATAAATGGTATCTGACAGACACTCGTGTAGTTATCTCTATATTCTATTCGGGTCTTGCATTGCCAAGCAACACAGCAGTGATTGGATTGAAGGTAATCTTGAACAAATGCGTATGCTTATATAATGTTAGTTTTCCTTCCAAGCGGAAGTTGTATACGATATCTGTGATCTTTTCCAACATGCAATTGTTATCCGTATCCTGTTATTCAAATTAGCGCTGTCTATATATATATATTGGATCATTGGTTATTTCTCATAGACCCGTCTGTCTATATATATATATTGGATCATTGGTTATTTCTCATAGACCCGTCTGTCTATATATATATATATTGGATCATTGGTTATTTCTCATAGACCCGTCTGTCTATATATATATATATATTGGATCATTGGTTATTTCTCATAGACCCGTCTGTCTATATATATATATTGGATCATTGGTTATTTCTCATAGACCCGTCTGTCTATATATATATATTGGATCATTGGTTATTTCTCATAGACCCGTCTGTCTATATATATATATTGGATCATTGGTTATTTCTCATAGACCCGTCTGTCTATATATATATATTGGATCATTGGTTATTTCTCATAGACCCGTCTGTCTATATATATATATATTGGATCATTGGTTATTTCTCATAGACCCGTCTGTCTATATATATATATATTGGATCATTGGTTATTTCTCATAGACCCGTCTGTCTATATATATATATTGGATCATTGGTTATTTCTCATAGACCCGTCTGTCTATATATATATATTGGATCATTGGTTATTTCTCATAGACCCGTCTGTCTATATATATATATTGGATCATTGGTTATTTCTCATAGACCCGTCTGTCTATATATATATATTGGATTATTGGTTATTTCTCATAGACCCGTCTGTCTATATATATATATTGGATCATTGGTTATTTCTCATAGACCCGTCTGTCTATATATAAATATTGGATCATTGGTTATTTCTCATAGACCCGTCTGTTTATATATATATATATTGGATCATTGGTTATTTCTCATAGACCCGTCTGTCTATATAAATATATTGGATCATTGGTTATTTCTCATAGACCCGTCTGTCTATATATATATATTGGATCATTGGTTATTTCTCATAGACCCGTCTCCCAATTGCGTGGACCGATGCTCATGATGACAATCACTGGATAGTCTGGTCAAGACTCGATTATTTACAGACCGCCGTCACAGAGCTTGAATATTGCGCGTTAAATAACCAACCAACCAACCATCCAACCTCATACCTCATACTTTTTTTACCGATGTACTGATGAATGTTGATATATATAATTATTATACATTTTCACCGAACAACCATGCCGCGATTAGCCTTTCTTTAACTTTCGATATCATCCCATATTTAGTTGAACTCAAATGGTAATTATAGTAATTATATCATCCATCTAAGGACCAGGGACCGGGCAACCTATTGAAACTGAAGCCAATAAGTAATTTTGAAAAAAAGTGTCTATAATTTACGTTTGCTGTATACGGCATGTATTTATATGGCCATAGCAATCATTGTACTATCGCAAACATACTAAAATTATCTCAGAAGACAGTTTAATGTAATACTAATACCCATGGTTGACAATCGAACTGATGACACACGCTAAACATATGATGCAAACATGTTATGCATAACATTTTCTGTTTTGTGCTTCCGCTAATTAAAATGAAGCCGTGAAAATCACACATTGATAGATTGAGGTGACCGATCGCGTTGGTCACAGAAACATACCCGTTGATGACACAATGTTGTTTGGACAATAAAGTAACATACCAGTTGTCGTGAAACGTTCCTGTATTATAACGTAAAGGAATCTGTACGAGAAAGAATTTCAAATGAACTGTGAATATTTACATACATACTTCCATAGCAAGATTGATCTCAAAGCCTAATATGACAGCGACAATGACAATGACAATCTTGGTTTGTCCTTTAGACCAACAGACCCATATAACACATTTACTTACTTACATATTCCTGCAGCTTCAGCCCTTAGTGTCTACTTTTCACAACTTTTGAGGTACAATCGAGTATGCTTTCTCTATCAAGATTTAAAAGAGCGTCATACACCACTTGATCAGAAGTTGTTTGATCAAGGTTAGAACATTTAAAGGCCTCAGTGAAGCTTTCAAAACGTTTTATTGTAGAGGGCATTTCCAAATTTGACGCTTCAGTGACAAAACTTCTGCAATTCCCAATTGACTTGTACCATATGTTCCCGTGTTTTTTTTCAGGTGAACAGTTGACTTGCCTTTGCATGTGTTTGTGACAGGTGCCACCGGTGGGTCAGGATACGCTCACCTTTTTCGCGAACACCTGATATTATCACTATTTGATAGTGATTCACAAGCACGTGCTCATTATATTGTCGGAATCGTACAATCGACTCAGTTTTGGGCAAAGATTCCTTATGAATTCTGAAAGGGCTTTGTCGCTTTTATTAACTAAGAACCACTTAAACAAACTGTATAATCAGTTCAGTGGCATTACATCTAAATGTAGACATACAAAACATCAATACCATATAATTCGAAAGATTTTATTCAATGACTATATATGAAATATGCAGCTGATTAATAAATAATGATGTAAGTAATGACTGCATCGAGGATGTTCATCCGGAAAATGCTTAAATAACCAACCCCTTGTATTCCCTTCATAAATATAAATGACACAGTTAAGACAATGTTCCTCAGTTCATCGCTTCACTAAGAGTCATCATCATGAAGGGGTTCATCCTCTGGCCTCTCTGGTTGCCGCGGTTCATGAAGGCCATCATGGGTAGCATGTTCTCATACCCTTGGTTCATCATGTAGAAGGGGAGCATGCTGTTGCCCTGTTTGGAGTTCATCATCATTCCGAGAGTTGCCATGTGATTTCCTTGATCCATACCCATCATCATTGGAAGCAGGAAAGAGTTGATGTTGTTGTTGCTCTGGTAACCATTTTGAGTTGACGCGGCGTTGCTATGGTAACCACTGTAAGACGACATGATGTTGCCGTTGTTCCCTCGGTAGGCGTAGTTGTTTGACATTGGGTAAGAGTAGGTATTCGCCGTGGGGTAGGCTTGGATGTTCAAGGTAGGATGACTTGATGGAGGGGCTTGAGCTGGTAGCAAAAATGTTTCATGTGAATTAAGGTTTACTACTACTACTACTACTACTACTACTACTACTACTACTACTACTACTACTACTACTACTACTGCTGCTGCTGCTGCTACTACTACTACTTCTTCTTCTACTACTACTACCGACCATAATCATAAGAGATCGTTTTAACCATTTGTTCGTTTTTGGTAATTTTCATTTTATCAAGCCTATCGACCATGTGATTTCGACATTAAATACACGCAATTATAGCATTTTCTATGCGTCTTACATACTAATAGACATGATTCGCAGAGTACAATATATATCTCACGTCTTAAAGAAGTGTTGTGGGGTGAGAGGTATAGGTACGTATACATATTTGAGGAGCGGTAGAACATTATCTTTATAAGAAATCCATGATATGTTTACTTACCGTAAACTGCAACGCCAAACAGAGCTATACAGATGCAAAATACTTTCATGTCTGTATGTTATTTTCTGTAAAGAGAAATTGTGAATATTCATCATATATTCAATACAATATTAGCGGACTGGGTTTAGTTTTACACCGATTTGAACAGTATTTCCGTTACATCACGTCGTGGCAGCGTCATGTTGGAAGTAAGCCCGAACAGATGCAGACCTTTGGCATTTACCACTTTGGTGAAATCCAAAAGATTAGTACGCAGTTGACAAGCTGAAGCTGGGATTTGAACTCAGGATCATAGGTTTCTGGCACGCCCCAGGAACAATATTATATATTTGAAACTAGTTTGTAAGTGAGTGAGTGAGTATGGTTTTACGCCGCTTTTAGCAATATTCCAGCAATATCACGGCGGGGGACACCAGAAATGGCCTTCACCCATTGTACCCATGTCGGAAATCGAACCCGGGTCTTCGGCGTGACGACCGAACGCTTTAACCACTAGGCCACCCGACCGCCCTGAAGTCGCTGAAACCGTGTAACACCAGAATCCGCCGCATAAACTTTGAATATTGTTACCGCACCCCCACCGCCCCGTTTGTGAGTAGAGTGTATATGTTATATAAGGTGATGGTGAAAAAAGCATCAGTATATTACCAACTATAAAATAAAACATTTTCCTGAAGAAAATCCTCAAATAATTTAACATCAGTATAACAATGCATGCTAAAAACCAGAACATTGCAAAAAGCAATTGATCCAGTTGCATTGAAAATACCATTGATAGGAAGACCTCAACTCACCTGGGCCTACGTCAGTTAACAAGCAAGAGGAGATGTGTCTGGTGAGCGACAACAGAGACGGTTCCCAATATATACTGTACACTGGATGTGAATGGCATTAAGACACGTCAAACGAGTTGATACATCTTCATCAAACATGTCACAATTACATAACACATGAACTAATCGTGGTACATATTACACTATGTCCTGCACCGCGACTGTCCCTGCAGGCGTATGGACACAGTGGGGTAAGCTGTAACAATAACGAGGGATGTACACATGCATCTTGCGTGTCACCAGGGAGTATGTTCATGACATAAGTGTACATTTAGAGCATCATTTAGAGATTAGGTCATGGCTAATGACCACAGGAAGATACAAGCACCTGTCCGGAATACAATATACCTTTGCCATTGAGGGCTGTAACTTAAATTAGTTTGACATCTTTGCTTTAGATATGATTCGTGTGATCTTAACTATGAATTACTGATCTCACTTGCATTGTCTGGCTTATTTCTTTATTTAATTCCCATTTTGTTTAAAGTTTTAATATACGATTATGATCTATTATGAAATCACCATAGTATATTAAGAGTGATGTTTGAACACATATAATTGTTTTCAAGTAAGAAATGATTGTCGTATTGTGTTGGTTTACTGGAGTATGAACGCTTTGAACAGTGTAAACGGCGCAGCTTGCGACAGTATTGGCGAGATTTACGAAGTTCCAAATTTTCAAGGTCATTTTAAATAATTTTGGTTTGCCTAAAATGACAGTGGATGATATCACTGAACAGTGAATTTCCCACAGAATTGAAATCTTGTGTGCCTTATGTATATTTATTAATTTAATTATTTTCTACTTCAACGTGACCGCCGTCATATAGCTGGAATATTGCTGAGTGCGGCGTTAACAACAAACAAACAAAACTTCAACTTGAGAGTTGAAGAAGAGGGACACATATGTCCCTCTGGCATCCATTGCTTAATGCGAATATGTAATTAAGTGTTTTAATGAAACGTTGTTAAAATAGGATTATTATTATTGTTATTATATTGTTATTATATTGTCCAATATTGCCGATCTTCAAGATCGTGGTAAGCAGTGGATCAAAGAGAAATCTTCAACTCGGGGATTCATCGTGAAAAGTAGTTCCGGTCAAAAATCGTATAAACGTCAAAAGGTGAAGATATACTTTGTAAACGTCACTTTTTGAATTTGATGAAGCAGCAAATAAACCAGTCACATCCCGGAAATCCTCACACAAGTTTTGTTTCTGCTTTCTGCCCTTATTTCAATATCATTTCAATACAAATATATGGTACCGTAGATGTACGTCTCTATGTATATGTATTATGTTGATGGAGAAGGACAATTGCAAAAAGGACAATTGTCCCCTAGGACAATTACCACCTATTTCATTTATACATTGTTGTTCAACGCCACACTCATCAGCATTGCAGCTGTAAATATAAAACGTCCACGCCAGAGAATAACCAGTCTCGATTATCCGCCGAAACAGATTTCATTTGACTTGAATTTATCAATGAAAATCAGGTGTCCGCGAAAGAGGGACGCATGTTATTATCCTGCCCTACCGATAGCCCAGCTATTAACACAACTTGTATATAAAAGGAAGTATTTTGTTGCTACCTGTAAGTGGTCGAATCAAGACCAGGGAACCCAGTGATTAATATTTATGTGTAACGATCCACACCTTACGGGTTCGGTAAAACACAAAAATCGAAGTCACCGAGTCCCACCACCTGATCCGTTTAGTCCTCTTTTACGACCACCACAGGTTCACGTGACCTTAACTAACCCACGGGTATTGTATGCAGTGGATGAACGCCCAAGTAATGGTCGCAAGGCTGGAATCTGACATTACCCAAATTTATATCATAGTTTCTTATACCTTACACCAAGGAAGCACCGCGGTTACAGATATTGTCTGATGTAGGTTTCGTTATTCCAATAGTAAACAGGTTAAGATGAAACCGTTTGGACGAAAGAATGTAAAACTTTCCACAATACAATTGATGCACAAAGTAGGAATATGTGTGACTCAATGTCAGCGGGCTGACAATACCCATGTGAATAAAGCTGCAAAACCCTTTCCATATCCAATAGAAATCTCTGCATAAAGCAGAGTCTATAGTACGATTCCGACTATATCATGAGCATGTGTTTATGAATCACTACCAAATAGTAATGATACCAGGTGTTCGCAAAAAGGTGAGCACCCGTCACAAACACATGCAAAGGCAAGTCACTTGTTCATCTGTAAAAGAAACACGGGAACATATGGTACAAGTCAAAATAGGGAATTGCATCGGGCATCATTTGTGTCACTGATGCGTCAAATTTGGAAATGTCAACCATAATTTTTTGGGAAAGCTTTACTGAGGCCTTGTATGTTGTAACCTTGATCAAACAACTCCTGAGCATGAGGTGTATGACGCTCTTTGAAATCTGGGTAGAAAGAGCATGCTTGATTATACCTCAAAAGTTGTGAAATGTAGACACCAAGGGCTGGCATGGGCGGATACAGATTTTTGGAAAAGGGGGGTGCACAATTAAGATCTATTTATTGTCTTTGGTGGTAATTTATACAGAAATAAAGATATTTTTTTTAATAGAAAAAGTACAGATAATCGACGTGAGGATTGTGAGAATATGCGGGAAATACCAAACCTAACCCACCTGTTCGTAAAATGGAATCGTCCGACATTGCCGAGGTCGTATTCTATTCAGGGAGTCATCATTATTATAATTTGGGTAAAAATGTTTAAAGCTTGGTCATTTGATCAACCTCCTTAAAGAGGCTGTACATATTGATATCTCATATAAAAAATAAACGAATTCGAATTTGTTGTAGTTTTCGTTTTGCATTTTCTGAAACTAAATTCACATGAAAATGTGCTCTTCGCAGCTTTCATATTGACTTACACAAGTTTGTTTTGGATTACTATTATCGTAATATATATAACCTATCGTGGTTGGTGACCACATATCAGTCTCATTGTGTGGTGTATGTATTTATGCCATATGTGTGTCATGCCAGTATCAGATTAATTGAAACGCTTGAAAGGATACTAAACGGCGGTGTAGTTTTTTCATGGCTATATATGGTGCTGACCCATAATTCATATAGCTATATGTATAACACGAATCTAGTGTATGTGGATGGTATGGACTAGTAATTCACGCTAAAACTATATGTATTCGTATAGCTGTATGTACAACACACGAATCTAGTGTATGTGGATGGTATAGACTAGTAATTCCCGCTAAAACTATATGTATTTGTATAGCTGTATGTACAACACACAAATATAGTGTATGTGGATGGTATAGACTAGTAATTCCCGCTAAAGCTATATGTATTTGTTTAGCTGTATGTACAACACACGAATCTAGTGTATGTGGATGGTATAGACTAGTAATTCCCGCTAAAGCTATATGTATTCGTATAGCTGTATGTACAACACACGAATCTAGTGTATGTGGATGGTATAGACTAGTAATTCCCGCTAAAGCTATATGTATTCGTATAGCTGTATGTATAACACACGACTAAAGTGTATGTGGATGATGTTGGCTAGTAATTCCCGCTAAAGCTATATGTATTTGTATAGCTGTATGTATAACACACAAATATAGTGTTTGTGGATGATATTGGCTAGTAATTCCCGCTAAAGACATTTGTTTTTGTGTAGCTATGTGTATGTAGATCCTAGTTGGACTTAGTAAAACCCTCCTTACTGACTCACTAACTCACTGAAAGAAGTTGAGAAAAATATGCGATATTTAATTGTTAGATTTTATTTCACGGTTCACTCAGAATATTCATTCCATTTGCAATACCAACTGCTTGAAATATAAGTACCTTCTGTGAGAAGAACAGTTAAGTGACAATCACATCACGTGAAGGGGTTAATACTAGTAACTAAACGATGAACTAATGAACTAATATTGATTCAGTTGTACATTTGAAAAGCCTTGTCGATGATTGAAGTTGCTGATGATGTTTGTAAAAAATCATAAAATATCAGTGTATTTCAAGGTTTTACGTGAAGGCGACCATTGTCAAGTGTCATTGGCCAACGAGTAAAACTGCTTTCTATAAAAGAGAATGGTACAAAGAGATATTGTAACATGTCAATGCATCTTTATTGCTTAGTCCTCAGAAACACTAAACTGTCAGGGGTCGGTAATAGCTGGGCAGTTAGTTCGTACATCTATAAATAGGTGACATGAAATGGATAAATTAAGACAATCAGAGGGTTGTGGTTACATCATCTCGCTTCCAAGAAACATCATCGTCATAGGGTCGAAGCCTCGTCCGCCTCTCTGGTTGCGATTGCTCATGAGAGCCATCATGGGCCACATGTTGTCGACGCCGTTCATCATGGCGAAAGGGAGCATCATATTGTTGGACTGCCTTGGGTTCATCATCATGCTGTACATGGCCATCCTGCGCCCGTTGTCACCCCCCATCATGAAAGGGAGATAGTTCATGGGGGACTGGGCAGCGTTGTTGGCGTGGTGATTGTTGGTGGCAGCCGTCGGGTGGTTGTTATTGAAGACATTACTGGCATGGGACAAGAGAGCGCCTGGCATCGGGCTCGGATGCTGTGCAGGTGCGAGGGGTATGCCGTTGACGTTGTTGCCGAGGGGAACGCTAGATGCCGTCATTCCGGGGGCAACACTGTTCTGAGCTGAAAAAGAACATATTTCCAGTCATTCTTCAAAGGAAAACATTGTATTCTATGAAATATGTTTGGAATATCTTTAGACATGCATCGGGCTCGGATGCTGTGCAGGTGAGAAAGGAACACCGTTTCCGAGGGGCACGTTGGACGCTGTATTCCCGGGGACGACACTATTCTGAGCTGAAGCAGTTGTTTTGAAAAAAGAACTGTTATTCTCATATCTAAATAGAACGTAATCAAGGGAAATATTGCGGAAATATGGCCCGAAAACAGCATTAGGAAATACAGGAATTCGTCGTACTAACTCGGCCACATTTTATGCAATGTGCAGTCGTTTGTTTTCAGGGGACACGAAAGCATTACGAACATTTATTTTTGAAGCTGCCATCACCTACCATGAATAGTGACTGCCACGAAGGCGAAAAGAGCACAAATTGCTGTCTTCATGATTCGTCTTTCCTGCAAGAGATAAACAACAACATTAATAAAAGAAAATACACGAATGAAGCCCATTTCTGAAGTCCCCCACCGTGTTATTGCTGGAATATTGCTAAATGCTGGACTTCCTCATAGATAACATCTTTGGGAATTTGGGATGGGACATTCAGACGATGCAGGCATCACCATGGGCACCGACTGTGCTCCTCTCCTTACTGATCTGTTTCTTTGTGTATACGAATGAGAACGTCTTCGCGGTTAGACAAAATTAAAACAAGGGAATTTGGTCATGGTGAGTTGAGGAGAACTGGGGTTTAACGTCGTTATTGCACTAAAATAGCGACGTGCATGCACGTGGGTGTGGGTGTGTGGCTGCTTGTACTAGTCCGGACTGATGCCCATTAAAAGTGCTAGTCCACTGAGATATCATGCCGCAGTTTAACACAGTATACTGACTCCGAGCCGACCAGTCCTTGTTTTAGCCCCTTAATGCCGAGCGCCAGATAGGGTAACAACAAATACCATCTTTTAACGTCTTTTGGTACGACGCGGCAGGGGATCGATCCCGGACCTGCCGCTCTCCGGGCGGACGCTCTACCACTAGACCACGGAGGCGGTCGAGTTTGGTCAAGACGTTTAACTTAAGCCTTAGTTATATCGATAATCTGACATCTCTCAATAACGTAAAAAAGCTTATTCCCTTCCACTGATTTACCAACCTGACATATAAGAATCAATCTCACCTATTTGATATGTAGATCTATGCATAAAGAATCACGAAACATTTGAGCACATTACCAAATTTGACGCATCGGAGACTAAAATGATGCCCAATGTACATCCCCATTTTGATTTGTACTATTTGTTCCCGGTATGCTTTAGATGAACAATTCACTTGCCTTTGTATGTGTTTGTGATGGGTGTGGGAGAGGATGCGCTAACCTTTGTACGACCTCCTGGTATTAAACACGGTGTTAACGGGGCAATACACACCACACACTCTCAACGTATACTTAGCCTATACATATCCGAAGCTATATATGATACAAATAGTTGACGTTTCCTTACCTTGTGCTGCTTCTGAACCAGAGCTGAAGCCAGGGATGATGTGTTGAATGTCAAGCACTGAGCCTTTTATATCCCCTGGTGTGGCGGTGGGTCGTGGTCTCCCGTCAGCAATACATTACCCGTCTACATAATGTGCATGATGTAAGTTGTCAAGTGACCATGTCTGCATGACTTGGTTATCACATAATTCTTGTTGTATGTCGGTATAAACATGTCGCAACGATCATCTTAAACTTACACGAAGTTCGTATTGAATAACAGTCTTCTCTTGATTAACACGAGGCCAGTTGACATCAAAGTATTCCTGTAGTTGTGGATAGGCTAATGAATTGAAGTGCCATTGTGCCATGTACTCTATGTTCGTACATGTATAAGTCCAGAATACCCAACTCTAATCATATTTGACATATTATCTCATGTAGTTTCTTTAAGGATGACTCAAATGCGTCTTACAAAATAAAATCTGAACGATTCTTTAATCGGTAATTTGTAAACACCAATGTTTGAATATGAATATGAGCTAATGTTTATTTGTCTGGGTATCCTCGTCTAAATGAATATGCATTACATATTTTGTATACTCAAAGAACCTCCTCGGACTGGACAAGGTACATAACATTGACAATATCTGTGTGTACCTGGTATTGTTTTTATATTAAATAATGATTCAGAATTGCATCTCTCAAAGCGGATTCGGCTCTTGCAAATTGACATTCCTGGCATAATTCAAGCCTTCCAAATATCATTTTGTTTGTCTGGACAAGTTATGTTACATATATCAAAAGAAAATTGAATGATTAAACTGGGCCAAATTCTCAGTTTCATACACCAAAATGAGTGAATGAGTTTGGTTTTACGCTGCTTTTAGCAATATTTCAGCAATATCACGGCGGGGGACACCAGAAATGGGCTTCAGACATTTTACCCATTTGGAGATTCGAACCCGTGTCTTCGGCTTGACCAACAACCGCTTTAACCACAAAGCTTCCCCTCCGCCCCGTTTCAAACGAGATACTTATCACAACGCATGACACTTACAGGAAG
The DNA here is from genome assembly GCF_023055435.1 of Haliotis rufescens. NCBI lineage: Eukaryota > Metazoa > Mollusca > Gastropoda > Lepetellida > Haliotidae > Haliotis > Haliotis rufescens. Next base: position 57,336,335 of record NW_025963890.1, on the reverse strand, counting down.
TAGACACCTAGACATTCCCATTGTACTTGGACAGGCTCCGCGAATCCCAGGTTTCTATGTTTACCCGCTTATGGAGTAGGTTACTAAGTCACAAATTGGGGCGGTCGGGTAGCCTACTGGGTAAAGCGTTCGCTCGTCATGCCGAAGACCCGGGTTCGATTCCCTACATGGGTACAATGCGTAAAGCCCATTTCTGGTGTCCCCCGCCGTGATATTGCTGGAATATTGCTAAAAGCGGCGTAAAACCATACTCACTCACTCACTCACTCACTCACTCACTCACTCACTCACTCACTCACTCACTCACTCACTCACTCACTCACTCAGAAATATCAGAATCTCTATTGTTAAATACTTTTACTGGCAATGCAATATTTACCCTAGTCGCTTGGATATTAATTAATTAGCCGTAACTGTTCTTGTTTATTATATTAATTGTAATAAAAAGTAACTAAAAATAAACTACTAAGTATAAATAATGATTATAAACATTATACATCAAAACAAATTATTGCGAAATGTTTATGTCCTTTGATCTATTATTCATTTAAACGGCTGTCAGCTACCTGGTTTGACCTCATAAATGGTTTGTTGTGTTCAAGTGAGAGTGAGTGAATGAGTGAGTCTTGTTTAACGCCGCTTTTAACAGTATTCCAGTCATATCACGGCGTGTCAGCTTAATGTGGGAGGGAAGCCCGAAGTGATGCAGGTCTCAGACGTTTACCACTTCGGTGAAACCCAGAAGCACGGTTTTGGTGCCGACAAACCTAGAAACATAATAGGGGCGAACCGGGATTCGAACCCACAATCATAGGTTTCTGGCGTGCCTAAGGGACGCAACTCTGCACAGCGAATCGCGGCGCCTTTGACGACTGGGCCACCCGTGCCCCCGTTCAAGTTAGAAGTTGGATCAATCTGTTGAACAATATTTGCCATGTCGCTATTATTATTACTGATTTTCACTTATTAATATGTTGTCTGCAGCTACTTTCATCTTTGAGTAGACTTTGGATTTAAACACATGGTCTCCTTTCTGCCTTGATTAACAATGGGCGAGAAGATTTTAACGGCACTTCTGGAACGAGAATATGGTTGTGAAGGGGTACAATGCATTATCAATATAGAATGGGTATGAAGCATGTGATGTTTCTTGCTTGAGTCCATCACTAACGTGATAACGGTGATAGAAACTACACCGTAACGTCGCTCCTAATTGTAATAAAGAAGTTGTTCATCCATATAGCTTATCCTTACCTTGTACTCCAACTTCTAAATGCCTCTCCAAGAAGAGCTATAAGAATCTGATAATCGACCTGTGAAGACCCGGGGTAGAATAGGTCTTCAGGAACCCATGCTTGCCGTAAAAGGCGACTATGCTTGTCGTAAGAGGCGACTAACGGGATCGAGTGGTCAGGCTCGCTGACTTAGTTGATGCATGTCATCTATCCGAAATGCGTGGATCGATGGTCATGATGTCAATCATTGGATAGTCTGGTCCAGACTCGATTATTAACAGACCGCCGCCATATGGCTGGAATATTGCTGAGTGCAGCGTTAAACAACAAAAAACAAAAACAAAAAAACTCTGATAATCAAGGATGGCTATAGCTATTCGACGGTTCCAGCGTAACCACTCATAGTACTACAGCTTCAGATAAGGTTTTGATCTAGACACCTCTTCTCAATGTATCCGCTGCTCTGCATATTTATTGCAACAGAAATACATATTTTGAGATTACAGTTTCTTTCCCTTTCTTTTCAATATTTATAATATATTGGACTACTGGGCATTAAAAAATAAATAAAAATAACTGCAAAATAATCTTATATCTAAGTACCAAACCCTTTGTAATTATGTAATTTATCATAAGCTGTAATGGGTATCCCTTTTATCTATAAACATTTGCTCATATCAGGAAATACACTCCCGTTTCCATCAAACGTAATGTCATCACCGCGACTTAACAGTGATTCGTGGGGCGGTCGGGTAGCCTAGATGTTAAAGCATTTGCTCGTCACGCCGAAGACCCGGGTTCGATTCCCGACATGGGTATAATGTGTGAAGCCCATTTCTTGTGTCCCCCGCCTTGATATTAGGGGAATATTGCTAAAAGCGGCGATAAAACCACACTCACTCACTCACTAACAGTGATTCGTGTCTTAAGGTTCATGAATGTGTCCCTTACATATTGTATCCATTGACAGTGTACCCTTACAATGAAAAAACGGCACCAAGCAAAGGCCATGAGTCTTTTATCCATTCCTATCTTTAGGAAAATAACTATTATTACGAATAAAGCGTTGAGGAAACCTAGTTGTAAAGTGTTCGCCATTTCATGTCCTGCCCCACCGGTGACAACAGCCACAAACACATGCAAAGGCAAGTCATATGTGCACCTGAAAAAACAAACGTGAAGATATGGTACATGTCCTTCACCTGTCTACCATAAAACCTTTTGAAGGCTTTACTGAGGCCTTGAAGGTTGTAACCCTGATCAAAGAACTTCTAAGCAAGAGTTGTATGTGCTGTATAAAATCTTCGTAGGCAAAACACGAAACCTTATTCTCACGATATGCAGAGAAAAGTTATGTCAGCGGCTGTCACTTCATGAATGAGAAGCAGTTTGCATGCTGCTCCGATAGCATGAGACTGGTGGTATTTCAACACAAAATCGGCTTAGCTGTGAAATGACAATAAATAAAGCGACAAAACCCTTTCCATGTCCAATAGAAATCTCTTCTTAAAGCAGAGTCGATTGTACAATTCCGACTATATCATGCGCATGTGAATAGTGATGATTCCAGGTGTTCGCGAAAAGGTGAGCGTACCCTGCCCCACCGAGGCACCTGTCACAAACACATGCAAAGGCAAGTCACCAAGTTGTTCACCAAAAGACGTGGGAACATATTGTACAAGTCTAAATTTGGAATTGCATCGGGCATCATTTTTGTCACTGATGCGTCAAATTTGGAAATGTCCTCCACATGTCTACCATAAAATTTTATGAAAACTTTCCTGAGGCCTTGAATGTTGTAACCTTGATCAAACAACTTCTGAGCAAGAGGTGTAGGACGTTCTTCGAAATGTTGGTAGAAATAGCATGTTCGATTGTATCTCAAAAATTGCGAAATGTAAACACCAAAGGCTGGAGCTGCCGGAATATTGCTCGACATGAAGGGAAAGTTGGCTATTGGAAAGTTATACTCACTATCACAATCTCAGGACTAGTTCTTCAATAAAAGCAAGTTCAAGTTCCCCAAAGCGACCACAGCACTACGTCAGTCTTCACTCATGAACACTAGGCTTATTTCGCTAACTATTTAATACAACGTGCAGCAATGGAGTAGTGATGTTGCATGAAGTCGCTGAAACCGTGTAACCTCAGAATCCGCCGCATAAACTTCGAATATTGTTATAACGTGACGGCCATTTTTGAAGGCACATTATTCTGTGTTTAACAGATATAATGGGTACATCTTGATTTGAAGACAAAAACAAACGTAAACAATTTGAACAGTTAAGGACGTTGGCATTACGAGGTTCATATAATAATAACAAGGCTATTTGTATAACGCAAACCACTGAGGGACATGCTCCCTGCGCAAAGTCAGCATATGTACATATAAACAACAGAGTGGGACAGTAAGATAGTAAAAATATACACATTCAGTTGTAGCGTTCAAAAAGGTATGTTTTAAGTCCATTCTTAAACACAGTGATGCAAGGTGCACTTTTAAGGCTGAAGGGAAGGGAGTTCCATATCAATGGTATACCAGGCATCTTTGAACTTTTGTACAATACATGGTTCGGTGCACTGACCTCGAGAACGACACTACTTTATTGGTAGGTCAGACTCCTTTTTTACGGATGTTGATTGTGATATACTCGGTCGGTAGGTCGGCGAAAAATAAAATGCATAGTATTGGATTATACAAAAAAAAATGTTAAAGTTTGATTTGGATCGGCAGGTACAAAAACAAAATCTTGGCCTTGATTGGGACCTTACAGACAGTGTAAATCTAAAATATGACAGCCGCATGTTATTGTCATTAATGGTAAAGCGATTTTTAACCGTCGGCGGTAGAAACCTTTGTCATACTGATTACATGTATATTTGTTTCAGAATTTTCGATTTTTAAAGTCGGCGGATCCGTAAACTAAACAGAACATGTAATACCTCATAATATTCTGGGGCGGTCGGGTAGCCTAGGGGTTAAAGTGTTCGCTCGTCACGCCGAAGACCCGGGCTCGATTCCCCACGTCTACAATGTGTGAAGCCCGTTTCTGGTGTCCCCCGCCGTGATATTGCTGGAATATTGCTAAGAGCGGCGTAAAACCATATTCACTCATTCACTCATAATATTCTTCATCACGCATGACTTAGAACTTTTTGTTGTATCGTCAACTGGACGATGAAGTATAGCTAACTTTCTTAATCTCTGCACTTGTACACATGTAACAGACGTAATACAAAATTAAAATATCGTGTTTATTAGTTTCAACGGAGTTCGGTAAATGCACTATCAAGTCACTATATTTTCTGGTTCATCGATCACTTGATTGTCTGGTTTGTTTACAGGTCGCCGTCACATGGCAGGGGAACTGTTGTGCGGTGTTGTGCGGTGTCAGGAAATAAACAATTATTTATTTAAATTGTGTGAGTGGCGGTTGCTACCGGTAGGACAGGACATGCTTACCCTTTTCGCAAAACCTCATCAGTGAGTTTCAGTGGTCCATTCATATAATTTTCACCACCATTTTGTGTTTTATATCCAATAGAATCTGTTTCGACGAATAATCAAGACTAGTTATTCTATTGCATTGACATTTTATATTTCATTATTTTAATAAAGTGGTACAAAAGGTTTTCATTATTCCAAAGCATGTTTATTACATCATTTCTAGAAGGAAAACATTGCCAGTTGTCGTTCATATATCAATAAAAAGGTGACGTTAAATTCACGGTCGGTCATAGTTGGGAAGTTAGTTCATACATCAATAAATAGGTGACATGAAATGAAATGGATAAATCAATATAAGAGAGTCGTGTTTACATCATCTCGCCTCCAAGCAACATCATCGTCATGGGGTCGAACCCTTTTCCACCTCTCTGGTTACGATTGTTCATGAGAGCCATCATGGGCCACATGTTGTCGACGCCGTTCATCATGGCGAAAGGGAGCATCATATTGTTGGACTGCCTTGGGTTCATCATCATGCTGTACATGGCCATCCTGCGACCGTTGTCACCCCCCATCATGAAAGGGAGATAGTTCATGGGGGACTGGGCAGCGTTGTTGGCGTGTTGATTGTTGGTGGCAGCCGTCGGGTGGTTGTTATTGAAGACATTACTGGCATGGGACAAGAGAGCGCCTGGCATCGGGCTCGGATGCTGTGCAGGTGCGAGGGGTATGCCGTTGACGTTGTTGCCGAGTGGAATGCTAGATGCCGTCATTCCGGGGGCGACACTATTCTGAGCTGAAAAGGACATATTTCCAATCATATTTTATTTAGAATACTTCAAAAGAAAACATTGAATACTGTAAAAATTAGTTTGAAACATGCTTGGACATGCATATAATTGATAAAATCTTCGTCTACAGAGTAATAATAATAATTATTTTATTATTTTTCGCTGAGGGGGCAAGGACCCTGAGCTGATGATGACCCTAACCAGCCTGACTGTACCAGAATCACCCAAACTCTCTTTGCTGTATTTATTATTTTAATCTGTACACAATAACAACAATAAGAAGAATTATGCTCCTACTACTACTGCTACTACTACCACTACTACTACTACTACTGCTACTACTACTACTACTACTACTACTACTACTGCTACTACTACTGCTACTACTACTACTACTACTACTACTATTAAAGTACTGCCGATGTGACGTTAAATATTTACTCACTCACTCACTCACTAAACTACTTACCATGAATGGTGACTGCCACGAAGGCGAAAATGACACAAACTACTGCTTTCATAATTCGTCTTTCCTGGAGAATAAAAATGAATATGAATAGAAAGTTATAAACATAACAATAATGACTTGAAATTGTGTACTTTACTACCATTACCGTTACAAAGGTAGGTAACCGTGAAAGGCTTTCCTCCTACAATAAGAGGACGCGATAACTAAAATACTGTTCACATGGACGTAAAACAAATTAACTCAATATATATACAATTTTTACTATTATTTCCTCTGGAGATAGTAGTTCAAACATTTAAAGACGTATATATTTGGTTAGGATTACTTTATTCTGAAGCTTTATATGAAACAAGGGGCGGTCGGGTAGCCTACTGGTTAAAGCATTCGCTCGTCACGCCGAAAACCCGGGTTCGAATCCCGACATGGGTACAATGTGTGAAGCCCATTTCTGGTGTCCCCCGCCGTGATATTGCTGGAATATTGCTAAAAGCGGCGTAAAATCAAACTAACTCACTCACTCACTATGATACAAATAGTTGACGTTTCCTTACCTTGTGCTGCTTCTGAACCAGAGCTGAAGCCAGGGATGATGTGTTGAATGTCCATCACTGGGCATTTTATATCCCCTGGTATTGCAGTGGGTCGTGGTCTCCCGTCAGCAATACATTACCCGTCTACATAATGTGCATGATGTAAGTTGTCAAGTGACCATGTCTGCATGACTTGGTTATCACATAATTCTTGTTGTATGTCGGTATAAACATGTCGCAACGATCATCTTAAACTTACACGAAGTTCATATTGAATAACAGTCTTCTCTTGATTAACACGAGGCCAGTTGACATCAAAGTATTCCTGTAGTTGTGGACATGCTAATGAATTGAAGTGCCATTGTGCCATGTACTCCATGTTCGTATAAGTCCAGAATACCCAACTCTAATCATATTTGACATATTATCTCATTTATTATTATTTCTTTAAGGATGACTCAAATGCGTCTTACAAAATATAATCTCAACGAATTTTTTATCGGTAATTTCTAAACACCAATGTTTGAATATGAATATGAGCTAATGTTTATTTGTCTGAGTTTCCTCGAATATATGAATATGCATTACATATTTTGTATACACAAAAACCTCCTCGGACTGGACAAGGTACATAACATTGACAGTATCTGTGTGTGCCTGGTATTGTTCTTGTCAAGTTAGATAAATATGATGACATATGTCTAAAATTGTTTTTATATTAAATAATGATTCAGAATTGAATCTCTCAATGGGGATTCGGCTCCTGCAAATTGACATTCCCAGCATAATTCAAGCCTTTCAAATATCATTTTGTTTGTCTGGACAAGTTTTGTTACGAAAATCAAAAGAAAATTTAATGATTAAACTTGGCCAATTTCTTAGTTTCATACACCAAAGCGAGTGAATGAGTTTGGTTTTACGCTGCTTTTAGCAATATTTCAGCAATATCACGGCGGGGGACACCAGAAATGGGCTTCAGACATTTTACCCATTTGGAGATTCGAACCCGTGTCTTCGGCTTGACCAACAACCGCTTTAACCACAAAGCTTCCCCTCCGCCCCGTTTCAAACGAGATACTTATTACAACGCATGACACTTACAGGAAGTAGACACCTAGGCGTGGAGCACATTCCCATTGTACTTGGACAGGCTCCGCGAATCCCAGGTTTCTATGTTTACCCGCTTATGGAGTAAGTTACTAAGTCACAAATAGGGGCGGTCGGATAGCCTACTGGGTAAAACGTTCGCTCGTCATGCCGAAGACCCGGGTTCGATTCCCGACATGGGTGCAATGTGTGAAGCCCATTTCTGGTGTCCCCCGCCGTGATATTGCTGGAATATTGTTAAAAGCGGCGTAAAACCATACTCACTCACTCTCTTAGTCACACACATATGTGAGTCACACACATTGGTCCTTTGATCCTGTTAAATTGCTAGTCATGATCAGGAATATCAGAATATCTATTGTTAAATACTTTTACTGGCAATGCAATATTTACCCTAGTCGCTTGGATATTAATTAATTAGCCGTAACTGTTCTTGTTTATTATATCAATTGTAATAAAAAGTAACTAAAAATAAACTACTTCATATAAATAATGATTATAAACATTATACATCAAAACAAATTATTGCGAAATGTTTATGTCCTTTGATCTATTATGCATAAAACGGCTTTAAGTTACCTGGTTTGACCTCATAAATGGTTTGTTGTGTTCAAGTTAGAGTAAGTGATTGAGTGAGTCTGGTTTAACGCCGCTTTTAACAGTATTCCAGTCATATCACGGCGTGTCAGCTTAATGTGGGAGGAAAGCCCGAAGTGATGCAGGTCTCAGACGTTTACCACTTCGGTGAAACCCACGAGCCTGAGTATGGTGCTGACAAACCTAGAAACATAATAGGGGCGAACCGGGATTCGAACCCACAATCATACGTTTCTGGCGTGCCTAAGGGACGCAACTCTGCACAGCGAATCGCAGCGCCTTTGCCGACTGGGCCACCCGTGCCCCCGTTCAAGTTAGAAGTTGGATCAATCTGTGAAACAATATTTGCCATATCGCTATTATTATTACTGATTTTCAGTTATTAATATGTTGTATGCAACTACTTTCATCTTTGAGTAGACTTTGTTGAAGTTGTTCATCCATATAGCTTATCCTTACTTTGTACTCAAACTTCTAAATGCCTCTCCAAGAAGAGCTATGAGAATCTTATAATCGACCCGTGAAGACCAGGGGTAGAATAGGTCTTCAGCAACCCATGCTTGCCGTAAAAGGCGACTATGCTTGTCGTAAGAGGCGACTAACGGGATCGGGTGGTCAGACTCGCTAACTTAGTTGATGCATGTCATCTGTCCGAATTGCGTGGATCGATGCTCATGATGTCAATCACTGGATAGTCTGGTCCAGACTCGATTATTTACAGACCGCCGTCATATGGCTGGAATATTGCTGAGTGCAGCGTTAAACAACAACAAAAAACATAAAAAACTTTGATAATCAAGGATGGCTATAGCTACTCGACGGTTCCAGCGTAACCACTCATAGTACTACAGCTTCAGATAAGCTTACATCTAGACACCTCTTCTCAATGTATCCGCTGCTCTGCTTATTTGTTGCAACAGAAATACATATTTTGAGATTACAGTATCTGTCCCTTTTTCAATATTTATGATATATTTGACTACTTGGCATTTAAAAAAAATATATATATAAATAAGTGCAAAATAATCTAATATCTAAGTACCAAACCCTCTGTAATTTTTGTGACAATTTATCATTAGCAGTAATTGGTATCCCTTTTTTCTTAAAACATTTGCTCATGTCAGGAAATACACTCCCGTTTCCATAAAACGTTGTGTCATCACCGCGACTTAACAGTGATTCGTGGGGCGGTCGGGTAGCCGAGAGGTTAAAGCGCACGCTCGTCACGCCGAAGACCCGGGTTCGATTCCCGACATGGGTACAATACGTGAAGCCCATTTCTGGTTTCCCGGCCTTCATATTGATGGAATATTGCTAAAAGCGGCGATAAAACCACACTCACTCACTCACTCACTGACAGTGATTCGTGACTTAAGGTTCATGAATGTTTCTCTTACATTTTGTATCCTGGACAGTGTACCCTTACTATGAGAGATACGGGGATATCAATAGCACCAAGCTCATGAGTCTTTTATTCATTCTTATCTTTAGGAAAATAACTATTATTACGAAAATAGCGTTGAAGAAACCTAGTGGAAAGTGTTCGCCCTTTCATGTCCTTCCCCACCGGTGACAACAGCCACAAACACATGCAAAGGCAAGTAAAATGTGCACCTGAAGAAAAACCCGTGAACATATGGAAAATGTCCTTCACCTGTCTACCATGAAACCTTTTGAAGGCTTTACTGAGGCCTTGAAGGTTGTAACCCTGATCAAAGAACTTCTGAGCAAGAGTTGTATGTGCTGTATGAAATCTTCGTAGGCAAAACACGAAACCTTATAATTATTCTCACGATATGCTTAGAAAAGTTATGTCAGCGGCTGTCACTTCATGAATGAGAAAACCCGTGAAGATTTCATGGGTAGAATAGGTCTTCAGCAACCCATGCTTGTCATAAAAGGCGACTATGAGTGTCGTAAAAGTCGAGTAACGGGATCGGGTTGAGCAGGCTCGCTGACTTGTTTGATGCATGTCATCTGTCCGAAATGCGTGGATCGATGCTCATGGTGTCAATCACTGGGGTGCACCAGAAATGGGCTTCACACATTGTACCCATGTCGGAAATCGAACCCGGGTCTTTAACCACTAGGCTACCCGGCCGACCCATTTCGTATGAGTATGAAGTCGCTGAAACCGTGTGACACCAGAATCCGCCGCATAAACTTCGAATATTGTTATAACGTGACGGCCATTTTTGAAGGCACGTTATTCTGTGCTTAACAGATATTATGGATACATCTTGATTTGAAGACAAAAACAAACGTAAACAATTTGAACAGTTAAGGACTTTGGCATTACGAGGTTCATATAATAATAATAAGGCTATTTGTATAACGCAAACCACTGAGGGACATGCTCACTGCGCAAAGTCAGCATATATACATATATAGTGAGTGAGTGAGTATGGTTTTACGCCGCCTCTAGAGCAATATTCCAGCAATATCACGGCGGGTGACACCAGAAATGGGCTCCATACATTGTACCCATGTCGGGAATCGAACCCGGGTCTTAGGCGTGACGAGCGAACGCTTTAACCACTAGGCTACCCGACCGCCCCTTGTACACATATACAACAGAGTGGGGACAGTAAGATAGTAAAAATATACACATTCAGTTGTAGCGTTCAAAAAGGTATGTTTGAAGTCCAGACTTAAACACACTGATGCCAGGTGCACTTTTACGGCTGAAGGGAAGGGAGTTCCATATCAATGGTATATCAGGCATCTTTGAACTTTGGTACAATACATGGTTCGGTGCACTTACCTCGAGAACAACACTACTTTATTGGTAGGTCAGACTCCTTTTTTACGGATGTTGATTGTGAAATACTTGGTCGGCAAAAAATGAACAAATAAAATGCATAGTATTGGATTTTTAAAAAAAAATCATGTTGAAGTTTGATTTGGATCGGTAGCTACAAAAACAAAATCTTGGCCTGGTTTGGGACCTTACAGACTTATAAATCTAAAATATGACAGCCGCATTTAATTGTCATTAATGGCAAAGCAATTTTAACCGTCGGCGGTAGAAACCTTAATCATACTGATTACATGTATATTTGTTTCAGAATTTTCGATGTTTAAAGTCGGCGGATCCATGAACTAAACAGAACATGTAATACCTCATAATATTCCGGGGCAGTCGGGTAGCCTAGTGGTTAAAGCGTTCGCTCGTCACGCCGAAGACCCCCGTTCGATTCCCAACATGTCTACAATATGTGAAGCCCGTTTCTGGTGTCCCCCGCCGTGATAATATTGCTGGAATATTGCTAAGAGCGGCGTAAAACCATACTCATTCACTCACTCATAATATTCTTTATCAGGCATGACTTAGAACTTTTTATTGTATCGTCAACTGGACGATGAAGTAAAGCTAACTTTCTTAATCTCTGCACTTGTACACATGCAACAGACGTAATGCAAAATTAAAATATCGTGTTTATTAGTTTCAACGGAGTTCGGTAAATGCACTATCGTGTCACTAGATTTTCTGGTTCATCGATCACTTGATTGTCTGGTTTGTTAACAGGTCGCCGTCACATCGCAGGGGAACTGTTGTGCGGTGTTGTGCGGTGTTGTGCGGTGTCAGGAAATAAACAATTATTTATTTAAATTGTGTGAGTGGCGGTTGCTACCGGTAGGACAGGACATGCTTACCCTTTTCGCAAAACCTCATCAGTGAGTTTCAGTGGTCCATTCATATAATTTTCACCACCATTTTGTGTTTTACGTCCAATAGAATCTGTTTCGACGAATAATCAAGACAAGTTATTCTATTGCATTGACATTTTATATTTCATTATATTTATAAAGTGGTACAAAGGGTTTTCATTATTCCAAAGCATGTTTATTACATCATTTCTAGAAGGAAAACATTGCCAGTTGTCGTTCATATATCAATAAAAAGGTGACGTTAATCCACGGTCGGTCATAGTTAGGTAGTTAGTTCATACATCAATAAATAGGTGAAATAAAATGAAATGGATAAATCAATATAAGAGAGTCGTGTTTACATCATCTCGCCTCCAAGAAACATCATTGTCATAGGGTCGAAGCCTCGTCCACCTCTCTGGTTGCGATTGTTCATGAGAGCCATCATGGGCCACATGTTGTCGACGCCGTTCATCATGGCGAAAGGGAGCATCATATTGTTGGACTGCCTTGGGTTCATCATCATGCTGTACATGGCCATCCTGCGCCCGTTGTCACCCCCCATCATGAAAGGGAGAAAGTTCATGGGGGACTGGGCAGCGTTGTTGGCGTGGTGATTGTTGGTGGCAGCCGTCGGGTGGTTGTTATTGAAGACATTACTGGCATGGGACAAGAGAGCGCCTGGCATCGGGCTCGGATGCTGTGCAGGTGCGAGGGGTATGCCGTTGACGGTGTTGCCGAGTGGAATGCTAGATGCCGTCATTCCGGGGGCGACACTATTCTGAGCTGAAAAGGACATATTTCCAATCATATTTTATTTAGAATACTTCAAAAGAAAACATTGAATACTGTAAGAAATAGTTTGAAACATGCTTGGACATGCATATAATAGTTAAAATTTTCGTCTTCAGAATAATAATAATAAATAACAAGGACCCCGAGCTGATGATGACCCTAACCAGCCTGACTGTGTCAGAATCACCCAAACCCTCTTTGCTGCATTTTATTATTTTAATCTGTACATAATAACAACAATATTAATAATTATGCTACTACTACAACTGCTACTACTACTACTTCTACTACTACTACTACTACTACTACTACTACTACTACTACTACTACTACTACTGCTGCTGCTGCTGCTACTACTACTACTACTACTTCTACTTCTATTACTTCTACTACTACTAAAGTACTGCCGATGTGACGTTAAATATTAACTCACTCACTCACTAAACTACTTACCATGAATGGTGACTGCCACAAAGGCGAAAATGACACAAGCTACTGCTTTCATAATTCGTCTTTCCTGGAGAAAAAAAAAATATGAATAGAAAGTAATAAACATAACAATAATGACTTAAAATTGTGTACTTCACTACCATTACCGTTACAAAGGCAGGTAACCGTTACAAAGGGCTTGCCTCCTACAATAAGAGGACGCGATAACTAAAATACTGTTCACATTGGCGTAAAACAAATTAACTCACTATATATACAATTTTTACTATTATTTCCTCTGGAGATAGTAGTTCAAACATTTAAAGACGTATTATATTTGGTTAGGATTACTTTATTCTGAAGCTTTATATGATACAAGGGGCGGTCGGGTAGCCTACTGGTTAAAGCGTTCGCTCGTCACGCCGAAGACCCGGGTTCGAATCCCGACATGGGTACAATGTGTGAAGCCCATTTCTGGTGTCCCCCGCCGTGATATTGCTGGAATATTGCTAAAAGCGGCGTAAAACCAAACTAACTCACTCACTCACTCACTCACTATGACACAAATAGTTGACGTTTCCTTACCTTGTGCTGCTTCTGAACCAGAACTCAAGCCAGGGATGATGTGTTGAATGTCCATCACTGGGCCTTTTATATCCCCTGGTGTGGCAGTGGGTCGTGGTCTCCCGTCAGCAATACATTACCCGTCTACATAATGTGCATGATGTAAGTTGTCAAGTGACCATGTCTTCATGACTTGGTTATCACATAATTCTTGTTGTATGTCGGTTTAAACATGTCGCAACGATAATTTTAAACTTCCACGAAGTTCATATTGAATAACAGTCTTCTCTTGATTAACTAGGCCAGTTGACAACAGAGTTTTCCTGTAATTGTGGACAGGCTAATGAATTGAAGTGTCATTGTGCCATGTACTCCATGTTCGTATAAGTCCAGAATACCCAACTCTCATCATATTTGACATATTATCTCATATAGTTTCTTTAAGGATGACTCAAATGCGTCTTACAAAATAAAATCTCAACGAATTTTTTATCGTTAATTTCTAAACACCAATGTTTGAATATGAATATGAGCTAATGTTTATTTGTCTGAGTTTCCTCGAATTTATGAATATGCATTACATATTTTGTATACACAAAAATCTCCTCGGGCTGGACAAGGTACATAACATTGACAGTCTCTGTGTGTGCCTGGTATTGTTCTTGTCAAGTTAGATAAATATGATGATATATTTCTAAAATTGTTTTTATATTAAATAATGATTCAGAATTGAATCTCTCAATGGGGATTCGGCTCCTGCAAATTGACATTCCCAGCATGATTCAAGCCTTTCAAATATCATTTTGTTTGTCTGGACAAGTTTTGTTACATATATCAACAAAAAAATTAATGATTAAACTGGACCAATTTCTCAGTTTCATACACCAAAATGAGTGAATGAGTTTGGTTTTACGCTGCTTTTAGCAATATTTCAGCAATATCACGGCGGGGGACACCAGAAATGGGCTTCAGACATTTTACCCATTTGGAGATTCGAACCCGTGTCTTCGGCTTGACCAACAACCGCTTTAACCACAAAGCTTCCCCTCCGCCCCGTTTCAAACGAGATACTTATCACAACGCAGGACACTTACAGAAAGTAGACACCTAGGCATGGAGCACATTCCCATTGTACTTGGACAGGCTCCGCGAATCCCAGGTTTCTTTGTATACCCGCTTATGGAGTGAGTTACTAAGTCACAAATAGGGGCGGTCGGGTAGCCTAGTGGGTAAAGCGTTCGCTCGTCATGCCGAAGACCCGGGTTCGATTCCCGACATGGGTACAATGTGTGAACAAATTATTGCGAAATGTTTATGTCCTTTGAGGGGCGGTCGGGTAGCCTAGTGGTTAAAGCGTTCGATCGTCACGCCGAAAACCCGGGTTCGATTCCCGACATGGGTACAATGTGTGAAGCCCATTTCTGGTATTCCTGGAATATTGCTAAAAGCGGCGTAAAACCATACTCACTCACAATTATGTCCTTTGATCTATTATGCATTTAAACGGCTTTAAGCTGCCTGGTTTGACCTCAAAAATAGTTTGTTGTGTTCAAGTTAGAAGTTGGATCAATAAACAATATTGGGCATATCGCTATTATTATTACTGATTTTCAGTTATTAATAAGTTGTATGCAGCTACTTTAATCTTTGAGTAGACTTTGGATTTAAACACATGGTCTTCTTTCTGCCTTGATCAACAATGGGCGAGAAGATTTTAACGGCACTTCTGGAAGGAGGATATGGTGGTGAAGGGGTACAATGCATTAATCAATATAGAATGGGTATCAAGCATCTGATGTTACTTGCTTGAGTCCATCACTTACTTGATAACGATGATAGAAACTACACCCTAACGTCGCCCCCAATTGTCATAAAGAAGTTGTTCATCCATATAGCTTATCCTTACTTTGTACTCCAAGAAGAGCTATACGAATCTGATAATCGACCCGTGAAGACCCGGGGTTGAATAGGTCTTCAGCAACCCACGCTTGCCGTAAGAAGCGACTAACGGGATCGGGTGGTCAGGCTCGCTGACTTGGTTGATGCATGTCATCTGTCCGAATTGCGTGGATCGATGCTCATGATGTCAATCACTGGATAGTCTGGTCCAGACTCGATTATTTACAGACCGCCGCCATATGGCTGGAATATTGCTGAGTGCAGCGTTAAACAACAACAAAACAAAAACAAAAAAACTCTGATAATCAAGGATGGCTATAGCTATTCGACGGTTCCAGCGTAACCACTCATAGTACTACAGCTTCAGATAAGGTTTTGATCTAGACACCTCTTCTCAATGTATCCGCTACTCTGCATATTTGTTGCAACAGAAATACATATTTTGAGATTACAGTTTCTGTCCCTTTTTCAATATTTATAATATATTATACTAGTGGGCATTTAAAAAAAAATCACTGCAAAATAATCTGATATCTAAGTACCACACCCTCTGTAATTATTGTGACAATTTATCATTAGCACTAATTGGTATCACTTTTTTCTATAAACATACAATTTTGCTCATGTCAGGAAATACATTCCCGTTTCCATAGAACGTTGTGTCATCACCGCGACTTAACAGTGATTCGTGACTTAAGGTTCATGAATGTGCCCCTTACATTTTGTATCAATGGACAGTGTACCCTTACTATGAGAGAAACGTGGATATCAATAGCACCAAGGCCATGAGTCTTTTATTCATACCTATCTTTAGGAAAATAACTATTATTACGAATATAGCATTGAGGAAACCTAGTGGTAAAGTGTTCGCCATTTCATGTCCTGCCCCACCGGTGACAACACATGCAAAGGCAAGCCAAATGTGCACCTGAAAAAACAACCGTGAAGATATGGTACATGTCCTTCACATGTCTACCAGAAAACCCTTTGAAGGCTTTACTGAGGCCTTGAAGGTTGTAACCCTGATCAAAGAACTTCTAAGCAAGAGTTGCATGTGCTGTAGAAATCTTCGTAGGCAAAACACGAAATCTTATTCTCTCGATATGCAGAGAAAAGTTATGTCAGCGGCTGTCACTTCATGAATGAGAAGCAGTTTGCATGCTGCTCCGATAGCATGAGACTGGTGGTATTTCAACACAAGATCGGCTTAGGTGTGAAATGACATGATTATATATAAATAAAGCGACAAAACCCTTTCCATGTCCAATAGAAATCTCTTCTTAAAGCAGAGTCGATTGTACAATTCCGACTATATCATGCGCATGGGAACAAGCATGGTACAAGTCAAAATTGGGAAGTGCATCGGGCATCATTTTTGTCACTGATGCGTCAAATTTGGAAATGTCCTCCACATGTCTACCATAAAACTTTACGAAAGCTTTCCTGAGGCCTTGAATGTTGTAACCTTGATCAAAGAACTTCTGAGCAAGAGTTGTAGGACGCTCTTCGAAATGTTGGTAGAAATAGCATGTTCGATTGTATCTCAAAAATTGCGAAATGTAAACACCAAAGGCTGGAGCTGCCGGAATATTGCTCGACATGAAGGGAAAGTTGGCTATTGGAAAGTTATACTCACTATCACAATCTCAGGACTAGTTCTACAATAAAAGCAAGTTCAAGTTCCCCAAAGCGACCACAGCACTACGTCAGTCCTCACTCATGTACACTAGGCTTATTTCGCTAACTATTTAATACAACGTGCAGCAATGGAGTAGTGATGTTGCATGAAGTCGCTGAAACCGTGTAACCTCAGAATCCGCCGCATAAACTTCGAATATTGTTATAACGTGACGGCCATTTTTGAAGGCACATTATTCTGTGTTTAACAGATATAATGGGAACATCTTGATTTGAAGACAAAAAAAAACGTAAACAATTTGAACAGTTAAGGACGTTGGCATTACGAGGTTCATATAATAATAATAAGGCTATTTGTATAACGCAAACCACTGAGGGACATGCTCACTGTGCAAAGTCAGCATATGTACATATAAACAACAGAGTGGGGACAGTAAGATAGTAATATTATACACATTCAGTTGTAGCGTTCAAAAAGGTATGTTTGAAGTCCAGACTTAAACACAGTGATGCAAGGTGCACTTTTAAGGCTGAAGGGAAGGGAGTTCCATATCAATGGTATATCAGGCACCTTTGAACTTTTGTACAATACATGGTTCGGTGCACTGACCTCGAGAACGACACTACTTTATTGGTAGGTCAGACTCCTTTTTTACGGATGTTGATTGTGAAATACTTGGTCGATAGGTCGGCACATAATAAACAAATAAAATGCATAGTATTGGATTTTCTTTTAAAATTCATGTTAAAGTTTGATTTTGATCGGTAGGTACAAAAATAATAATCTTGGCCTGGTTTGGGACCTTACAGACAGTGTTAATCTAAAATACGACAGCGGCATTTAATTGTCATTAATGGCAAAGCGATTTGAATCTAAGTCGGTAGAAACCTTTATCATACTGATTACATGGATATTTGTTTCAGAATTTTCGATTTTTAAAGTCGGCGGATCCATGAACTAAACATCACATGTAATACCTCAAAGTATTCTTGGGCAGTCGGGTAGCCTAGTGGTTAAAGCGTTCGCTCGTCACGCCGAAGACCTGGGCTCGATTCCCAACATGGGTACAATGTGTGAAGCCCATTTCTGGTGTCCCCCGCCGTGATATTGCTGGAATATTGCTAAGAGCGGCGTAAAACCATACTCATTCACTCACTCATAATATTTTTCATCATGCATGACACAGAACTTTTTGTTGTATCGTCAACTGGACGATGAAGTAAAGCTGACTTTCTGAATCTCTGCACTTGTACACATGCAACAGACGTAATGCAAAATTAAAATATCGTGTTTATTAGTTTCAACGGAGTTCGGTAAATGCACTATCGTGTCACTAGATTTTCTGGTTCATCGATCACTTGATTGTCTGGTTTGTTTACAGGCCGCCGTCACATGGCAGGGGAACTGTTGTGCGGTGTTGTGCGGTGTCAGGAAATAAACAATTATTTATTTAAATTGTGTGAGTGGCGGTTGCTACCGGTAGGACAGGACATGCTTACCCTTTTCGCAAAACCTCATCAGTGAATTTCAGTGGTCCATTCATATAATTTTCACCACCATTTTGTGTTTTACGTCCAATAGAATCTGTTTCGACGAATAATCAAGACTAGTTATTCTATTGCATTGACATTTTATATTTCATTATATTAATGAAGTGGTACAAAAGGTTTTCATTATTCCAAAGCATGTTTATTACATCATTTCTAGAAGGAAAACATTGCCAGTTGTCGTTCATATATCAATAAAAAGGTGACGTTAATTTCACGGTCGGTCATAGTTGGGTAGTTAGTTCATACATCAATAAATAGGTGAAATATAATGAAATGGATAAATCAATATAAGAGAGTCGTGTTTACATCATCTCGCCTCCAAGAAACCATCGTCATTGGGTCGAAAAACAATTAATTTCATATTGATGCAATCTCTTTATTTTAGTGAGAATGTTCATACAGCAACATTTTTGAAATTGAAATACAATATATGAATCAGGGGTCGGAAATAGTTGGGACGTCCATTCTTCAATAAATAGGTGACATGAAATGGATAAATTATTACAGTCGTAGGGTCGTGGTTACATCATCTCGCCTCCAAGAAACATCATCGTCATGGGGTCGAAGCCTTGTCCACCTCTCTGGTTGCGATTGTTCATGAGAGCCATCATGGGCCACATGTTGTCGACGCCGTTCATCATGGCGAAAGGGAGCATCATATTGTTGGACTGCCTTGGGTTCATCATCATGCTGTACATGGCCATCCTGCGCCCGTTGTCACCCCCCATCATGAAAGGGAGATAGTTCATGGGGGACTGGGCAGCGTTGTTGGCGTGGTGATTGTTGGTGGCAGCCGTCGGGTGGTTGTTATTGAAGACATTACTGGCATGGGACAAGAAAGCGCCTGGCATCGGGCTCGGATGCTGTGCAGGTGCGAGGGGTATGCCGTTGACAGTGTTGCCGAGTGGAATGCTAGATGCTGTCATTCCGGGGGCGACACTATTCTGAGCTGAAAAAGAACATATTTCAGATCATATTTTATTTAGAATACTTCAAAAGAAAACATTGAATACTGTAAAAATAAGTTTGAGACATGCTTGGGCATGCATATAATTGATACAATCTTCATCTACAGAGTAAAAATAATAATTATTTTATTATTATTCGCTGAGGGGGCAAGGACCCTGAGCTGATAATGACCCTAACCAGCCTGACTGTGCCAGAATCACGCAAACCCTCTTTGCTGCATTTTATTATTTTAATCTGTACATAATAGCAACAATAATAAGAATTATGCTACTACTACTACTGCTGCTACTACTACTACTGCTGCTACTACTACTACTACTACTACTACTACTACTACTACTTCTACTTCTACTAAAGTACTGCCGATGTGACGTTAAATATTAACTCACTCACTCACTAAACTACTTACCATGAATGGTGACTGCCACAAAGGCGAAAATGACACAAACTACTGCTTTCATTATTCGTCTTTCCTGGAAAATAAAAAAATAATATGAATAGAAAGTTATAAACATAACAATAATGACTTGAAATGTGTACTTCACTACCATTACCGTTACAAAGGCAGGTAACCGTGAAAGGCTTTCCTCCTACAATAAGAGGACGCGATAACTAAAATACTGTTCACATTGGCGTAAAACAAATTAACTCACTATATATACAATTTTTACTTTTCCTTCCTCTGGAGATAGTAGTACAAACATTTTAAGACGTATTATATTTGGTCAGGATAACTTTATTCTGAAGCTATATATGACACAAATAGTTGACGTTTCCTTACCTTGTGCTGCTTCTGAACCAGAACTCAAGCCAGGGATGATGTGCTGAATATCCAGCACTGGGCATTTTATATCCCCTGGTGTGGCAGTGGGTCGTGGTATCCCGTCAGCAATACGTTACCCTTCTACATGATGTACATGATGTAAGTTGTCAAGTGACCATGTCTTCATGACTTGGTTATCACATAATTCTTGTTTTATGTCCGTCAAGTGACCTTGTCCGTGGTTATTACATATGTCTTGTCGTATACCCTGATGATATGTTGCATGCATCAGTTTAAATCTACACAGCAGTTTTGAATAATAACTTCCTATGGAATAACGCTAGATCGTTCCACGTCCGGGCTGCCATATCTTTTAACATCGCTATCAATGATTGAATATTAATAATCATGTTAAGTTGTATTTGCGTAAGAGTTCACTCGAGAGCAACTACTTACAAATAGTTAATTGTTGTGTTGCATCAGTTGTACATTTATTCGTCTTAATCTGTCTACGATGCGCCAACGTTAAAATTTGGTTTAGGAACCTGATGTCCAACACCTTGTCAGAGGGGTACACAGAGTACGTGGTCTAGACTTCCAGTAGTCGGACTTCCAGCCTCGGTGGCTGAGTTGGTTAGATCGCTAACTTTGTTGGCGATTAGGTGCCTTACTCTGAGAGTGTGGGTTCGATTCCCTGATTGGACTCAACCAACACAGTATTAGAATTTGTAGCAGGAAAGTGTAATCCCAAATATAACATTGGTTTCATTGAACTTGATGTCGTTTTCACAAACGAAAGGGTTTAATGTGCTTAAATTTCTCTAGTTTGACTTTTTGTACCATAAGTTCCCTCTCTTGTTCAGATGAACACTTGACATGCCTTTTTCCCTTTGACAAGATGGATGACTTCAATTTTCCCTTCATGTCATGCAATAGTCCTTGCAGCTCCAGTCCTTGGTGTCTACATTTCACAACTTTTGAGGTACAATCGAGCATGATCTTTATACCAAGATTCAAAGAGCGTTATACAACTCTTACTCAGTTTGATCAAGGTTAAAACATTAAAGACCCCAGTAAAGCTTTTAAAAAGTTTATGGTAGATATGTGGAGGACATTTCCAAATTTGACGCATCAGTGATTAAACGTATGTCTGATGCAGGAATTTAGTACCATTTAATGTAAACAGTGATGAGGAAGTTGTCATATATAGATGCTCGAACTACCTGTAAACTTCCGGAATGGCGTGGATGGATGTCAAGCGGTATAGAAAGATATGGAACAATCTGTGATTTTTAGGGACACTGGACTGGTCTAGCACTGTGTGGAAAGTGCTGGAAGGTAGTTGGAGCGGATGCCTGCCTGTCTCATCTCACATTTCATCTGACATTACTAGCTTTCGTGTTAAGATCACTTTTCACCCTAGTGTTCAGCCAAGGCCTATCTTTGAAGCTTGACCACTGTTGCCGCGTGGTAATTATTATTCTTGTCATTGTCATTTCTGCTGCTCTCACATTTTATACTGGGGGTGGTCGGGTAGCCTAGTTGTTAAAGCGTTTGCTCGTCACGCCGAAGACCCGGACTCGATTCCCCACATGGGTACAATGTGTGAAGCCCATTCCTGGTGTCTCCCGCCGTGATTTTGCTGGAATATTGCTAAAAGCGGCATAAAACCATACACACTCACTCACATTTTATACTGCCATTGAATAGTGTACTACCTATATATTGTGTATTGTCATTGTAATTGCTGTGCAGTAACTTGTATTGATTTGTTAACCTAGTTAATTGTGTAATACAAGTGTTGATTGTATACTATATGTTAGTTGCTTTTTGGTTTCACACTACATTCTTTTAGGACAGATTTCTGGGTTAACATATTGTTTCAATTTGGGAATCGACACGTAACAATATGTTCCCGTGGGGTTTTTTTCAGGTGAATAATTGGGTTGCCTTTGCATGTGTTTGTGACGGGTGCTACTGGTGGGGCAACACCATTTCGCGAACACCTGGTATCATCACTGATTGATAGTGATCCATAAATATTATGCTTATCATATATAGTCACAACGGTACAATGGACAATGCTTTCAGCAAATATTTTTTTTATGTTTATGGAAAGTGGTTTGTCGCTTTTACTTATCATATGTATATATCTAATATAATAAACACTAAAACAACTGATAATGTATATTAATTTAACACGCTCACTCATTAAAAGTCAAATATGTGTCTTGTATATATCAACAGTACTTCGGACACTTCAGCAGGTAAGAAGGTTACATATGAAGATCGAAACCCATTCCACGTAGTTGAGTAAGGGCGTTTTGACATCATATTCAGTTAATATGGCAGGGTTGCGTCATTTCTACATTATGACTGTGTAAGCCATCAGTCGTATTTCGTGACTGCCAAGTTTGCTGTCGACGCAGCATTGATTAATTCGTCTCATACGAGACAATGGATTTCATCACAGAGAAGAAATAAGTGACTTCAAAAACTTGATTTTAGACATAGATTGGGACATAATATCAAGCCGGTGGATGTTGTTTCAGAATATAAGCTTAAAGATACATTTGTAAATTTAAAACGTCAACGCCAGAGACCAATGCGTCTTGAATATCTCCCGAATTTGATTCCTTTTGGCGTAAAAGGCAAAGTAGTGCTAAAAATCATATGAAAGGATTACTGAAAATCGGTGATGACACCAGGTGTTCACGAAAAGGGTAAGCATGTCCTTCTCTACTGGTAGCCCCACACAATTTCCTAACAAAGGTAAGTGTTTGTTGCCTAACGCCGCACAGTAATACGCCATCGGCAAACAATACGCTAAATTAATATGTCAATACTGATAACATCTTTAAGAAATGTCAACAGAGATTACATGTCATGCTTACATTAAGATCCTTTAATGTTATCAAAAGTATATTGACTTTATGGTTGTTTTTTCAAGTTTTTAACGTTTTCCATTCAGTGCTGGTACGGAACTCTTTCTCTTCAACATATAACAAGCTAGGACAAATTTGTAATATTAGCTAGTAAAACAGCTTTGCCATTTTATATAAAACAATATGTATCACAGCTCACAGTTCTACCTTCTATATCAGTCTAGGCAGTTTATACTTCTTCCTCCTATATCTTGTTAGTGTAATCAGTGTCGACTGTTTGGAATATATTGATTTTGAAAAATACTTTATATATATAATTTCAATATGAAATAGGAATTCCCTTCAGGGTCAAAATGTCACCGACATTTCAATATTGTTGTACATTTAACATTTCTTTTGTTGTTATTTTATTTAACGTAAACTTATCCTGATTTACTGTCACTAAAGTATTTTTCAAAATCAATATATTCCAAAAAAATATAAACTGCCAAGACTGATATAGAAGGTAGAACTGTGAGCTGTGATACAGATGCTAGAGTTGTAGGCTGTCCTAACTAGATTTAGAAGGTAGAAACATAGGCTGCTCTAACTAGATATACAAGGTAGAAATGTAGACTGTCCTGATTAGATATCACTGTGGACTGCCTTAACGTGATATGAAAGGTAACAATGTCGGCTGTCTATACTAGATATAGAAGGAACAAACATAGGCTGTCCTAACTAGATATGAGATATAGCAACGTAGGCTATCTTAACTAGGTATAGAAGGTAGAAATAAAGCTAACCTAACGAGATATTTAAAAAAAGTTAAAATGTAGGCTGACCAAACTAGATATGGAAAGTAGAAATGTAAGTTGCCTTAACAAGATATAACGAAGTAGAATTGTAAACTGACCTATCCATATATAGAATGTAGTAATGTAAGCTTCTCTCACAAGATGTAGATAGTATAACTGTATGCTTCTCTCAGAATAGGCGATACATCTGTAGAGCCGGAGGATTAATGCTAGCATATGCTAGCATTTGTAAATAGTAATGTAGGCTAGATCAAAGCAATCGTTAGAAATGACTAAGAAGAATACGTAACCCATATTCAGTGTGGAGATGGGGTTCATTTGTGCATGTTTGTTATATTTGGGAATTGTAAATTCGATTGTGTCATTTTTGTTCTTTCTTTTGTATGATTATTTTAGTGACCCATGTTTATGAGTAGTATTATCACAAAGGAACTAACCCAAGAGTTCCTAAGACGTCACATTGCAAAGGGCATAAGCCATGGTGTTTTATTATGTATTTACACTACTAGGTTAACACGTTTAATGTGGAAACGTCATAGAGGTACACAGAGGTAACCGTCTAGAGGTACACACAGGTACCCGTCATAGAGGTACACACAGGTACCTGTCAAAGAGATACACAGAGGTAACCGTCATAGAGGTACACAGAGTCAACCGTCATAGAGATACACAGTCAACCGTCATAGAGATACACAGAGGTACCCGTCATAGAGGTACACACAGGAACCCGTCATAGAGGTACACAGACGTAACCGTCATAGAGGTACACAGAGGTACCCGTCATAGAGATACACAGAGGTAACCCTCATAGAGGTACACAGAGGTACCCGCCATAGAGGTACACAGAGGTACCCGTCATAGAGGTACACAGAGGTACCCGTCATAGAGGTACACGGAGGTACCCGCCATAGAGGTACACAGAGGTACCCGTCATAGAGATACACAGAGGTAACTCTCATAGAGGTACACAGAGGTACCCGCCATAGAGGTACACAGAGGTACCCGTCATAGAGTTACACAGATAAATCCGTCATAGAGGTATACAGAGGTAACCGTCATAGAGGTACACAGGGGTACCCGTGATAGAGGTACACAGATAAATCCGCCATGGAGGTACACACGTTGTACAAAGAGGTTTTTATTATTTCAAGGCATTTTATTACTTCGTTGATCGAAGGAGAACGTTTTCAGTTGTCGGTAAGCTATGGCAAACCGGTTGAAGAATCAGTAATAAGTGACGTTTAAGTGATATTTTGATACGGTCATAGGTCGTGTTTACATCATCACGCTTCCAAATATAACAACTTCTTTCTATAAAATAAAATGGTACAAATAGATATTTTAAGGCAATACAACATTATATATGTACAACTAAACGATAAGTGAAAAGAACTGTTCATTCAACAATGCATCTCTCCCCTTCAAACTCTCTCTCTCTCTCTCCATTTTGTCTCCCCCCCCCCCCCAAATCTCGTTCACTTCTTGTGAATAAATGTGTTTCAATTGAAAAAGGAGAACATTATTTACTTTATCAATGCACTTTTATTGATCAATCTATAAAAAATCCATATCATCAGGGGTCGGTAATTGTTGGGTTGTGAGTTCAATAAATACATCATCAGGTCACATGAATGGATAAATTATTACAGTCGTAGGGTCGTGTTTACATCATCTCGCCTCCAAGAAACATCATCGTCATGGGGTCGAAGCCTTGTCCACCTCTCTGGTTGCGATTGTTCATGAGAGCCATCATGGGCCACATGTTGTCGACGCCGTTCATCATGGCGAAAGGGAGCATCATATTGTTGGACTGCCTTGGGTTCATCATCATGCTGTACATGGCCATCCTGCGCCCGTTGTCACCCCCCATCATGAACGGGAGAAAGTTCATGGGGGACTGGGCAGCGTTGTTGGCGTGGTGATTGTTGGTGGCAGCCGTCGGGTGGTTGTTATTGAAGACATTACTGGCATGGGACAAGAGAGCGCCTGGCATCGGGCTCGGATGCTGTGCAGATGCGAAAGGAACACCGTTGACCGAGTTATCGAGGGGGACGCCAGATGCCGTCATTCCGGGGGCGACACTGTTCTGAGCTGAAAAAGAACATATTTCCAGTTATTCTTCAAAAGGAAACATTGAATTCTATGAAATATGCTTGGAATATCTTTAGACATGCAAACAATTTGATATAAGTGTCATCTATTTATAAATATAAATATAAGGAGTATATTATAATCTAATAAATATTCATTACTTACCATGGATTGTGACTGCCACGAAGGCACAAAGGACACAAACTACTGCTTTCATAATTCGTCTTTTCTGTGGGAGAAAAAATGATATAAATAGGAAATTGTAACCAGATCAGTAATAGTTTGGTTACTTCACTGCCATTACCGTTACAAAAGACGGGTAACGTGAAGGGCTTTCCTCCTACAATAAGAGGACGCGAAAACTAAAATACTGTTCACATTGGTGTAAAACAAATTAACTCACTGTATGAATTTGTTACTATTATTATTGCGATAGCAACTCAAACACTTAAAGATTATATTTGGTTAGGATTACTTTATTCTGAAGCTATATAAGATACAAATAGTTGACGTTTCCTTACCTTGTGCTGCTTCTGAACAAGAACTCAAGCCAGGGATGATGTGCTGAATGTCCAGCACTTGGCCTTTTATATCCGCTGGTGTTGCAGTGGGTCGTGGTTTCCTGTCAGCAATACATTACCCGTCTACATGATGTACATGTTGTAAGTTGTCAAGTGACCATGTCTTCATGACTTGGTTATCACATAATTCTTGTTTTATGCCCGTAAAGTGACCATGTCTATAGCTACATTGTATCACATATGTCCAGTCGTATACCCTAATGATATGTTGCATGCATCAGTCTAAATCTACACAGCAGTTCTAAATAATAACTTCCTGTGGAGTAACATTAAGTCGTTCCACGTCCGGGCTGCCAGTTCTTGTAATTTGTTATGAATACTTGAATCAACACTGTTAAGTTATCGTCGAAATAGACAATTAAGTGAGTAAACTGTTGCATTAGAAATGGTGCATATATTCGTCTCAACTATCCTACATAGCGCCAACGTTAGTATTTGTTTATGAAATTGTTTTGTTTTTTTCACAAAAGAAAGGATTTAATTTTGTCTTGGTATGATTCCGTGTTTGTTCATGTGACGACTTGGCATGCGTAGTCAAGACTGTTTGTATTTGCATGTGTTTGTTACGGGTGCCACCGGCGAGGCAAGATAACCTCACCATTTCGCTAACATCAGGTATCACACTGACCGACACGCAGACAGACAGACAGGCAGACAGACAGACAGACAGTCTATTTATTTCAGTGTTGGAGTCCCAGTGGCCCAGTGTACAAATTGCCAATGGTGTGTGATATAGAAATTTACATCAAGCATTGTACATCAATCAAGAAATTCCTTGAAGTCACTTAACATTAATCAATCAATTTTGCAATCGACTTTTAAAAACTCTTGTTGACACTGATGAGTATCGCTTGGAGTATATCATAAGTGAACATCAAGCTACAAATCCGTATGATTCTGCTCTGGTGAAAATCTACGATACTGTATCTATATAATGAAAGTACATAAATTTCCATTTATATCATTAAATATTTTAATGAAAATGGCTAAACCTTTCAAAACTTTTCTATTTCTAGTTGACATCAAATCTATAAGCTTCTCTCTTGATGGATAACTATGATAGTATATCTGTAGCTACACATTTCTGCTTGACCTGTAGTAGGGACACACTAGCAAAAAATGATATTCTTCTTCGATCTCCATCAAGTTACCTTTATCACAAATTAGGCGTCTTGAATCATACACTGTTTTTCGGTAGCGTTACGTTTAAAACTTTCAAACCATGTTACAGACATCAAAATTTAGCTTGTATTATCATAAGATATTTATCAAAATTTGATGTTATTTATAATTCAGGTTCGAGTAATGTTTAATGCGATCAATAATGTTAAAGAAATACAGAAGTATAAATCTTTTGGTTCCAAGTTTGAATTTGAATATCAATGCATCTGCTACTCATAATAACATTCATCCCCAAATACCTAGGATACCCAGACGTATGAGAATTATGTTTGGAATAACAACATTTTAACATGTGACGCCCAGTTTACTTCTCTATTATCCACATATACATGTACTTTTAGCATGTCATAGCAAGTTCGAGGACACGCACCAACCTCACCAATACTTTATACATCGACAGAAATACCTAACACACAATGAATATACCCCCACTTCCCGAAGAACAACATTGGTTGATGTGCGTTTACAAAGTAAAACGAATCTTTTGAAAAAATCAGTATATTTTTTCAACACTTTCCTTACAAGTGTATCCCCAGATCTAACTGCGATAGCATGCGGAAGGAGTTTGCATCAAAAGTAGAAACAATTCCTGATAAGATTATATATTTGAAAACATGCTTTCTTCGCCTGTACAGCTTATGTCAAACAAGCTTTGACCATACTAATCATACTAATACTAGACATTCACAATAAGATACTATGTTCATTCATTCATTGCCATAAAACTATTTTTCTACACGGTTAACATAACCGCCTTTTTTACATATGTTTTTTTTTTTTAATTTACCTCTATATTCCACTTCTGGAACATTCTAATGCTAATGGCTTAATTATATATGTCAACAGCGGAATCTGACTTCAAACAACTATATCTTGATGGCCTCAATCATGTCATTTACAAAGACACCATTCGTTTCACTTTCCACCACATCAGTAGCCAACTGGTTAATGAAAACAATATATGAAAAGTACAGGACTAAGCACACAGCCTTGTCTAACACCGCATGGCGTTGAAAAAATATCTGTTTCCTAAACAAACACAAGCACACGCATTTATGTACATGCTTTCTAAGACATTATACATTTTGCCATGAATACCCTTCAGTAATAACATATATAACAACTTATTCCTATCAACTTTATCAAAGGCTTTACGGAAGTCAATATATGCTGCATAAAAATGATGTTTAGGCTTACGTAGATATTTCAGAGCAAGTGAATGCAAGACAAAGATATTATATATCGTTGAAAATTCCATTCTAAACCCAACTTGGGGCTCGACTATCAATTTATTTAATTCTGACCAATATCGCAGTCTCGACTCAATTATTGATTTAAAATATTTTCCCGTCATATGAAGTAAAGATTTTCCCCTGTAATTGTTTAGATCACTCCTATTTCCTTTTTAAATGAAAGTATCATTACTTCAACATTTCAATCATCCGGGAATATACCCTTATCCATAATAGCATTATATTCTCATGTAAGGGAGACAAACCATTTAAAGAATTTACAACTACTTCAATTAATGTAATTTCCCCTGACAATAATTCATTGTTGCACTCAACACAAGTGTCTAAATCATGGTCTCTTAAAAATTCCGCTACTTTTGTTTTTATCAAATTCACTACATACTAAACACTGAGTATTTGATAACTTCTCAAAATATGAATACCAGCTGTTAAGGGACATAGAAAAGTCATTTTCATTTTTACTGAGTGATGGCTTTAATATTTCGCTAAAATAATTTGCAATTTTTTTCAAAAACAACTTTTATGGGCACGCCTGTACGTCATCTTTTTTTACTTGACAATCATGATCAAACAATTCGAGTTGTGATTTAGACTTTGAACATGGTAGTTTGGGCGCTTTTCGAAGATGTGCACCTGTAAATTCCTAAAGCTTTACATGCCTTTACTGCTGCGGAATTAACAGACAAACAGACAGTTTATTCAGTAATTTAGGCATCAAGGCCCATAGTACAATGCAGATTGGATATTAACATTTGTCACGTGATGTACATGATTTGATTTAAGTCAAAGGTTTTTTAATTATATAAGTTCCTTATAAACACAACTTAAAAAAACAAACTTTCGATAATCCCTGTTGCTTGAGGCGTAGAAAAGTTGTCAATAAAAGTTTGAGCTTAATTGCTTGCCCAAATAAATCTTGGGATATTAACTTTTTTCCTTGTATCACAAGTATGTTCTATCTTATTCTCACTAAATGTAAAAGCGTGAAGAAGCTTGCATAACATTGGTAAATGATCAGATTCCGTTCTACTGTGTACAGTCATATCGGTAATATTTTGGAAAACGTTAAAGGAAGCAACAAATTAAAATAGTCAATTATACTGGTACCATTGTGACCAACATATGTAAAGCACCATATTGAAACTGATGTATAAAAATCATGCATATGATAGAGTCAGAAATGTACAATGGACATAGTTTTTAGCAGATTTTTCTAAGGTTTGTGGAAAGTGATTTGTCGATGATATTTGAGAAATAAAGTTTGCTCTACCTTCATGTACAGCGTAAGAAAGCAGAGAACAAGGAGGTAGGGCATACTTTATTACTTTTCTAAGATGCCGAATATTAAGACTAACTGTGCTTTTTTGGAGCTGGGTGGAATGAAATCTGTAATACCCTGTGAGGTAAATTGAGAATCCTCGAACAGGCTAACTGGCGGGCTCGTCCACGTATTGATGGGTAGTTTATTTTTTAAATAGGTCACATTTTATTATCAGCTTCGTGTGTTGTTATCCATACTCCCATGCAAAGATATGTAGGATATAAAAGTAAGTTGGTTTATATAAATTTATTTCAATTCAATAACGTGACTAAAACATTCCACAAGTTCATTCTAACGCATGGAAACATAGCCGAAGTTCGGTGTCGCTAGTTATTGTGAGTTCGGGTGTTTTCTGTCGTACAAGTTGCAACTTTGTTTCTACTACTACTGTTAGCAGACTGCAGCAAGTGCAATCTATGAAATAACGTTCTTTCGGAGTTGTTTGCGCTGCATGATACCGTAACCGACGTTAATCGACGGCCTGGGGCGTGATGTGGCATCGCCGTGGGATTAACATGGCAGGGTAAGAGCAACACGGCCGTTTTGATTGACTGCAGTATAATGCTAAATGCCGTTCGCTGAGCAGCAGTTGTACATGTCGTTATGAAACGTTTCATGGATTGTTCATGCTTGTGTCCAGAGACGGACATAATTCATAGAACACCAACGCCCCTTCGGAAATTTTGTGACTTATGTGGTATGTACACAGTGGTTTAAAAATGGTTAGGATAAGCCTGCGGCATGAGAGATAGTTGACATCATCTTGCCATGTTTCTTCCCAGGTAATAATATTCAAATTTTCGACAAGTTTAAAGAAGAAACTATTTCACCGAAAATTTATGTGGATGCTTCGTTTTGCTTGACTGAAAGAATGTTGTTGCCAAGGATACGTTAGTGCACTGTAATTTGAACAGCGTCGTGACGTTAACAAATTATGATGTAACTCAAAAAGTGTAATTTATTTCAGAATAAAGTACAGTCGGCGCCAATGATCTTCTAAGAATAACATGTAAACTCTGAAGCAATTGATAATATATATCAATTTAACCCACTCAAGTCAAATACTTGTATTGTATATATCAACAGTACTTCGGACACTTGAAAAGACAAGTTAATGACAAATGAACAACGAAACCAATTTCACGTAGTTGAGCAAGGTCTTTTTGACATCGCATTTAGTTGATATGACAGGGCTGCGTCATCTTGGCACTAACGACCATGTGTTTAGTGACCGCCAAGTTTGCTGTTTGGACCTAACTAGATATAGGAGGTAGAAATGTAGGTGGACCTAACTACATATAGGCGGTAGAAATGAAGGTGGACCTAACTATATATAGGGGGTAGAAATGTAGGTTGACCTAACTAGATATAGGAGGTAGAAATGTAGGTGGACCTAACTACATATAGGCGGTAGAAATGAAGGTGGACCTAACTATATATAGGAAGTAGAAATGTAGGTTGACCTAAGTAGATATAGAAGATAGAAATGTAGGTGGACCTAACTACATATAGGCGGTAGAAATGAAGGTGGACCTAACTATATATAGGAAGTAGAAATGTAGGTTGACCTAAGTAGATATAGAAGATAGAAATGTAGGCGGACCTAACTAGATATAGGAGGTAGAAATGAAGGTAGACCTAACTATATATAGGAAGTAGAAATGTAGGTTGACCTAACTAGATATAGGGGGTAGAAATGTCGGCGGACCTAACTAGATATAGGAGGTAGAAATGAAGGTAGACCTAACTAGATATGGGAGGTAGAAATGTAGGCGGACCTAACTAGATATAGAAGGTAGAAATGTAGGCGGACCTAACTAGAGGTAGAAGATAGACATGTAGGGGGGCCTAACTAGATATTGGAGGTAGAAATGTAAGTCTCCTTCCTAGATATAGAAAGTAGAAATGTAGGCGGACCTTACTAGATATAGAAGATAGAAATGTAGACAGACCTAACTAGATATAGGAGGTAGAAATGCAGGGGACGTAACTAGATATAGGGGGTAGAAAGGTAGGTGGGCCTAACTAGGTATAGAAGATAGAAATGTAGGTGGACCTAACTAGATATAGGGGGTAGAAATGTAGGTGGACCTAACTCTATATAGGAGGTAGAAATGTAGGTCGACCTAACTAGATATGGGAGGTAGAAATGTAGGCGGACCTAACTAGATATAGGAGGTAGAAATGTAGGTGGACCTAACTAGATATAGAAGATAGAAATGTAGGTGGACCTAACTAGATATAGAAGGTAGAAATGTAGGCGGACCTAACTAGAGGTAGAAGATAGACATGTAGGGGGGCCTAACTAGATTTTGGAGGTAGAAATGTAAGTGTCCTTGCTAGATATAGAAAGTAGAAATATAAGCTGACCTAAATAGAAATAGGAGGTAGATATGTAGGCTGTCCTATCTAGATATAGAAGGTAGAAAAAAGTAACAAAGAAACACAGAGACACAAGTCATAGATTTACAGTGATATACCCGTCATAGAGGTACCCAGACAGGTGCCCGTCACAAGGATAGACGGAGGTACCTGTCACATGACACTGTACTAGAAATAATCCTTGTGTTCGTGTTGGTTTACCAACACAACATACGGCTGTTTATATTGGCTATATAAGCCTAAAATTTTGCACAAGATCAACAGTTACAAAGCATTGGGACAATCAAGCATGTTTCGAGCTACCTGAAATTTGAAGCTACTGGAGCGCAAACATAAGAAAATAGTGCTGATACATGATCTTAAACGATGTGTAGGGTAAGGTGTTCTGGTTACTCATACCCACTAAAAAAGGTCGGTCCTTTATCTCGTCACACATAAGGTCAGGCTGCACAAGAGCTAATATTGTTTTTGCAGACGAGCTCCAGAGTCACGTTCCAGTAAGTTACTTCAACGCTAAGACTGTCGAAAGTCGATTTTAAGGTATAATATCGCTTGGTAGAAGAGGCCCTAGTCTTGTGATAAAAGTTTAATAAAACATTTTCTGCCTTTTGCCAAATACATCATACCGGAGCTAAATAACTACCATAGTGTCAGGATGTTCTCCTACTATATCAGGGAATGTGGGGTAGTGGTTAAAGCGTTTGTCACGCCGAAGACATTGGTTCGATTCCCCACATGCGTGCAACCTGTGAAATATCCTGGAGTCCCCTGTTATGATATTGCTGGAATATTGCTAAAAACGGCGTAAAACACACATCACTCACTCACTTTCTAACTCAGCCCTACTATAGCTCTATTAACAACAAAGCAAATAATTAATTTGGATAGCAGTGCTGTGCACCACTTTGAACATCCGCGAATGTTATGTATGCCATATGGATATAAAGGTTGTTTTTTATTGATTTTTTAAAAACTGACCGCTACTTTACCGCAGCTGGGAAAGGTACCATGAGCTTTTCCCTTCTTTTATACCTCTTGGTCTACGAAAAAAATGGTACGCTTATACCCTCTTCACATACACCTGGTGTCATCACTGATTTTCAGTGATCAATTCATATACATTTCATTACTATTTTCCCTTTTACGTCTAATGTATTTTTAAAGACCGTCAGTTAATTAAAAATCTGCTAAAATCCTGATATGATCTATTTTGTTTCTGTATTTTAAAACGTGTCTTTATAATAATAATCTTATCATGTACCTCACGTGACAAATGTTAATATCCAATCTGCATTGTACTATGGGCCTTGATGCCTAAATTACTGAATAAGCTGTCTGTCTGTCTGTCTGTCTACCTGCCTGTTTACGCCTAATGGAATCTGTTTGGCTGATAATCGAGAATATCTTCATAAATATTCTCTGGCGATGGCGTTTTGAGTGAAGGGGCCTTTAATAATATGAATGCATCTTTATTGCTTAATATGTAGAAACAGTGCCGTACTCGAAGATAAAATGCTATCTTTGAATAGATCTGTCTCAAAGTCCATTCACATAAAACAATTAATTTCATATTGATGCAATCTCTTTATTTTAGTGAGAATGTTCATACAGCAACATTTTTGAAATTGAAATACAATATATGAATCAGGGGTCGGAAATAGTTGGGACGTCCATTCTTCAATAAATAGGTGACATGAAATGGATAAATTATTACAGTCGTAGGGTCGTGTTTACATCATCTCGCCTCCAAGCAACATCATCGTCATGGGGTCGAAGCCTTGTCCACCTCTCTGGTTGCGATTGTTCATGAGAGCCATCATGGGCCACATGTTGTCGACGCCGTTCATCATGGCGAAAGGGAGCATCATATTGTTGGACTGCCTTGGGTTCATCATCATGCTGTACATGGCCATCCTGCGCCCGTTGTCACCCCCCATCATGAACGGGAGATAGTTCATGGGGGACTGGGCAGCGTTGTTGGCGTGGTGATTGTTGGTGGCAGCCGTCGGGTGGTTGTTATTGAAGACATTACTGGCATGGGACAAGAGAGCGCCTGGCATCGGGCTCGGATGCTGTGCAGATGCGAAAGGAACACCGTTGACCGAGTTACCGAGGGGGACGCCAGATGCCGTCATTCCGGGGGCGACACTGTTCTGAGCTGAAAAAGAACATATTTCCAGTTATTCTTCAAAAGGAAACATTGAATTCTATGAAATATGCTTGGAATATCTTTAGACATGCAAACAATTTGATATAAGTGTCATCTATTTATAAATATAAATATAAGGAGTATATTATAATCTAATAAATATTCATTACTTACCATGGATTGTGACTGCCACGAAGGCACAAAGGACACAAACTACTGCTTTCATAATTCGTCTTTTCTGTGGGAGAAAAAATGATATAAATAGGAAATTGTAACCAGATCAGTAATAGTTTGGTTACTTCACTGCCATTACCGTTACAAAAGACGGGTAACGTGAAGGGCTTTCCTCCTACAATAAGAGGACGCGAAAACTAAAATACTGTTCACATTGGTGTAAAACAAATTAACTCACTGTATGAATTTGTTACTATTATTATTGCGATAGCAACTCAAACACTTAAAGATTATATTTGGTTAGTATTACTTTATTCTGAAGCTATATAAGATACAAATAGTTGATGTTTCCTTACCTTGTGCTGCTTCTGAACAAGAACTCAAGCCAGGGATGATGTGCTGAATGTCCAGCACTTGGCCTTTTATATCCGCTGGTGTTGCAGTGGGTCGTGGTTTCCTGTCAGCAATACATTACCCGTCTACATGATGTACATGTTGTAAGTTGTCAAGTGACCATGTCTTCATGACTTGGTTATCACATAATTCTTGTTTTATGCCCGTAAAGTGACCATGTCTATAGCTACATTGTATCACATATGTCCAGTCGTATACCCTAATGATATGTTGCATGCATCAGTCTAAATCTACACAGCAGTTCTAAATAATAACTTCCTGTGGAGTAACATTAAGTCGTTCCACGTCCGGGCTGCCAGTTCTTGTAATTTGTTATGAATACTTGAATCAACACTGTTAAGTTATCGTCGAAATAGACAATTAAGTGAGTAAACTGTTGCATTAGAAATGGTGCATATATTCGTCTCAACTATCCTACATAGCGCCAACGTTAGTATTTGTTTATGAAATTGTTTTGTTTTTTTCACAAAAGAAAGGATTTAATTTTGTCTTGGTATGATTCCGTGTTTGTTCATGTGACGACTTGGCATGCGTAGTCAAGACTGTTTGTATTTGCATGTGTTTGTTACGGGTGCCACCGGCGAGGCAAGATAACCTCACCATTTCGCTAACATCAGGTATCACACTGACCGACACGCAGACAGACAGACAGGCAGACAGACAGACAGACAGTCTATTTATTTCAGTGTTGGAGTCCCAGTGGCCCAGTGTACAAATTGCCAATGGTGTGTGATATAGAAATTTACATCAAGCATTGTACATCAATCAAGAAATTCCTTGAAGTCACTTAACATTAATCAATCAATTTTGCAATCGACTTTTAAAAACTCTTGTTGACACTGATGAGTATCGCTTGGAGTATATCATAAGTGAACATCAAGCTACAAATCCGTATGATTCTGCTCTGGTGAAAATCTACGATACTGTATCTATATAATGAAAGTACATAAATTTCCATTTATATCATTAAATATTTTAATGAAAATGGCTAAACCTTTCAAAACTTTTCTATTTCTAGTTGACATCAAATCTATAAGCTTCTCTCTTGATGGATAACTATGATAGTATATCTGTAGCTACACATTTCTGCTTGACCTGTAGTAGGGACACACTAGCAAAAAATGATATTCTTCTTCGATCTCCATCAAGTTACCTTTATCACAAATTAGGCGTCTTGAATCATACACTGTTTTTCGGTAGCGTTACGTTTAAAATTTTCAAACCATGTTATAGACATCAAAATTTAGCTTGTATTATCATAAGATATTTATCAAAATTTGATGTTATTTATAATTCAGGTTCGAGTAATGTTTAATGCGATCAATAATGTTAAAGAAATACAGAAGTATAAATCTTTTGGTTCCAAGTTTGAATTTGAATATCAATGCATCTGCTACTCATAATAACATTCATCCCCAAATACCTAGGATACCCAGACGTATGAGAATTATGTTTGGAATAACAACATTTTAACATGTGACGCCCAGTTTACTTCTCTATTATCCACATATACATGTACTTTTAGCATGTCATAGCAAGTTCGAGGACACGCACCAACCTACACCAATACCTTATACATCGACAGAAATACCTAACACACAATGAATATACCCCCACTTCCCGAAGAACAACATTGGTTGATGTGCGTTTACAAAGTAAAACGAATCTTTTGAAAAAATCAGTATATTTTTTCAACACTTTCCTTACAAGTGTATCCCCAGATCTAACTGCGATAGCATGCGGAAGGAGTTTGCATCAAAAGTAGAAACAATTCCTGATAAGATTATATATTTGAAAACATGCTTTCTTCGCCTGTACAGCTTATGTCAAACAAGCTTTGACCATACTAATCATACTAATACTAGACATTCACAATAAGATACTATGTTCATTCATTCATTGCCATAAAACTATTTTTCTACACGGTTAACATAACCGCCTTTTTTACATATGTTTTTTTTTTTTTAATTTACCTCTATATTCCACTTCCGGAACATTCTAATGCTAATGGCTTAATTATATATGTCAACAGCGGAATCTGACTTCAAACAACTATATCTTGATGGCCTCAATCATGTCATTTACAAAGACACCATTCGTTTCACTTTCCACCACATCAGTAGCCAACTGGTTAATGAAAACAATATATGAAAAGTACAGGACTAAGCACACAGCCTTGTCTAACACCGCATGGCGTTGAAAAAATATCTGTTTCCTAAACAAACACAAGCACACGCATTTATGTACATGCTTTCTAAGACATTATACATTTTGCCATGAATACCCTTCAGTAATAACATATATAACAACTTATTCCTATCAACTTTATCAAAGGCTTTACGGAAGTCAATATATGCTGCATAAAAATGATGTTTAGGCTTACGTAGATATTTCAGAGCAAGTGAATGCAAGACAAAGATATTATATATCGTTGAAAATTCCATTCTAAACCCAACTTGGGGCTCGACTATCAATTTATTTAATTCTGACCAATATCGCAGTCTCGACTCAATTATTGATTTAAAATATTTTCCCGTCATATGAAGTAAAGATTTTCCCCTGTAATTGTTTAGATCACTCCTATTCCTATTTCCTTTTTAAATGAAAGTATCATTACTTTAACATTTCAATCATCCGGGAATATACCCTTATCCATAATAGAATTAATACTCTCAAGTAAGGGAGACAAACCATTCAAAGAATTTACAACTACTTCAATTACTGTAATTTCCCCTGACAATAATTCATTGTTGCACTCAACACAAGTGTCTAAATCATGGTCTCTTAAAAATTCCGCTACTTTTGTTTTTTATCAAATTCACTACACACTGAACATTTGATAACTTCTCAAAATATGAATACCGACTGTTCAGGGAGATAGTGTAGTCATTTTCATTTTTTACTGAGTAATGGCTTTATATTTCGCCAAAATAATTTGCAAATTTTTTTCCAAAACAACTTTTATGGGCACGCAACTTGTGTAAAAGCCTGTACGTCATATTTTATTAACTGACACTCATGATCAAACGATTCGAGTTGTGATTTAGACTTTGAACATGCTAATTTGGGCGCTTTTCGAAGAAATTCCTAAAGCTTTACATGCCTTTACTGCTGCGGAATTAGCAGACAGACAGACAGTTTATTCGGTAATTTAGGCATCAAGGCCCATAGTGCAATGCAGATTGGATATTAACATTTGTCACGTGATGTACATGATAAGATTTAAGTCAAGTTTTTTACTTATATAAGTTCCTTATAAACAAAACTTAAAAAAACAAACTTTCGATAATCTCTGTTGCTTGAGGCGTAGAAATAAATAAAATAGTGTCAATAAACGTTTGAGCTTTATTGCTTGCCCAAATAAATCTTGGAATATTAACTTTTTCCTTGTATCACAATTATGATCTTTCGTATTCTCACTAAATGTAAAAGCGTGAAGAAGCTTGCATAAAAATGGTAAATGATCAGATTCCGTTCTACTGTGTACAGCCATATCGGTAATATTTTGGAAAAAGTTTAAGGAAGCAACAAAATAATCCATTAAACTGGTACCATTGTGACCAACATATGTGAAGCACCATATTGATACTGATGTATAAAAATCATGCATATGTTATAGTCAGAAATGTACAATGGACATTGCTTTTAGCAGATTTTTCTAAGGTTTATGGAAAGTGATTTGTCGCTTATATTTGAGAAATAAAGTTTGCTCTACCTCCATGTACAGCGTAAGAGAGCAGAGCACAATGCTTCATTACACTACACAAGGGGTAGGGCATACTTTATTACTTTTCTAAGATGCCGAATATTAAGACTAACTGTGCTTTCTTGGAGCTGGGAGGAATGAAATCTGTAATACCCTGTGAGGTAAATTGAGAATCCTCGAACAGGCTAACTGGCGGGCTCGTCCACGTATTAAGGGGTAGTTTATTTTTTAAATAGGTCACATTTCATTATCCGCTTCGTGTGTTGTTATCCATACTCCTTTGCTGTTGTTTCTTCAATTTAATAACGTGACTAAAATTCCAAAAGTTCATTCTTGGACCGAGCTAACGCATGTAAACACAGCCGAAGTTCGGTGTCGCTGGTTATTGTGAGTTCGGGTGTTTTCTGTCGTACAAGTTGCAACTTTGTTTCCGCTACTACTGTTAGCAGACTGCAGCAAGTGCAATCTATGAAATAGCGTTCTTTCGGAGTTGTTTGCGCTGCATGATACCGTAACCGACGTTAATCGACGGCCTGGGGCGTGATGTGGCGTCGCCGTGGGATTAACATGGCAGGGTAAGAGCAACACGGCCGTTTTGATTGACTGCAGTATATTGCGTTATGAAACGTTTCATGGATTGTTCATGCTTGTGTCCAGAGACGGACATAATTCATAGAACACCAACGCCCCTTCGGAAATTTTGTGACTTATGTGGTATGTACACAGTGGTTTGAATATGGTTAGGATAAGCCTGCGGCATGAGAGATAGTTGACATCATCTTGCCATGTTTCTTCCCAGGTAATAATATTCAAATTTTCGATAAGTTTAAAGAAGAAACTTTTTCACCGAAAATTTATGTGGATGCTTCGTTTTGCTTG
This sequence comes from Haliotis rufescens, assembly GCF_023055435.1. Taxonomy (NCBI): domain Eukaryota; kingdom Metazoa; phylum Mollusca; class Gastropoda; order Lepetellida; family Haliotidae; genus Haliotis; species Haliotis rufescens. The sequence goes on along the minus strand of NW_025963890.1, from coordinate 57,296,085 downwards.
ACTGAAAGAATGTTGTTGCCAAGGATACGTTAGTGCACTGTAATTTGAACAGCGTCGTGACGTTAACAAATTATGATGTAACTCAAAAAGTGTAATTTATTTCAGAATAAAGTACAGTCGGCGCCAATGATCTTCTAAGAATTACATGTAAACTCTGAAGCAATTGATAATATATATCAATTTAACTCACTCAAGTCAAATACTTGTATTGTATATATCAACAGTACTTCGGACACTTGAAAAGACAAGTTAATGACAAATGAACAACGAAACCAATTTCACGTAGTTGAGCAAGGTCTTTTTAACATCTCATTTAGTTGATATGACAGGGCTGCGTCATCTTGACACTAACGACCATGTGTTTAGTGACTTCCAAGTTTGCTGTTTGGACCTAACTAGATATAGGAGGTAGAAATGTAGATGGACCTAACTGGATATAGGAGGTAGAAATGTAGGTGGACCTAACTATATATAGGAGGTAGAAATGTAGGTGGACCTAACTAGATATAGAAGGTGGAAATGAAGGCGGACCTAACTAGATATAGGACGTGGAAATGTAGGTGGACCTAACTATATATAGGAGGTAGAAATGTAGGTGGACCTAAGTAGATATAGAAGATAGAAATGTAGGCGGACCTAACTAGATATGGGGGGGGGGGGGTAGAAATGTAGGCGGACCTAACTAGATATAGAAGGTAGAAATGTAAGTGTCCTTACTAGATATAGAAAGTAGAAATGTAGGCGGACCTTACTAGATATAGAAGATAGAAATGTGGGCAGACCTAACTAGATATAGGAGGTAGAAATGCAGGGGACATAACTAGATATAGAAGATAGGAATGCAGGGGACGTAACTAGATATAGGAGATAGAAATGTAGGCAGACCTAACTAGATATAGGAGATAGAAATGTAGGCGGACCTAACTAGATATAGAAGATAGAAATGTAGGCGGACCTAACTAGATATAGGGGGTAGAAATGTCGGCGGACCTAACTAGATATAGGAGATAGAAATGTAGGCGGACCTAACTAGATATACGAGGTAGAAATGTATGTGGACCTAACTAGATATAGAAGGTAGAAATGTATGTGGACCTAACTAGATATAGGGGGTAGAAAGGTAGGTGGAACTAACTAGGTATAGAAGATAGAAATGTAGGTGGACCTAACTAGATATAGGGGGTAGAAATGTAGGTGGACCTAACTAGATATAGGGGGAAGAAAGGTAGGTGGACCTAACTAGGTATAGAAGATAGAAATGTAGGTGGACCTAACTAGATATAGGGGGTAGAAATGTAGGTGGACCTAACTCTATATAGGAGGTAGAAATGTAGGTGGACCTAACTAGATATGGGAGGTAGAGATGTAGGCGGACCTAACTAGATATAGGAGGTAGAAATGTAGGTGGACCTAACTAGATATAGAAGATAGAAATGTAGGTGGACCTAACTAGATATAGAAGGTAGAAATGTAGGCGGACCTAACTAGAGGTAGAAGATAGACATGTAGGGGGGCCTAACTAGATATTGGAGGTAGAAATGTAAGTGTCCTTACTAGATATAGAAAGTAGAAATATAAGCTGACCTAAATAGAAATAGGAGGTAGAAATGTAGGCTGTCCTATCTAGATATAGAAGGTAGAAAAAAAGTAACAAAGAAACACAGAGACACAAGTCATAGATTTACAGTGAGATACCTGTCATAGAGGTACCCAGACAGGTGCCCGTCACAAGGATAGACGGAGGTACCCGTCACATGACACTGTACTAGAAATAATCCTTGTGTTCGTGTTGGTTTAGCAACACAACATACGGCTGTTTATATTGGCTATATAAGCCTAACATTTTGCACAAGATCAACAGTTACAAAGCTTTGGGACAATCAAGCATAATTCGAGCTACCTGTAATTTGAAGCTACTTGAGTTCCAACATAAGAAAATAGTGCTGATACATGATCTTAAACGATGTGTAGGGTAAGGTGTTCTGGTTACTCATACCCACTAAAAATGGTCGGTCCTTTATCTCGTCACACATAAGGTCAGGCAGCACAAGAACTAATACTGTTTATGCAGACGAGGTCCAGAGTCACGTTCCAGTAAGCTACCTCAACGCTACGACTGTCGAAAGTCGATTTTAAGGTATAATATCGCTTGTAGAAGAGGCCCTAGTCTTGTGATAAAAGTTTAATAAAACATTTTCTGCCTTTTGCCAAATACATCATATCGGAGCTAAATAACTACCATAGTGTCAGGATGTTCTCCTACTATATCAGGGAATGTGGGGTAGTGGTTAAAGCGTTTGTCACGCCGAAGACATGGGTTCGATTCCCCACATGCGTGCAACCTGTGAAATATCCTGGAGTCCCCTGTTGTGATATTGCTGGAATATTGCTAAAAACGGCGTAAAACACACATCACTCACTCTTTTTCCAACTCAGCCCTACTATAGCTCTATTAACAACAAAGCAAATAATTAATTTGGATAGCAGTGCTGTGCACCACTTCGAACATCCGCGAATGTTATGTATGCCATATGGATATAAAGGGTTTTTTTTATTGAATTTTAAAAACTGACCGCTACTTTACCGCAGCTGGGAAAGGTACCATGAGCTTTTCCCTTCTTTTATACCTCTTGGTCTACGAAAAAAATGGTACGCTTATACCCTCTTCACATACACCTGGTGTCATCACTGATTTTCAGTGATCAATTCATATACATTTCATCACTATTTTGCCTTTTACGTGCAATGTATTTTTAAAGACCGTCAGTTAATTAAAAATCTGCTAAAATCCTGATATGATCTATTTTGTTTCTGTATTTTAAAACGTGTCTTTATAATAATAATCTTATCATGTACCTCACGTGACAAATGTTAATATCCAATCTGCATTGTACTATGGGCCTTGATGCCTAAATTACTGAATAAGCTGTCTGTCTGTCTGTCTGTCTACCTGTCTGTTTACGCCTAATGGAATCTGTTTGGCTGATAATCGAGAATATCTTCATAAATATTCTCTGGCAATGGCGTCTTGAGTGAAGGGGCCTTTAATAATATGAATGCATCTTTCTTGCTTAATATGTAGAAACAGTACCGTAGTCGAAAATAAAATGCTATCTTTGAATAGATCTGTCTAAAGTCCATTCACATAAAACAATTAATTTCATATTGATGCAATCTCTTTATTTTAGTGAGAATGTTCATACAGCAACATTTTTTAAATTGAAATACAATATATGAATCAGAGGTCGGAAATAGTTGGGACGTCCATTCTTCAATAAATAGGTGACATGAAATGGATAAATTATTACAGTCGTAGGGTCGTGGTTACATCATCTCGCCTCCAAGCAACATCATCGTCATGGGGTCGAAGCCTTGTCCACCTCTCTGGTTGCGATTGTTCATGAGAGCCATCATGGGCCACATGTTGTCGACGCCGTTCATCATGGCGAAAGGGAGCATCATATTGTTGGACTGCCTTGGGTTCATCATCATGCTGTACATGGCCATCCTGCGCCCGTTGTCACCCCCCATCATGAACGGGAGATAGTTCATGGGGGACTGGGCAGCGTTGTTGGCGTGTTGATTGTTGGTGGCAGCCGTCGGGTGGTTGTTATTGAAGACATTACTGGCATGGGACAAGAGAGCGCCTGGCATCGGGCTCGGATGCTGTGTAGGTGCGAGTGGTATGCCGTTGACGGTGCTACCGAGGGGGACGTTGGAGGCTTTCATATCGTACCCGACACTGTTCTGAGCTGATGAAGGCATGCCCTGTGCTGTCAATATTCGATATGAGAAAACATCAATGATATATAACATGAATAGTCGCTGCTAGCTTTTTAGAAAAATATCTTTTTGACAATATTGCACAGTTTAAAATTAAGTCCAAAACGTTTTTGGGTATATTTGTATATACGTACCGTGTATGGTCACTGCCAAAAAGGCAATAATTACACAAACTGCTGTCGTCATGATTTGACCAGGTTGGACCTATAATTATAATACAGTAACTTAATTGAAATCAGTGAATTTCAAAAGAAAAAATGGATTATTGAAGTTGAAGTGAGTGAGTTAAAATGTATCTTCTAAACAGGGACTATTGATAATACAAAAAAAGACTGATTCAATGAGAAAGTACCATTCACAATTTCAAATAATTGAAACGCTTTGCCCATATATCTCATTCACTCTTTGTATAATATAAGAATCAGTCGATAATCTTTTCTTCACGTAAAGGAAACCAGGAAAAAAAACATGTATATACATGTGTAAAGTATTTTAAAATAATTGTAATCTTAGGTTTTAAAAGTACAAATAGAATAATAAGGTTGAGTATTGCATTATACCTTTTGAAACAAAAGTATGGTTGTTGTCATGTTAGGATCGAAAATATAAATAAATTAATACGAATGACCAACACATTCTACCTCTTGCAACTCCCTACGCTATATAAATCAAATATATAAAGTTCTGATTTCTCTATGAAGCATATGAAATTGAACATCAACTATGACTAACGATCGTGGTCAAGATAGTGGTCAACTTTCATTTCCATAAAAGATCTGTTTCTACCAACCAATACATCAAATGGTTTTAAGGGAAATAAAAGTTAAAATGTATATCCAACAATCGCACTAACGATCAAAATCAATGTTCCACTGTTTCATGTGTGACTAACAAACATATCGATGAGGTAGTAGTGACGAGGACCATGAAAAGCTATATTTGCATCCAACACATCACATGGTTTTAAAGGATAAATAACAGTTTCAGTGAATCATGCACAATTAATGATTCAAATAAATTACAGTCTCTTTGATACACGAACATATCATCTGAGTCTACGTAAAAGTTTCCTTACCGTGTGCTGCTACTGAACCAGAATTCAAGCAAAGGTCTTTGTGTCGAGTGTCCAGAACAAGAGCGTTTATATCCCCCTGTTGACCGACGTCATCCACCGTCAGGCATTCATTACCCAAGATGGCGGTCACGTTGTAAATTGTCTCAGTAACATAGCATCATGACTCTGTGATAAGATAATGCTTGTCATTACGTAATGGTCAGTACACAGATGACCGTCATCACTCACGGCCCGCATTATATACATTTATACACATGTTTTGTCACGGTGTCTTATCAATCAGCGTGACAGCTGTTTCCGCAGTGTTCAGTCTGGAAATTGTGTACTCACTCCACCGAGATCTTGCCCGAATTTCCTTGTAATTGAAAATAAAAGCAAAAAGTGAGTTGTTTTCCATATATAAACTGCCGGGCAAAAAAAGTATACACTTGAAAATTGGATTTGAAAAGGTACAAAACTTACCAAAAAGTTACAAACTTTATCAAAATGCTACAAGGCTGGAAACAGTCGCCGAAACACTGCAAACTTAAAGTAAAAAACATAACTATCATACCCGCAGCAAATACATCATATCTTGTTTGTTTCACGTTAAGACACCATCAAACATGAGTGTATACTTTCTTTTGCCCAGGAGTGTAGTTAACGTTAATCTAACATCCGCGCGTCTTTAAGAATAAATTTATATCTATATACGTCCAGACTAATGTAAATCGGATTTTTAAATATTGAATGTATGTTTTTAGAGTTGATTTGGGATAAATGTCTTTGAACAAAACTCTTAATATATAACGTTTCACAACCAAAAACTGGATGATGCAAGATAATGTTGTCTTCATGGCTTTTTTTTGGCGAGTAATCTATTCCCAATTTGTAATTTAGATACAACGTGTATTCTCAATTTAATACTTAATCTAATTTCCCTAATCTTGCTAAATTTTGTGTAGGCCTGCCATTAAAAACGAAAAGAAATCATTGTCATTTTGTAGGTTGAGAATTAAAGCCAAACGTCTCACGTTGTTTGAATTCGTTAGTGTTGAAATGAATAATCCTAATAAGTATCTTCACATATATTAGACATATTTTAGACCGTCATATAGATAAGGGACAATGCATCAATCTTTTTTTAAATAAACATTTCTGTGCGTCATTTTACGTGAATTTTAAAATTTGAAGCACTCTTAACATAACATGTCATTATCAGAGAACATCCAGTCTTGTGACAAGCGGTGTACCAATATGTAACCATAGTTGTGATTAGGGTTCTGTGGGGATCTTAAGTCAGTTCGACACAAACGTATTCCCAATATATTACAATAATACTTGTGTTTTAGGATTCTGTCGGGAATATAATTCAGTTCGACACAAGCGTAGTGCCAGTATATAACCATACTTGTGTTTTAGGATTCTGTCGGGAATATAATTAAGCTCGACACAAGCGGAGTGCCGATATATAACCATACTGTGATTAGGATTCTATCGGGATTTTAAGTCAGTTCGACACAAGCACAGTACCGATATATAATCATATTTATGATTCGAATTATGTCAGGATTATGACGTTAAATCGGTTTAACCGATATCGAGAGTAAATGGAGCTCCTCTTAATACAGTCACAAAGAAACGGAACAGTTAAAAAGCTGAATGTCATTTGAACTGGAAAAGTTTATAAAAAAACAATCACAGAGTTATTTGTAAGTAAATGCATATACAGAAATAAATGTACAGAATGGATGTAAATGATTACTTTTACGTCTTTTTTTAAGCATAGAGACGCTCAGATAACATGACAATCATCCTTTCATCAGGTATGTACAATCTAGGATTTTGCAAAATAGTCGATGTATCAAATATCAATCTGGTCTCATTTCAGTCACGTTGCTCACTCCTACCTATTTCGGACAGTGCACTCGAACGCAAGTCTTAGCACGTTTCACTTTATGACAAACAGTAGATGTAATTCTTAATCAATGAGTTAGTATCAAATTGCAGCTCCTTATATACTTTGCAAGAAAACGTTGTTTTTCATTTAGTATATATCTTTTGTTTGTTGTTTAACTCCGCACTCAGCAATATTCCAGCTATATGAGGTGGTCTGTAAATAATCGAGTCTGAGCCAGACAATCCAGTGATTGACAACATGAGCATCGATCTACGCATGATCTGGGATACGATGACACGAATTAACCAAGTCAGCGAGCCGCAAAAGTTGAAAACGATTATGTAATAACATTAATGCCTCGATGAAACGCTTGGAAATTCAGTTATACATGGGCTGTGAGTAGCATCGTGGGTAGAATGTTCCCTCAAGAGAGTCGGGTTTGATTGCCAGCATGTGCATCTCTTAGGTGTATCATCCGCTTTAGATGTGACATGAATAATACTAGAAACGGTTTAAACCAACAAAATTCACAATCAATGTCTCGATAAAAAAAATGCCTCATTTCACTCTGGCCTTAATTCAAGATCCAGTCAGTTTGTAAGGTTTATTGATCGATACAAGAATACTTAAGAGTGTTTGTGCACTGTTTACCCACCTTTGCTCATGTAACACAATACATAGCAGACTGGTCATATTATATCAGTATCAATATTGATCACTGAAACGTCAAACATCCTAAACCTATTTTATATATTAAATATAAGTATATTTTAATGTAGAATCCATCATGTTCGGCATTATTTGTAATTATATTTTTAAAATGATTATTATGTACAGATTAAGATAAAAAAAAATGCAGCAAAGAGGGTTTGGGTGATCCTGGCACAGTCAGGCTGGCTACGCTCATCATCAGTTCAGGGCCCTTGCCCCCTCCACACGCAGCCCAGACAGCGAATGGGACTTCTCCCAGGAAGCGCTGCCTAGTCAAACCCACCCAGAACTGTTGGTAGAATGTGAAGACTCCCCAACACTGCAACCTTCTGCATTACCTAGATTGTCAGAAGGGCTGTATTCCTGGTACTCTCCCAATGTCAGTCTACAGATTCGGAGGTACCAAACCTAAGGCACCGAGAACAATTGGGAGTCGGACAACTTGGTACTTGGGATGCAAGCGAGATATTTCGAAAGCGATGTCTGCAGATTAACCTTGTTTTTTCTTAATCTTGTCAATCACATTAGTGTCAAAAGGGACAGAAAATTCAATGATAATAATGATTTTATTGGATTTATCAAAAAGGACAAGATCAGGTTTGTTGGCCTGGAAATATGTGAGGCTGTATACGGGCCTATTCCAAAGAATTTTGTATTTATCATTTTCCATGACGCCCTCTACATATTCTGGATCGTACCATTGATGGACCTGTGTGTCAAAACCACAAGCATGGCGAAGATGGTAATAAAATGATCGATACTGTGTTTTTGCCAAAGCTGAGCATCCACTGGCAATATGTTGGACAGTTTCATTAAATTCATTGCATAATCTACATTTCATATTTACATTTTGATGCAAAATCACACATAGACGGTTTCGAGTGGGAAGTGACTAGTCCTGAGCAGGCAAACAGAAAGCCTTCTGTTTCACTTTTCAGGCCTTCCGACTTCATCCAAGCGAAGGACTCTGGTGGCGACAACGACTACACCATTGCCTTGCCTTAACGTGGAAGGTGTCAATATGCTACGGGGCGGGGGATGCTATGAAGACACGGAAAGTGCAGTATGAGGTATGAGGAGAAACCGCACCACAGAGGACAGGTTCCCACTCATGAAAGACCAACGTCAGATGGGTCAACTTACACTTGTAGAGTTTGCAGATGAGGATTGCCTGTGTCGTCCACTTAGGATAAATTTTTCATGTGCCTTTAATACTAGTACATACAAATTGGCAAAAATGTGCTTCTGTGTTATGGGTTTCACACATTGTACCCATGTCGGGAATCGAACCCGGTCTTTGGCGTGACGAGCGAACGCTTTAGCCACGACAGCAACTTAATTTTCAGTAACACAGAAGAAGAAACATAGTGTTAAGATAATATCATGTTTTTATTTCGATGAAATACTGAAACATCTCTTTGAGGTGGATGAGTTCTTTAGAACATTCTACTCAGCATGTACATATCCATAGCCTGGGAGTTACCCCCTTCTGCAGCAGGACTACCCCCTGTATTTGGGGTACCTGACAACATGGGGAACATAGACTTTCCCTCTTGGTTTCCAGATAACGCCATCATCATCATCAAGGAATCGAGGCCTTGACCTTGACCATTTCCCTGCTGACCTCGGTTCAGTGTGTTCATGATGGCCATGGTGCGCAGGAGGTCGTTGTTGTTGTTGCTTCTGCCACCGTTGGTGTTGCTCAGCATCATTAGGGGTACCAAGGTGTCTGCATTTGGGGAGTTCATCATCATATTAAACAGTGCCATATTTGCAGTTCTGTCGGAACCCATTGCCATTTGGTACAGAGACATAGCAGACGGGCCGGAATTGATGGGACTATGGTTACCGGTGCCTGTCGGTACCGTCCTTTGGTGGCTCATATGATTGGGCCTCATCATGGTTCCTTGGTAATTGTTCCCGTGGTTGCCTCCCGTCATTGCCTGGTTGTGATGCATCAGCTGGGCTGATATGAATAGAATCATTGTAAGTTTTTTTAACAAATATAGTGAATGAGTGAGTTTAAGCACTATTTCGGTCATATTAGATGTTTCAGACTTAAGTGAGAGTGAGTGAGTGAGTATGGTTTTACCCCGCTTTTAGCAATATTCCAGCAATATAACTGCGGGGGACACCAGCAATGAGCTTCACACATTGTACCCATGTCGGGAATCGAACCCGGGTCTTCGGCGCGACAAGCGAACGCTTTGACCACCAGGCTACCCGACCGCCCCACAAAAGTGAGAGGATAGCCCGAAGAGGCACATGTCGTTGACGTTTGCCATTTTAGTGCACCATTTAAACACGTATATGTTATTTAATCAATTGAAAAAATAGTATATCCTACTACTACCAGACAGCATATATTACCTCCAACAACGAGAGACAAGGCTACCAGGAGAGAAAGAGTCGACCTCATGATTAATATTGTTCACTGAAAGGAAATGAGACTTTTAAGCACAACATATTTAATTTCTTTGCCACAATGATATCGTTACCAGAAAAACCTCCCTAAATGGAAGTCCATAGAAGGATACATAAAACCTGAATATTCAGGTTCGAAAATCTGCCGAAACAGATTCCGATGGGCGTAAAATGGCAAAATAGTGGTGAACATTTCATATATAGATAACTGAAAATCAGTGATGACAACGGGTGTTAGCGAAATATGACATCAGGTGTTCGCGAAAAGGGTAAGCATGTCCTGTACGGTGGCTCATAAGGGAAATGGAGTCTGTTTTTCAATATTTTTATATTTCACTTACTGTTATCGTAACCTTTTGCAAATTAACACGATTTGTCATACACACATGTGATAAGTCACGTATAAAGAAGATATTGAATCGCTGAAAAGTGAAGCGAAAATGTCCAAAACAAAAACGAAAATGTCCAAAACTAAAACGAAAATGTCAAAAACAAAAACGAAAATGTCAAAAATAAAAGCGAAAATGTCACAAAATAAAATGAAAATACAGAAAACTATTTCCACCGCGGTGGGAATATTATCACCGCGGTCGAAATAGTTTTCTGTATTTTCATTTTAGTTTTTGAAATTTTCGCTTCACATTCAGCCATTCAATAGCTACTTGAAAGTACATTTTCCATGTTTTCGGTTGTTTTTATACATGATTTATCACATATTTGTATGACAAATAATGCTAATTTGCAAAAGGTTACGACAAAAGTAAGTGAAATATCAAAATATTGAAAAACAGACTCCATGTCCCTTATGGGCCACCGTAGGCCTGCTCTACCGGTAGCACCCGTCACTACATATTTTGAGCAAAATAGTAAGTATTTGTTATAGTAAATACATCACGTTATCTGTAGGTCGGGAAAAGCAGAGTGGCCATAGCTGGACAATAACGTTGCATCATCATAAATGAGTTATCAAGTGAATGCTTAATGTTAGTAACATTCACTGTTCAGTTGATTCAATTATGTCTGTATGCCCGTGTACAAAGCATGATCTAGTATGATACATCAAAATATGGGTAAATCGGTTACTAGTTGTACCTTCATCGGGCTACATCGAAAGACATGTTAACTGGATGCCAACTTACCAGGTGAGGTTCTGTAAACAGTGGTTGTTGAAGAAGGTTGATGGAAATGCTACAACAAGGAAAGAGACGGGGGTATATATGCACCCTGTCTGAATCAAACATGATCCCTTGTCACTCATCAATAACAGTGATACGTTGCTTGACAAGCATGACAACAACACATGCCTTGATGGATTTGAAATAATCTTCTCAAAGGATTGTTAGTTGTGAATGACCGCTGTCATGTGTGACCATTGTGACGTAACAATAGCTGTATCACATATTTGATGGATAGGATATATGGATATACAGGAACAATGCATGCATCTTGTCAATGTCAAGAAGAAGAAGAAGAATAGTGACTGTGCTGATTCGACGTGATGACATAGCTACTGTGTAACGGGGAGACGGGGTAGGATGGGGTGGGGTGGGGTGGGGTGGTGTGGGGTGGGGTGGGGTGGGGTGGGGTGGGGGTGAGGGTGGAGTGCTGGAATTTTGTATGAAGAATTGATTTTTTTCTGCTACAGCACCAGATATTTTATCAATTAAAGCTATGCGCCTACAGATATATTAATATTCTTTTTAGCAAGAATGTATTGATTCGGGCTGACAAAAGATTTTTTCAACAGACTAGGTCATACTTATTTTTATCAAGCTTTCACTAGGAAAATTATTTTTCGATAAATTCCCATCATTTTCGTATATCATGAAACGAGAGATTCATACAAACTGGCTGAGCCTTTTTAATTTTAGACTGTTGTGTAACAATGTTTAGTAACATATTTTATCTTTCATTTTATCATTTTAAAAAATGAAGTTAAAAAACATTTATGAGAATTGCATATTTTTTAATCATGGCAATGCAAACATGTACGATGTTGCAAATACCAATAACTGCATTAATCTCCTTGTCATTTTAAAGCCTTATGGTAAAGGCATGTACCTTTGCTTAAATAGGATTTCATTTAAGGTCTAAACAATACATTCCAACTAAATTCTTTATATGTACCCCATAAGCACCCTCTATTCAATAGTTGGTTGGTTGGTTGGTTTGTTGTTTAACGCCGCACTTAGCAATATTCCAGCTATATGACGGCAGTCTGTAAATAATCGAGTCTGGACCAGACATTCCAGTGATTAATATCATGAGCATTGATCCACGCAATTGGGATCGATGACATGCATCAACCAAGTCAGCGAGCCTGACCACCCGATCCCGTTAGTCGCCTCATACGACAAGCATAGTCGCCTTTTACGGCAAGCATGGGTTGCTGAAGACCTAATTCTACCCCGGATCTTCACGGGTCCTATTCAGTAGTATAGCACCTAAGAGGAAATGTTAAAATCAAGTCTTTATATATTAGAGATATAAGAAATTATATTGCTGTTCCATCAATTACCATTAACCATAATCCTGCATGAAGGAAGGACTTTAGATTCACAGACATGTTTGAGGCAGGTGTAATAAATACCATGTGGATTCTAAAAAACTCGGTTTCTGTAACCTTAGAAATGAACTTCAGTAATGAACAATTGACTTGCCTTTGCATGTGTTACTGAATTATCACCTTTTGCAAACACCTCTCGTCACTATTTGATTCATAAACATATACTCATGATACAGTCGAAATCGTACAATTGACTCTGCTTTTAGGAGAGACTATTGAAATGCTTTGTCACTTTTATTGAAATGCTATGTCACTCTTAATAATGAATTCTCTAAATAACGTCTTCGTTACAGTTACAGTGGAGTGAGAGAGTGAGTATGGTTTTATGCTGCTTTCAGCAATATTCCAGCAATATCACTCCGGGGGACACCAGAAATGGACTTCACACATTGTACCCATGTGGGGAATCAAACCCGGGTATTCGGCGTCGTATGTGAAAATAGTTGGTTTAACGTCGTTTCAACATTATTTCAGTTTGTCAGCTTGATGTGGAGAAAAGCCTGAAGGGATGCAGGACGTTTACCACTTCGGAGAAACCCATGAGCATGGTGATGAAAGATGGATGGTCATAATCAGGGCGAATATGAGAGTCGCACCCAACGCCAGGGTGTGGGGACACCGTTACATACAAACAGGAAGCTACTTCCACTCTGTGTCTCGTTAGGGGTCAAGCGTGTCTTCAACTATAAACCAAATCCATTCCAATTAAAAGGGTGCAGTTGGGTAGCCTAGTAGTTAAAGCGTTCACTCGACCCGGGTTCGATTACCCACATGGGTACAATGTATGAAGCCCATAGCTGGTGTCCCCCGGATAATGCTGGAATATTGCTTAAAGCGGCGTAAAACCATACTAACTCTTGACAATGAAACGTGTGTATGTGTTAAAATTTCATGACAATACTCCTCGTACCCAACTATCCACAGCTTCTGGTAAAAATAAAGTGACCCCCTTCAATCCGCTGTAAATAGGTAATGGGAATTCATAATAACCACAAAGTTAACCTTACTTCTGAACAGAAAGCCAGCATTGCTAAGCGCAGCATTGAATTTGTTTTGAAAGAATTATCTCATGAGGCGATCTTCATCCCGGGCGATCTTCATCGCCGGTCTTTATCTTAGGTGAACGGTAACCTGCATTTTTATTAATGGGACGAATATACACATATCTTCATCAGTGCACTTTGATCACTGACGACACGTGCCTTTAATTACCTGCTACTTGTGACGTCATCGTCTGGTCATCTCCGTGTTGTTTGAATCATGTCCGTGTCACGTGACAAAGTTACCAGTGTAAGTCCCCTAAGGCATTGTCATTAATAAGGTCTATCGCCATCACGTGACATTATCCTGTCCCGAATTTAGGCATGTAATAAAAAATAGATTCAGAAACACAAAACCGAGTAAGACCGTCTCTGTTCCACTGTAACTGAAAGAGTGAGTGAGTGAGTTGGGTTTAAAACACTATTCCAGTTATATCACGGCGTGTCAGCTTAATGTGGGAGGAAAGCCCGAAGTGATGCAGGTCTCAGAGGTTTACCACTTCTGTTAAAAACCCAGGAGCACGGGTATGGTTCTGACAAACCTAGAAACATAATCGGGGCGAACCGGGATTCGAACCCACAATTATAGGTTTCTGGCGTGCCCAAGGGACGCAACTCTGCACAGCGAATCGCGGCGCCTTAGACGACTGAGCCACCCGTGCCACCTGTAGCTGGAAGAAGATTCCGAGATTCGTCTTATTAGTTGATGGTTTGTCCTACACAGAGGGGCGGTCGGGTAGTCTAGTGGTTAAAGCGTTAGCTCGTCACGCCGAAGACCCGGGTTCGATTCCCGACATGGGTACAATGTGTGAAGCCCATTTCTGGTGTCCCCCGCCGTGATATTGCTGGAATATTGCTAAAAGCGGCGTAAAACCATACTCACTCACTCCTACACAGCAGTTGATGGAAACAGCGGTAGAACCTTTTACAAACACATGCCTTCCATGGTTCGTACTTGTAGTTAACATAGAACAACCTGGAAACAATACCTAACGGAACAGCAGCATAACTTGAATCGGCTTTTCAGATTCATCTTTGTGATAAACATAGTACAGTCTTCACCCACTCGTTTATAGAGCAGCGATGAAACTTGTTCCTAACTTGTTCCATGATATTGCTGGAATATTGCTAACATCGGCGTAAAACCATACTCCCTTACTCACTAATACGAAATAGTGTGTTAGAATCAGTTGTTCAAAGTAACTGATGAAGAGATAAATGAACTTGACACATGTAACTTACACCCGTACCCCAAAGCGTGCAATACCACATATAATGCAAGGAATCGTGGGTCGCTGGGTGACCAGGAACGCTAGTTTTCTATCACATACAGTAATAAATAGTCCGTTGTAGAAAAAACAACACACATGGGTACGATGTATGAAGCCCATTGCTGGTGTCCTCCGCCGTGATATTGCTGGAATATTGCGAAAAGCGGCGTAAAACAATACTCACTCACGCCAATGAAACGTGTGTGTGTGTCTAAACTGAAATGAATTTTATTTGTTACTACTTTGATTTTACTTGATGATATTACTTCATGACAATACTCCTTGTGCCCAACAAACCACACCTTCTGGGTTAAAAAGACAGTGACATTTCCCTACTATACTCACTCAATCTATATATTTCTGTTGATTCAAATAAGCATATGTTTTCTTCTAAATATTATCATCATGATTGGAAACGCGAATGAGTTTTAAACAGTGGTTCAGTTATGTCATGTCAACGCTCGGATAGGATCGGCTCATTCCGCTACCTACATAATATATCGGTAGCAATGGAGAAGTGATATTGCAGGAATTCACGGTAACGACAGACCAAGCCGCATATAATTCGTATAGCACGATTGGCTTTTTAGTAGAAATATAGCACCCAATATACAAATTATTACTTTCAATGTGCGAAAACAAGGACCCATATATATATATATATATATATATATATATATATATATATATATATATATATATATATATATATATATATATATATATATGATTTTTTTATTTTTAATTTTAAAGTTTACACGATATACGGCTTTTCTTAAAATGACGTAAACACTGACGGACTACTTCCACATTCCTGAGAATTCCCTTGCACGAATACATGCAGAAGCGTTCTTTCTGATCATTTAGACCTTTTAATCTTGAACTCAGGGTTTCAGTATACATTGAGCAACGTCAGAGTTTGTGACTGCATGATCGTTTACGAATATCCTTGGTGAACATGTACAAAACGAAGAAATGCACATCCACGCTATCGAATTATCGACTCGATCCGTATCTAGGCTGACAGTGACAGTCTACAGCAATCCATGAATTTAACTTAGTGTCTAATTAACACATCTTTAATCACCTTCCAATGACCGACCAGTTGATCAATGATGACTAAAACATGTAACCACCACAGGTTCACTAACAATTTCCGAAATCTCTCTCGACACGTTTATCGTGTCGGCCATTTTGACGTCTTGTACTTGATGTAAATGTATTACGACGCGCTGTCATTGTGACTGTCTTACTGAGGTAGTTCTTATCAGACATGAGGATATATTTTGAAAACATTTGTTGTAAAGAAACTACAAAAGTTGTTCCTGTAGAGCATTTTGAGCAGACATACGTTCATGTCACCTCTCGTTTTGAGGAACTATTTTATTCCGGGATACAGCTGGTTGTTGTATGGCTGCCAGTGTAAACATGAAGTAACACGTACTAAATATTGCGTAGAGATCTAGATCCTTTGAGGTACAAAATAGTGATACAAAATATTATAAAATTGACTTTTCACTTTGTGAGAGTTCATTCAGTCGTAAGCTCCGACGTTCATAGAGTTACGCCCTCACTCTATGAAGGTTCATACCCCAATGAACTCACACAAAGTGAAAGTCAATTCTTAAATATATATTTATTGCTGACGTCGACTGTATATTATGCACTTACTAAGCATTCACCTGATGAAGGAGCAAGTAGCGATGAAACGTCGTGCTTAAGGGTGCAACAACTCCAAACGTACCAAAGAGCATCAAACTCAACATATTAAAATCAAAACTGTTCTACATAGGTACTTGTTTTATTCCCATCATGTAAATCAAGCAAAGAAGCGTTATTGAAGATCTCAATACCACCGTGTGACAAACCAACAACATTTACATCATATTGTTCATCATCATAAGATTCAGAAATCCATTATTAGCTCCCTGTGGTTCGGCCGCAGTAGTAGTCGCTCCAGGTGAGGCTGCGGTGGTGGAGGTAGCTCCCTGCTGACCGTTCTGGTTCAGCAGCATCATCATTGGGAAGAGCTTCTGCATCATGTCATTTCCGTTAAAAGCGAGCATGGCGTAGGGGTTGAATCCCTGACCATGACCTCCCTTGCGTTGATTCATGGCGTTGCCGAGCATCATGAGGCGGATCATGTTTTCGTTGCCCCCTCCCAATGCCAGGAAAGGCAGCATGTTACTGGTGGAGGAGGGATTCGACATCAACGAGAGCATCGCCATCTGGTTGACTCTATCATTGCCGAACATGAATGGCAAGAAGTTAAATGCTGACTGTGAATGTTGGCTTTTTCCCTGGTTTTGGTGAACATTGTTGTTTTGGGGGAAGGCGGCCATCGCGGTATTCTGCATGTTGTTGTTGTTGTTGTTATTGTTGTTCAAGTTCCTAAACATTTGGTTTTGGAAATGAGCAAACGGGCCGTTAGAATGAGCTTTGTTCATCATGTTATTGAGACCGTTGTTCACCATGTTATTGAGACCGTTGTTCATCATGTTATTGAGACCGTTGTTCACCATGTTATTGAGACCGTTGTTCATCATGTTGTTATGGACGCTGTTCATCCTGTTGTTTAGATTGTTGCTCATCATGTTGGTATCCGCAGGAGTATTCATGGTGTTGGTGTTCATGTTGTTGTTGTTGTTGCTGTTGTTGTTGTTGTTGCTGGATGCCTGTTTACCCCCAAGTGGAGAATTGGTTACAGGGCTTGGGGCAGTTGGGGTCTGGGCTGAATGCAGAAATGATACTTTTATCAAAAGAGTCCATACACGTTATCGATCACATTCATAACCGTCTGGTAACAAGTATAGAGGTATTATGCTGCCCATCCTTCAATAACACAGAATAAATTATAATATTGTTTGTTTGTTTGTTTAAAGCCGCACTCAGCATTATTCCAGCTATATGACGTCGGTCTGTAAATAATCGCGTCTGAACCAGACAATCCAGTTATTGATATCATGAGCATCGATCGACACAATTGGGATACGATGACATGCATCAACCAAGTCAGCAAGCCTGACCACCCGATCCCGATAGTCGCCTCTTATAATAACAAAATGAACATACTTATTTCTGCAAAAAAAATACTATTATTCATTTAGGTTTTAAATATACTTTTGTATTATACTCGATTTTGAGTGAATCTCGGTTAGAGACGGTGTGTCAGCTTAATGTTGGATGAAGGCGAACCAGGTGGCACTTGGCGGATGTGATGCTGACAGATCAGCAGTCACGATGGGAGAGAATCTAGGATTCCATTGATCAGTGGGTCTTGTGTGCTCCCGTTAGATAACATTAAATGCACTTACCATACACGGCCGCGGCAAACACCGCTAACACGACAGCAATAGTCCTCATGATGTTCCTCCAGGTCGATACTGTGAAACAACAATGGTAGTACGTTTATTTTCTATAGCATTATTTTAACAGTTCATTTATATACTTTACAACAGATTTAATAATTTATTATGATGAACAGGATTAATATTTTCATGTTGAGGTAAATATAAAACGCCAACGCTGGGGAATAACGATTATTACCGATACAAACCCCATTGGGCGTGCAAGGCGAAATAGTGAAAACTATATGACTAGTGATGACACCAGGTGTTCGCGAAAAGGGTAAGCATGCCCTGCCCTACCGGTATCACCCAGCACAAACCAACCCTTCTCTTGTTGACGTTCCTTAATAAAAACCATCAGTATGTTCAGTAAGAAGGACCTTAAAACTGTAATTGTATATGATTGAATCACTGAAAATCAGTGATGACACCAGGTGTTCGCG
Organism: Haliotis rufescens; assembly: GCF_023055435.1. Taxonomy (NCBI): domain Eukaryota; kingdom Metazoa; phylum Mollusca; class Gastropoda; order Lepetellida; family Haliotidae; genus Haliotis; species Haliotis rufescens. The sequence continues at coordinate 57,277,546 of NW_025963890.1, read as the reverse complement.
AAAAGGGTAAGCATGCCCTGCCCTACCGGTATCACCCAGCACAAACCAACCCTTCTCTTGTTGACGTTCCTTAATAAAAACCATCAGTATATTCAGTAAGAAGGACCTTAAAAACGTAATTTGTCATCAGTCGAAAACCTCATGTTTCATTTACTGGATTCTAGAAATGGAACTTGGAAAAACCAAAGGAAACCATCGGAAACTTGGCCCTATGATTCTGATATGACACTATGCTACAAACAAAAGCATAACGCTTGCAAATACTTACAACGTTCGTTTGTATGACCAGTCTGGCTGTGAGAGAAGGTGTGCAGATGCGGAGAAAGGCTGAGGTATATAAGCACCTGACCATTGGCATATATGTCACTCGTCCATCATGCCAATGAAACACGTATTGTTCAAGGGGGTCATGACTATGTTACGTTGTGGACAATGACCACTGTGACGTCATGTCACCTCATGGAGAGGACTTTGATGAATCATAATGACCCATCTGCATGTAAACATGCGTTATCTAAGATTTGAGACACACCATTGATTTGTTTGACCACAGAACATTCCGTGCATTTACTATTAGTCTTATTTACGTTAGGTTGGTTTTAGTTTGAGTTTCGTCTTGCAATTCTGATTTCAGAATGCCCATAGTTTCATTGAATGCCTTATATTTTCACGCGTAAAATCTTATTACAATTATAATAAGGTTAGAATAACCGTTAATCTTAAGGATATGGCTGAAACATTAAAAACTCATTCAGTTCAAGCCAATATATACTGATGGTAGTAAATAAGTGATCACATAACATACTGACGATTACTGCTTACTGCAGTGTTCGGTTCAACAAGCTCTGAGTATATATTCGTTTGTTTGATGTTTAACGCCGCACTCAGCAACATTCCAGCTATATGACTGCGGTCTGTGAATAATCGAGTCTGGATTGGCATCATACGCATCGATCTACTCAATTGGGATACAATGACATGCATCTACCAAGACCACCCGATCCCGTTAATCGCCTCTTACGACAAGCATAGTCGCCTTTTACGGCAAGCATGTGTTGCTGAAGACCTATTCTAACCCGGATCTTCACGGGGACCGAGTATATGTTTTAATATGTGTTACATTGATGAGGACCCTCAAGTAAGAGAATCATGGTCAAGTATTATCCTGCTTATTTCCTTCACAAGGGTTTACTATAGACTAACGCTTAGTCTCTGAAATTATATAATTTTGATTGAAACAAACAACTCCATATAAACAAAAAGGAGCTAAAGTGAGATGGGAGATTCAGAATGTAGAAAATCTAGACTTGCTTAATTTAGGGCTATAGCATAACAGTAAGGGCTAGGTGGAAGGGAACATAATATGGATCAGGGACTGTGCAACAGGCTCGGTATAACTCTTTCTAAGTATATTTTTTAAGTATTTTTTTAATACTGTAAGAACTCAATAACTGATTTGTGTTTTAAACAAAAATATTGATACTGAACAGAGAAAACTGAGATTGTTAGTGGTTGCATCCTAAAAAGAGGTTGAAGTAGCGTAAAATAATTGTCAGGTATCCATGTTAAACTGCGACGTGGTACCTAAGTAGGCTAGCACTATAATGCAGCATTAGTCAGGACTAGTACAAGCTTGCATGTCTCTATAAGCGCAATAATTTTGAACGCGACTTTAAAAACCTATTTCATTTCATCTTTTTCATAAGGAGTTTTACGTCACGCCGAAGACCCAGGTTCGATTCCCGACGTGGGTACAATGTGTGAATCCCATTTCTGGTGTCCCCCGCCGTGATATTGCTGGAATATTGCTAAAGGCGGCGTAAAATCATACTCACTCACTCATAAGGAGTTTAACATTTAGGAGCTTCTATAAAACGTCAACGCCAGAGAATAACCAGTCCCGATTATCCGCCGAAACAGATTCCATTGGGCGTAAAAGACAAAATAGCGGTGAAAATTATATAACTGGATCACTGAAGATCAGTGATGACACCAGGTGTTCGCGAAAGGGTAAGCATGTCCTGCTCTACCGGCAGCACCCGCCACAAAACAATCCTGCTTGTTACCTTATTATATCCGTCAGTATATTACTTAAGGCGAGCTAACCAGTTCCATCGAGCGTACAGATTTTAATAAAATATGCTTTAAAAATTCTGTATCGAGTTAGACAGGTATTCCAGATCTGAAAAAGGATATAATATCATACCATAATTTATATATAATTACAGGAAGTTATTAACATATTTTGGAGGTATCGTCAGTGAAACGAAAATATCGATGTTGCTTTGGAAACAAAGCTAGGAATAAAAATAAATCTCTCTCGGTAATACTTTAACCTTTAAGAATTATATCCATTAATATAAAGTACAAAAGAATGTTCAATGAGCATTGCAGATCAAACAATCCAACAGTTTAACGGACGCACATGTCGATTGAAATGCGTTTGGCATAAATCTCTGCGTCATGGATGTCGTATGTAGAAGTAAACGTATCTGGTGCTTCACAATCTTTACAGATAAGTTCACATTTAATGTCTGATAATACTTTCCCCTCAGGTTAAAACTGCCATTATTTGACACATTTTGAAACAAACGCCCAAAGAATTGTTGTAGGAGCGACAATAATAAATATCCAAGATAAGGCCAGACTGCTTGTATAATGTCTAGGTCTGTTATCACAAGCTAAGGAGAGTGGGTGGAACATTTTGTGATGATGCCATGTGTTATCAGATAAAACCATTATGTTTATGATAAGATGATAATGATACATTGCTATTTTCAACTGACAATAACCCAGATATTTTTATATACTGATTGCTAGGGTTTCAAAGAAATCCGAACACCACTAAGCCTATTGTGGAATATCACAAGACTTGCGTTATATGTGAGCGTTAATAAACATGTATTATGTTATTCTGCTATATCAGATGAATAGATGATAGGCTATATTAGTGTGCTATCAAATACCATAAAGATGAAGGCAGATTAGCACATAGTATAAGTGTTTAACTGTTTCCTGAAGATGAGTGCCAAGGGGCTGTCTGTGTGTGGGGTGCACACATGTACTGGAGTACTGGAGTACTGGAGTACTGGAGTACTGGAGGTTACAGTAACATCCCCTGCTTGCCCAGTCAGAGGTGATGAGGTGCAAGATTAATGCACAAACTAATGCACTGATATAACGACGTGAGAGTGAAAGAGAGAGAGAGATAGAGAGAGAGAGAGAGAGATAGAGAGAGAGAATGTGTGTGTGAGAGAGATAGATGGGGGAGAGAGCGATAGAGAGAGAGAAAGAAAGAAAAAGTGAGAGAGAGAGAGAGAGAGTTTCAGAGAGAGAGAGAGAGAGAGAGATTAACTTGTATTAAAGCTGACACGTCGGTGAAGATTCGTTTGCTTGGGTTTTGTTGACAGCATTGATACAAACTATATATATATATATATATTATGGTCATCGACAATTATGATGGATCGATAGTTCGATCAACCCTACTCAATGGCGAAGATGAGCCTCTTATTGAATACATTCGAAATTATATATCCAATGTGGCTTATGTTATAACTGCGAGGTGAACGAGGAACTTTGGTAAAGCATGCCAACATTAACAAAGTTGGTTTTGATGCGTTGCCATCTGCCATGATAGACCACAAGCATATATATACAAAGTCCTTAATTGTTTGTGCATGATCGTGCAAATATTTATATGTACAGATACTCGTACAAGACATGTACGCACACATACATGTACACGCACGCATTGATATGCACACAGCATATGGGATCTATGGTTCTATAAAAAAATCAAATTTTCAAATTTCTAGAATAGGCCAAACCGTTTTCTGTTTCGTGGTTTCACCTGCGTAATTACAATCCTTGATATTCGGTCTTTCCCCGATTTTATTTAGGGCGTGGATTACACAAACCACATTCGATGGGATTGACATTCGTTCTCTGTACTATGGGGAAACGGTTTGCCCTCTAAATTTGTTATTAACGCTGCAGTCAGCACTATTTAAGATGTATATCGCAGCCTGTAAATATTCGAATCTGTACTAAAAAAATTCCAGTTTGTTAGGACCATGAACGACGATCCGCTCCATTAGGGTGAATGAGTCTGACCGCTGATATTAAGTACGATCACCCGGTGTGTGTGTGTGTGTGTGTGTGTGTGTGTGTGTGCGTGTGTGCGTGCGTGCGTGCGTGCGTGCGTGCGTGTATGTGTGTGTGTGTGTGTGTGTGTGTGAGAGAGAGAGAGAGAGAGAGAGAGTGGGCGGGAGAGAGAGAGAGTGGGCGGAAGAGAGGAGGAGAGGAGAAAAAAATAGAGTGGAGAGAGAGTGGGTGGAAAAGAGAGAGAGAGAGACTGTGTGTGTGTGTGTGCGTGCGCGCGCGCGCGTGCGTGCGTGCGTGCGTGCGTGTGTGTGTTAGTGTGAAAGTGGGAAAGAGAGGGAGTGGGCGGGAGAGAGAGCAAAAAAATAGAGTGGGAGAGAGAGTGGGTGGAAGCGAGAGGAAGAGAGAAAAAATAGAATGGGATAGAGAGTGGGGAAGTGAGAAAGAGAGACTGTGTGTGTGTGTGTGAGAGAGAGAGAGAGAGAGAGAGAGAGAGAGAGAGAGAGAGAGAGGGGGGGCGGGAGAGAGAGGAGGGGAGAGAAAAATAGATGTTTTCGGGGGTTATCCTGACCTAATACACAATAGATTATACCTTGTTACATTATATTTCTAAAATAATGTAGTTAGCCAGTCTCGTGTGAGCATGGGCAACTCGCTCGCACGCATACTGACACTCTCGCAGAGATATGCTGACGCAGCGGTTAACGCCGTCGTGATAAACCATTTCTGGCATCAGGATTCCTGCAACGGAAGGATTAGGTGGTTAAATATCCTCCTGACATCACGGGCATCTGTGGCACCGTAACTGAAGACGTTTTCGTAATTTACGTGAATCGTTAAATGTTCATGAATGCCAAAACGCCTGGCAACATATCATTGATCAGTCAATATGTATCTGCAGCAAATGGAGTATCGTTTTACGTCGAATCAACATGTTATTGTGATAACCTTGCAAAATGGCATTGAGGAGCATAATTATGTAGACTGACATTTAGTCCCAGAAATAAAGTCATCTTATTTAAAAATATATACCTACAAAATAAAAATAACAACCGAATGGAGCCCAGAACAAGGCGTAATTATAGGCTGAGGCAATCTAGACTTGCCCATTCATTCTAGACTCCTTTTTTAAATATATTCTCTAATGTCTGGGAGAAAGACTAGGGATTATTTATTTCTTTTTACTCAGTGTATATATAGTGTTTATATGTGTGCAGTATGCAAATACTATTTTCTTTACACATATGCATGTACATACGAAATGGTAAATCACATGGTCATATATACAATATCTCGCTCGCTCAAATTTGCTCATTAAAGCACGCTTCGGGATTCGCTATTCCGTGATTCGCCTTGAATAGCATCCTGGGTTTATCAGCCTCGTGCCTCGTGGATTTCCCAAACTCATTTCCTTAAAACCTTTTTCTCGCATGTGCCCAATAACGTATTTATCTGTATAAAATGGAACACTCCTTCCCCTCTACATTCGTCCATTCACACAATCATTTCCTCATTTAATTAATTAATGCATTTATTAATTACTTATTATATGTTCAAATGTTTATTTGTTTATTCATATCCCACCATACTGTATGTACATACAATGCACAGACCCTTCGCTGCCGCCCTGTAGAATGACGTCACAATACATCCTTCACTCACGGCATTACGACAGTTAAATACATTTATTGCAGCAATTGCCATAAATCGTCGAATGTTGCATGTACCCCCATCAAACACGCCAGACAGTCGCGCTAAGTCTTCATCCCCTCAGGCGGCGGGTTACGAGCCAGGGTGAATTGTGTGGGCGTCAATCTATAAGTGCTTGTCTGTCATTTTGCAAAAACGAGAGAACATCGTTACCGCCTAAAATGATCCCTCGGGGACCTCAGGAAACAAGTGACATATAGGAATAGACGAGGCGGCGAAAGGTCCACTGACATTCATTATAACTCGGCCGCAATCACCAATTACTTGTATAAAACAGATATATTCAAGTACGCAGTTCCTTGCCCCGAGCAACAATTAAATATGGCCACAGCGTCTGCCTGAAATTCAACATGGCTAATTCTAATAGGTACACGTTATGCCCTGTGCTTTGAAAGTGTGTATGTGGGTTGGACTACATGCGTGACGATTACAACAGTGGCTTGAGATGCTGTTAATTGCTCTGACCTTCCACATCGGTCCCCATCGTCTATTGAGAAGCACTAACGGTTCTTTGCAAATTGCAAGTTAGTAGTTTCAGTATTATATCAATTAAATAAGAATTGAAAAAGCCAGAGAAGAATTGAAATAACATTCCATTGAACTTTGACCATGTGAATTTTAAAACATTTTTAAACAACGTTCATATTTTTTTTCAGTTTGATTTCAGTTGTGTGAAATGATGAAGTACCGTGGTATGACATGAATACGACGGTGCGGCGTTTGGCAACAAACAAACAAACAAACAAACCCTTTGTTATGCGATTTGTTTGAATGGCGGGTGGATGCCTGAAGAGCAGGACATGCTTATCCCTTTCGAGAACGCCTGGTGTCATCCTCCTTTTCAGTGATCCATTCATAAAATTTCCACCTCTATCTTTTCTTTTATGCCCAATGGAATCTGTTTCGACAGATAACCGAGACTGATTTGACGTCGAGAGTTGACGTTTTATTTGCAGTGATAACAATCCTACGGGATTATCTCATTGGCTTGTCCGAATCTAGCTATTTACACAACAACGTTAAAAATTAAAACACGGCTCAGTGATTAAATTGGTTTTAGCAAAGCCGATATATCGCTGATCTTTATTTCGATAAATTCTAATTTCACTGTACTCAAATATTTTTTAATAAATATGTTTGTCCTGCAGATGTTAGTTATCTGTATCGAACTTAATCATTCTTAAACATACTCGTACATAAAAAATGGAGATGAAAAATAACGATTTTAAAATAGATACATTAATTGAAGATGTCACAATATATATAAAAGTAAAATAAATATTAATTATATCTACAGTAATGACCACTACATACATGCACTAATCTCGTTGTATTTGTAAGATAATTATCAAAACACATCACAAGATAATAAACAACTTCATTGCGATATTGTCAGGAAAAACATGACTTTCGTTGTGAGGATAACGAAAGCAAGCCAATTATATACCAATAGTGTCGATGCATTATAACTTATTATAGCTGTCCGTGCTCTGTCTGTCATTCATATTAACTTAATCCATGGTGGCTCAGATATTCACCCAATAAGCTCGTTAATAATACTGCGATAACGCATGTGTTTTTCTCCTTTCTCAAAGCACATAAACAACTCTCCTTCTCATCACCAGTCAGCAAAGACATTTGAAAGACGTCAGTGTTTGAGAAGTCTAGCACATAAGTCTCTTTCAGACACATTTGCTGTATTATGATCATAGGATGAGTTTTGGCATTGAGGTAATTTTTAAAAGAAGATTACCTTTATGTTATCACACCTAGTGTTGATTGGAAGATGAATCAAATGGGCTTCCAGTGCGGAGGTATTTTGAAGAAAGGTTGATAAAATGCAAGGTATTCATGAAAAAATGTTATTGGCTGAGAACTGGTCTGGAAGTGTGTCTGAGAAAACAACTAAGTAAGTTTGTTTGTTTGTTTGTTGTTTAATGCCGCACTCGGTACTATTCCAGCTATATGACGGCGGTCTGTAAGTAATCGAGTCTGGATCAGACAATCCAGTGATTGATATCATGAACATCGATCTACGCAATTGGGATACGATGACACGCATCGACCAAGTCAGAAAGCCTGACCACCCAATCCTGTTAGTTGCCTCTTACGACAAGCATAGTCGCCTTTTACGGCAAGCATGGGTTGCTGAAGACCAATACTAACCCGGACTTTCACGGGTTGCAATCAAATAAAAAGCATGGTTATATGAGAAGCCTGCTATATATAAAAACTCGTGATATACGAATTATGAATCATGTCTTAAGTAACCCAATGAACATGAACACTGAACAATGTTTTTATCAGACTTGGA